>NC_134601.1:30158570-30524026 GCF_037038515.1 Microtus pennsylvanicus
CCAGGGGGACGAAACCTTTGAGAACTGGCTAAGCCAAGTCCACGAGGTCCTGCCAGACTGGCATATGTCTGAGGAGGAAAAGCTGAAACGCCTGATGGGAACCCTTAGGGGCCCTGCCAGGGAGGCCATGCATTTGCTCCAGGCTGCCAATCCCAATCTAAATGTGGCAGAATTCCTGCGGGCCATGAAGTTGGTGTTTGGGGAGTCTGAGAGCAGTGTAACAGTACATGATAGATTTTTAAACACCTCGCAGACATATGGAAAGAAACCATCTATGTATATGATCCGTTTAGAGATGGAGCTGCAAGATGCTATCCAGGCAGGGGTCCTTGCTGAGAGAGATGCAAACGCAATTCGCCTGCACCAGCTCCTCCAAATGCATGAGCACGAGCAGGAAGCCCTTCCTGACTTTCTGGAGTTAATGGGGATGGTAAAGGAGGAAGAAAACTGGGATGACATTTTGTTTCAACATAAGAGGGTCAGAAGAGCAGAGACAATGATGGAGAGGGCTGCCAGCCCTGTAGTATTTCAGGGCTCCCTTCCTATAGTGATTGGCAGTGATGAGAGCAATGTAATAGAGATAGATGATTCCCCAGATGACTCAGATGAAGATGTGATCCTGGTGGAACCTGAGGACCCTCCACTGCCATCCCCAAGTGTCCCATCCTTCAGAGGCAGAGCCACTTCTCAGGATGAAGTGCTAGTTATTGAATCCTCCAACAGTGATGATGAGGCTCCTTACACTAGCAGTGGTTCTGGGAGAGGGGGTCATGGGCCCGAGAATCTTTATAGACCCAGAAAGCGAAGATGCCCAATCCGCTGTCTCCAGTGTGGTGCAGAGGGCCATGCAAGAGAAACCTGTGGCCACAATACCAGGAAGGGCCCTCTTTTTGAGAATCTGATAGTCACTCTGCAGGAGATGACTCAAATCTCTGCAGCACCATACTAAGGTGTGAGATTCAGCCCCAGATCAATGTTTAATCTGGAGGAAACAAAGTTGGGATGGGCTTCAGAAGGAATTAATTCAAAACCAGTTTTTTTTGGGGGGGGGAAGAAAAAGCAGATTTGTACGCCACATAATGGAGAGGGATGACCCCCCCACACACACATCATTCATTGCTTAAGCATCATCTGACAGCTTAGTGGTTGTTTCTCTGTGTGTCTTTCTCTGGTGACTTTAATCTGTTCGTGAAGTGGGATCTTTCTGTACCTTCCAAATGAAATCTGAAAAAACCCGAAATTCTCACCCTGATATAATCTTTGTCAGCCCTTTGGTGAACGTCCTTCTGTATATTTCCCTGTACCTGTGTGCCTAGATATATATGTATAGACAAAAGTGATCAAATATAAGTGCTGTTCTATCTGTATTTTTTCATCAAGCAGCATATATTGTGGACTTCTAAATAAATAAATATATAAGCATCTAACTTAATGTCATGCATGTTACATCTTTGGGGAAGATAAAAACTGAAACTAATTGTAACAGCTATAGTAGAGGTATTTTCCTTAAAGGGAAGCTGAGATAAGCTACAAGTCTCTTCAAAGCCTCTTGTAACTGGCCTGCCTCCTAGCTCATAGGGCCATCTGCACCAACTAGTTAATGTCTCCATGGCCTCAAATGTATCATGTGAAATCTGACCATGGGCCAAAGAGGCCATTCCTGTCCATCTCTTTCTGCGTCACCTCTTGGCCTGTGATCAGAGGCTGAAGATATCTGATGTCTTTGAGCATCTTCCCTATGGGTACATTAGTCTTTATACGAAGAAGGCTAATGGAGGGCGATTTCATATAAGGCTGATAGAGTGGAATGAATGCTGATCCAAAGATCTGAAGCATTTGTAAAAGATTTATTTTTACTTAACATGTAGAACTTTTTGCCTGCGTGTATTATGAGCCTACAGAGGCCAGAGGAGGGTGTCAGAGCCCCTGAAACTGGAGTTTCTAAGGGGTAGGTACCGGTAAATAAATGTAAATCTTCAAGGGCATAAAGTGCTCTTAACTGCCGAGATATCTGTGCAACCCCAATCTGGATCATTTTACCCCAATATAATAGGGTTTGCAGAGGTCTAAGAGAGCTGCAGCAGTGGCAGCAGGCATGTCGGAGAGGAAGCATACAGCTGGCCAGGTACAAACAACGATGGAGCGAGCACATCCTGACCAGGGTGGAAGGCAGGCAGAAACAGGAAGTCTGGCAACAACTGTAGACAGCAAGTTTCACACAGAACCTGGGACACTGTGTTCTGTGGTTGAGACTCTGGTTACAGTAACAGACTCTATGGCCCACTCGATAGGGACAATGGGAGCTCAGGCTGAGGCCCTGGGTGAGGAGTAGAGGTCAGGAGCTGCATGCAGCCTATGCAGGCTTCTCTGGGATGCTGCACTCACAACAGGCTTCTCTGGGATGCTGCACTCACAACAGGCTTCTCTGGGATGCTGCACTCACAACTTGCCTTACAGCGCTTCTGAAGCATGTTCACTGCCTCTGAGACTGCTGAGTGGGAGCCATCCTCACCACCTCAACTCTGGGAAGCACTGTGTGGCATATAAACCCTTTTTATCTGAGTAAAAGCTAAATCTGCTATGCAGTGCACTGCGTGGCCTAGAATCACCCTACGTGACTCTGCTTGGGCCTGGCCTCTGGTCCTGTTCTGTTCCATCCCTCCCCGTATCCTCCCATATCATTTTGCAGCATCCCCTTTTCTGAAGTCACACTCATTTCTTGGCAATGTGGGTGGTCAGTTTCTATGCTCTGCCCATTACCACCTCCCCTGCTCCTAGCACTCAATGTTATCCTAAAGCCTCAGCCTCCTTAACCTTAAGAGCAGAAGGACAGTAGAAGTGCTTGTGTTCCTGGGATCCTGAGGCTAAGTACTCATCAGGGGCAAAGGTTCAAGGGAGCCATTTCTTACATCCTTCTGGAATAATTCTGGGCTTCTCACATTCACTTCCATATCTCAGGAGCTAAAGGGGGTCCTCCCCTATCTCTTCCTGACTTGGTATCTCAGACCTCCAAAGCTACAAAATCTTCAACCCTCTTCCAAGTTTATAACTTTTTCCTCTTCTCTGTCACTCTCAAATCTATCCAGGATCTCAGGTTATAAGATCATTTCTGCCTTGGCTGCTTGTTGCTGGAGGGTGCTTTTTCATCCCCCACTGCTCAGACCCAGAATAATCATACAGAAACTATATTATTTGCAATATTGTTTGGTCAATAGCTTAAGTGTATTTTTTAGGTAGCTCTTATGTCCTAAACCCATCACCATGAGGTCGTGGCCTACCAGCAAAGTTTTGGTGGGTTACACTAGAGGCATTTGTCTCCTGTGGTGGCTACATGGTTTCTCCCTGACTCCACCTGCTTTCCTCTTCTCTCTGCTTGGAATTCCCACCCTGCCCTATTTGGCTAAGCCACTGACCAAAACAGATTTATTCATTAAAATATGAATATTAAATATTTAATAAATATTAAAATATTTATTCATTAAAATAAAAACAACAAATATACAGAAGTTCTTCCCACACCATTTCCCCTTTTATGTTCAAATAAAATGGAAGGCTTTAACTTTAACACAGCAAGATTACATACAAGAAAACAGTTATCAAACAAGAATTATAGTTACAATATTTATATCTACTTGATCTTTTAGCATAACTAAGAAAAACTATAACTATCTATTCTTCAACTCCATCAAAGACTCCAGAAGGATATATTACCTAAGTAAACAGGAAGTACATTGTAAGCAACTTCCAGCACTCTAGAAATGACAGAGCCATCTCACTTCCTGGATAGTTCCCAAAGTTCTTCTGTATCATTGGAGCATTCATCTTCAGCCTACAGGCCCATATTATCCAGTAGACTTTTTCACAAAGCAGGAAATTTCAAAGACAGTTTAGTCTATATTGGCAGTTTGTCAGTCACTTTCTTCTGTGTCCTGAAGAATGTCTGGCAGACTCTTTCATGAAGCAGGAACCCCGAAGGACCATCTCACCTTTAGGCAAATTCAGCAGTCATTTTCCTGTGAGTCCTGCATGTCCAGTTCATATAGCATAACATCAAGCAGTCCAGGTAAGAGTAGTTTCTTGTCCAAATGGCTAACAAACTCCATAAGGAGCCTCTTTATTGCCCATCATCCTCTTGAAGTAATTGGTGTTACCAGGAGCAGATGTGTCTCATGTCATGAAAAGTCCTAAGTTCTTAAAACATTTTAAATGCCATATTCCATGGGTCTTGGAAAGGTTTGAAGATTATCTTCTAACTGAAATATATCTCTATATATCTAGAAACTCTAACTATGACTACAAACTTGACTATTATAGATGACTATTAATCTGTATTTCTTAATTATACATTTCATTTTTAAATGAGATACACAAACACAATAGCTTAATCAAGAACAGAAATATACATATAACAAAATTGACTTTAAATTTGTATCAATAAACTAAGATCCACACCAATGCAAATCTCTATAGCATATCCCCCTTTAATTGTAAACAAACATTTATAAACAATATTTGGGAATTTGGGCATAGTTCTCTCCAAACTGCTTCCTGCTTTTTGTTGGGTGAAGTATTTTCTTTTGGGGAGTTTTCACAGAGACCTTTCGGGTGGTCTTGGTCCATCAAACCATATTAGACTGGAAGGAATCCAACAGGTTCTCATCCTCTGTGGAGACACAAGAAGAACCTCTTTTCCAAAGCAATAAATCCTTAGACCCAAGTTTTAAATTCAAGATACCTTTAAAATACATATGTTGGTTTCGCTTAGCAGCACATACAATGAAATATCTCTCTCTATACTTAGATCCTTCACAGTCAAAATTTAAAGAAAACACAATAGTATACATAATCCAGACTCTGTATATTTTCCATCTTTAAGTGGTTTATTTTTCTTTATTCCTTTAATCTATGGCTGTCTGTATGCTGTCTCTTTAAAGACTTTTTTTTTAATAAAAAAAACCTATTATTTTCCATTTATAATTGTCCATATTCTTTTTCTTCTCTCTCCCAAGCCTACATTCAGTTATCCAACCCTGTGACCCATTTAGAGGTCTTTTTTATCTGAATCTGTCTTTACTGCATATCTGTAATTATTTTTTGACCAGAAGCCCCCCCCCTTAGTGCTAAGTGGGCATGGCTAGGAACAACTTGGCTCTGCCTGTTGGCTCCTCCTAGTCCAACATGACAGAAGCATGTTCACTGCCTCTGAGACTGCTGAGTGGGAGCCATCCTCACCACCTCAACTCTGGGAAGCACTGTGCAGCATATAAACCCTTTTTATCTGAGTAAAAGCAAAATCTGCTATGCAGTACACTGTGTGGCCTAGAAATATCCCTGTGTATGTCTGCGGGAATCTACCATGCTCTACTGCCTGTGCACGCCTAACAGACTCAATCCCACCGCCTGCCCAGTCAGAAAGTGCTGAGCCCTGGCCATGGTCTCAGCCACTTTCCTCCCAACCCCACATAAGCACATAAGCATCTGGACCCGAAGTGAGTGGTGAGCACCAGCCCCCCCTGCCAAAAGAGCCAGAACTGTTCCTGTAACCAGCATGAATCAGGAGGCCTTCCCTTAAAGAAGCAGCACAGTTCTTGACACTAAAACTGAGTCAGGAAACCTCTTAAAGGAGCAGTATCTCTGCTTACCGCCAGCAAACAGAGCAAGAAGCTGCTCTAAACTTTGTGTGTGTGTGTGTGTGTGTCTAGAATTCCTTCCCAAGCTGCCTCAGGTTTTAAGTGGATTTAGTTGGCCACATTGGATGCCAATCTGTTGCCAGACGCTCCTTGTTCATTCCTGGCCACTCAGACCTGAAATAATTACACAGAAACTATATTATTTGCGATACTGTTTGGCCAATAGCTTAAGCATATTTTCTTATATTCTAAGATAATCCATTTCCATTAATCCACGAGGTTGTGGCCTACTTGTAAAGTTTCAGCAGGCTCCAGCAGAGGTGTCTGTCTCCTAAGGCAGCTACATGGCTTCTCCCTGACTCCATCTTCTTTCCTCCTCTATCTGCATGGAATTCCTACCTTGTTCTATTTTATTAAGCCACTGGCTAAAACAGATTTATCCATTAACCAATAAAAGCAACACATAGACAGAAGGACTTACCATACCAGCTGTTCACCTTTTTCTCAGTCTTATGCTATGTTTTTGGGTGAGTTTCTCAGGTTTAAACTATATGCAGACATAATTTCACTCAGAAAGTAGATAATTTTAGAAAGAAATACACGCTATTTTTTCTATTGCCACTACTGTCATTCTTTTCTTTGCAGTTACCTGGGAGATTCAGTGTAGATCACTGATTTGAAAATCTACTCTGTAACTCATCTTGTCTTACTTCCCCATCCTTTTAACTATACAAATCTGAAAGTGTGTGAATTTTCATTTTGCAAAGCTGATCATTTTCATTTTACTTTGTGGGACACTGAATTATCCTTTATTTAAGAAATGTGTTCTGAGTGTAGTGGGGTGTGCTTTTATCCCAGCACTCTAGAGGCAGAGACAGGCAAGTTCAAGGGCAGCCTGGTCTATATAGAGAATTCCAGGACAGTTACATAGGGCTACATAGTTACATGGGCTACATATCTCAAAATAATTAAAAGAAAAATATGTACCTTCTTTAACAGGAAGATACCAAGAGGAGAAAACCTGGAGTTTCTGCCTTCATTTTATGCCTGTCCCCTTTTCCTTTAGGTTACCTATTAACCTCTTCACATAGGCATGTTAATCACTCAAGGAGTGCCTCTATGCACTCACCCCTCTTCAAGGCTAAATGCACAGAGACAAGTCAGCACCCTAAACATAAAGTCACCATGGATTCTAAGAACAGCAGAACTTCACAGGAAAGATGATTCCTTAGATGAGGGAATTCTCCATGAGAGCAAAGATATATGCTAGTACAGAAATAACCAACTCCAGTGAACCAGATTGAATTTCTCAAGCAGTTACAGCAGTAAGGACTTCTTCAAAACGCCCTGTGGAAGCAGAATTGAGGCAATATGGTAAACTAGGCCACATTTAGAGAAGACCTGCTTTATTATGTACACCTCCTGCCCCTTGCCCCATTCCTCCTCTATTTAAACCTAAAACTCAGGTGAGTGCCAAAGAGATAGATAGACTTGAGGATATCTATTCCTCTTCTCAATATGGTCACATTGAATAAATCTCTCTGCATTTTACTATTACATGTCTAATTAGTATTTTAGGGATAGATGGCCTACCCTGTTGAGAAAATCCAGCAATGCCTGTCCTGTTCAGATTCCTCTGAGCAGCACGGATCCCTCTGGAATGAGAGTTTTTTCTGTAGGTAGAGACTGTTCATTTCCCAATTGCCTGGACATGAATAATAACACAGAAACTGTATTAATTACAACACTGTTTGGTAAATAGCTTAGGCATATGCCTGGCTAACTCTTAAATTAACCCATTTCTATTAATCCGTGTATCAGCACAAGGCTGTGGCTTACTGGTAAGGGTTCAGAAGGCATCTTTCTCCTTAGGCAGCTACATGGCATCTGATTCTGCCTACTCTATATATTTCTTCCAACTTGACTATATTCTGTACTGCCATAGGCCAAAACAACTTTACTCATCAACCAATAAAAGCAACATACATACAGGACTTCACACATCATTCTTGACAGAAAGCCAGGAAAAGATTGGTGCTTCTATGAACCAATTTGGAAATGAGAAATTTTAGTTTTCTAGGCATGATATGGGGAAAGAATTATGAACTATGGATGAAATATGTATATGTGTATGCGTGTGGTGTTTGTGTGTTGAAAAAAATACAGTTCTCAAACAGAAATAGGTAGTTTATTTGGAGCCAAATTTGAGTAACTATGGCCTAGAAAAAAGGATTTAGGAGGCCTCAAATCCATGTTCTAATGTGGAAGTAATTTCATGGAGTCTTTATGGTTACAGAACAAATAGTTTTTTGTTGTTGCTGCTGCTTTTTATTTTTATTATTTTTTACAAATGTATGTAGGCAGATTTTTCTGTCTCTCCTGCCAGCTCTCAAATCATGACACAGAGATTTCTAATTAAGTATAAAAGCTCAGTCTATATCTATAGCTTAGGTTTGTTTTCTAACTAGCTCTCATAACTTAAATTAACCCATTTCTATTCATCTATGCATTGTCACATGACTTGTGATTTTTTTTTTAAATTTTTTTATTGATAAAAGGAGAATAAAGAAAAGAAAAAAAACAAATTTCCACCTCCTCCCACCAGCCTCCCATTTCCCTCCCCCTCCTCCCACTCTTCTCCCCCTCCTCCCACTCTTCTCCCCCTCCTCCCACCCCTCTCCCCTTCCCCCCATTCCTCTCCCCCTCCCTCATCAGCCCTCATTGTTCGCCATGTTCCGAGAGTCCAGTTTTATCCCATGCTTTTTTTGGTAACAGTCCAGCTGGCCTTGGTGAGCTCCCAGTAGATCATCTCCACTGTCTCAGTGGGTGGGTGCACTCCTCGTGGTCCCGACATCTTTGCTCATGTTCTCACTCCTTCTGCTCCTCATTGGGACCTTGGGAGCTCAGTCCAGTGCTCCAGTGTGGGTCTCTGTCTCTATCTCCATCCATCGCCAGATGCAAGTTCTAGGATGATATGCAATATATTCGTCAGTATTGCTCTTGGGTAGGGTCATTTCAGGTTCCCTATCCTCAGCTGCCCAGGGAACTAACTGGGGACCTCAGCTTGGGCACCTGGGAGAATGCAATCTTGTGCAACCACTGTGGAAGTCAGTGTTTCGGTTTCTCAGGAAATTCGGGATCAACCTACCCCTGGACCCAGCAATACCACTCTTGGGAATTTACCCAAGAGATGCTCTATCACATGTCAAAAGCATTTGTTCAACTATATTCATAGCAGTATTATTTGTAATAGCCAGAACCTGGAAACAACCTAGATGCCCTTCAATGGAAGAATGGATGAAGAAAGTATGGAATATATACACACTAGAGTACTACGCTGCGGTAAAAAACAATGACTTCTCGAATTTCGCATGCAAATGGATGGAAATAGAAAACACTATCCTGAGTGAGGTATCCCAGACCCAAAAAGATGAACATGGGATGTACTCACTCATAATTGGTTTCTAGCCATAAATAGGGTTCACGGAGTCTACAATAGGCGAATCTAAAGAAGCTAAGTAAGAAGGTGAACCCAAGGAAAAATATATAGTTATCCTCTTGGATAAGGGAAGTAGACAAAATTGCCGGGGAGAAAAGTGGGATCTTGGGGGTGGGGTGGGATGGGGGTTAGGGGAGATGGGGAGAGAAAAGGTAGAAGGGAAGGAGGGGGGACTTGGGGAAACAGGAGGATCAGGATAAAGGAAGGTTGGATAGGGGAGCACGGAACCACAATTCTTAGTTAAGGGACCCACTTTAGGGTGGGCAGGAGACTTGACCCTAGAGTGACTTGTGATTTTTATGTCCTTTCTCTCATGTCTGTTTCCTCTTGTCCGCTGGTGATTCTGCCCTTTTTCTTCCCAGAGTTCTCTCTCTCACTTTTCCACCTATATCTCCTGCCTCATAATGACTATTTAGCTCTTTATTAAATCAATCAGAAGGCACCTTGGTAAAGACACATGTTCACAGTGTGCAAAAAGACTATTCCACAACATTTCCTCATTTTTGTCTAAATAAAAAGGAAAAATTTTATTTTAACATGATAAAACTATACACAATAAGAACAATTATCAGGTAAGAATTATATTTGCAATGTTCAATTCATTTGTATTTGGCAATTTTGGAGAAAATACTCCAGTATTTAGTCCAAAGTTCTGTATCTAATTTACCTTCTATCATAACTAAGGAAAACTATAACTATGACTATCTAAACTTCAATTCCATCAAAGACTCCAGAAGGAGTCTTTATATTACCTGAGTAAACAGGAAGTGCATTGAAAACAACTTCCAAACTATAAGAAATGATAGAAATAGTTGGCTGCCTGGGCAATCATCCAAGGTTCCTCTACAACATGGGGTATCTATCATTAGCCTATAAGCCTAGAATATCTGACAGACTTTTCTGTGAATAACATCCATAACCTACTGAATGACCAAAAATCACCCATCCCATCTCCTGAGAATGTTGGTGTCATGTTTTCTAGACTGTTTCCTGTTGTCTGGGGGCACTGATATCTTTATAGAGTACTCTGGGGAAAGTGTGATAATGGTCAAGTCCTGGGAGAGTTAGCTGTATTACTTGTCCAATCTCTATGTAATGGGAAAGTGTAAGGCTTATTTGGAGTCCTGGCTGGAGTAATCTGTGAGGCTGGGCCATCTCAGTCAGCAGCTCTGAAACTGTTCTGGTTGCAGAACTATGAGGAAATTGCAACAGAGATGCTCTGAGATGTTGGATCACCTGGGCTATCCATTTTCATCAATGTTTGATACCCTTGTTCTGAAAACACACAAACTTTTAAAAGTAACATACATATCTGTATTAATACAAGTATGGAATATGTGGTATGCACAAGTCAGTTAAAGATGATTTTTTGTTTTATGTTTGAGCAGGTAAAATATACATCATCTGTTCTAGTAGAGAGGAGAGGGGGGCAGTCCTTGGCATGACCTACTTAGATAGCACTGCTTCACATTTAGGCCTCTTTCTCATTTCCTAACTTGTCTTTAATATTCTTTTACCTCTGAGCTACTAGAGACATTTGTAGCGAGCCGGACAGGATCGCCATTACAAGATGGCGCCGACATCCTGTCTTGTTGGTAATAAACAACTCCATATTTGGCTATGCCTTTGAGAGCTGCGTGTCCCCGCTTCCCGCATGCACAGTGGATGAGGATCCTTGAGCCTATCCCGATGCAGTCTGGTGTCAGCTGTTGGTGGCAGCCAATCACAGGGCGACCCGTGTGCCAATTCCCTATTTAAGCGGCTGCCTAAGTGCCCTCTTCCCCTTCGCTTCCTGCTCTCTCTCCCCTTCGCTTCCTGCCCCTCCGCTTCCTCTCCCTCGTTTTCCTGCCCTCTCGTTTCCTGCTTCCCATCAATCAAGGGCACTCCAGTAAAGCGTGATCTGAGTGGAATCCTGGTGTGGTGCTTGTTCTTCCTCATCGGTCTAGAAGTCCGCCACAGACATTAATATGTAAGAATTAATTCAGCTTTATGAAATCCTCCAAATTTCAAGTTTTCAAATGATTATACAAATTGCTTTTTATATTCAAGCACACAAAAGTTTAGAGAATAGTGTAAGGAAACTTCATCTACTCATCAACCAGCTTCAAGACTTGTCATGTTTTATTTTATTTATTTATCAATTAACTAATTAATTAATTACTTTGTTTTTTAAAACAGGGTTTCTCTGTGTAGCCTTGGATGTCCTGGAACTCACTCTGTAGACCAGATTTGTCTCTGTTCATGTTTTAACACTGTGGTATACAGCTATAATCCCAGCACTTGGGAGGCAGAGGCAGGTGCATCTCTGAGAGTTTGAGGCCAATCTAGTCTGTATTATGAATTCTAGGCCAGCCAGAGCTACATAGTGAGACATAGTCTCAAGGAACCCCCAAGCAACAACAAAAAGAAATTGTTCGGTCTTAAATAATCTCCTTCACCTATAATCTCTCCAACTGTGTTGGATTAATTTTGCTTGGAAATAATTTATTTTTATTTTATGTGCATGATTGTTTTGCCTGCAAGGATGTCTGTGTTGAGGATGCTATATCCCATAGAATTGGAGTTATAGACAATTGTGAGCTGCCCTGTGAGTGCTAGGAATTGAACCCAGGTCGTCTGGAAGAGCAACCAGTTCTCTTAACTATTATTGCATACGGGTTCACAGATGAGGACTCAAGAGCACAACAAGGAAGTATGGGTGAAAAGTTAAGAGTGAAGTAAACATGTCAGAGACAGGGCTCAAACCTGCATTGTTTCTTTAAATCTTCACAATGACCTAATAAGTTAGCTATCATCACAAATGAGCAAAGGGAGGGCTGCAGCATTCAAAGACCAAGCAGCATTTCTACTCTATTCTGAGATGAAGTTACTTAGTTTTTCTTTTTTTTCTTTTTTTAAATTATTTTATTTATTTTATTTTTTTAAATTTATTTATTTATTAAGGATTTCTGTCTCCTCCCCGCCACCGCCTCCTATTTCCCTCCCCCTCCCCTGATCAAGTCCCTCTCTGTCATCAGCTCGAAGAGCAATCAGGGTCTCCTGCCCTGTGGGAAGTCCAAGGACCGCCCACCTCCATCCAGGTCTAATTAGGTGAGCATCCAAACTGCCTAGGCTCCCACAAAGCCAGTATGTGCAGTAGGATCAAAAACCCATTGCCATTGTTCTTGAGTTCTCAGTAGTCCTCATTGTTTCTAAGTGTAATCATTCCTATAAAATCCTGATAAAAGTAAATAAGCAATGATTATTTTTAATGGAGAGACATATTATTCATTCACAAGAATACTCAATAACTCAAAGTAAAGGAGACAGATACAAAATGACAGAAAAGATGCCACATTTGTACCCTGCTTTTGCATAGCATGGTGGCACACACCTCCAGAAGTCAGAAGACGAAGACAGGTCTGCCATTAGCTCAAGGTCACTCTGTGTTACACAGCACATTAGAAGACTGTCTGAAGTATATAGTGAGAATGTGACTCAACAGAGAATAGTTAACATAGTAAAGGTGCATTTTTTCTCAAAATGATCTCTATATAAGTATATATAGTATAATATAATTACTATCAAAAATTCATGAGATCTCTCATAGATATATCCAAGTTTATTCCACAACATATAAGGAAAAGTAAAGACATGAGAAAAGACAAAACATATTCGAATGAATAAACTAGGGATAATCACTCTAGCAGATATTACTATTTATTATATAGACAGCATCTATTGAGATTGTGCTACTGGGGTTGCATAAGACACAAACTAGAAATGAATAGAAAACCAATAAACAGACAAACAGAAATGCACCTACCTGATGTAAATAGAAGAAGGAAACAAAGAGACGGATGCTGGTGCTCCTCTCAGTTTCTCCTTTTTATTTGGTCTGGGACTCCAGCTCATAGTTCATATTTTTTTGTTTATTACATTTGAATTCAGCTTCAGTCAGGTTCTCTGAACATGGGAAGAATGAGGTCATGATTTTTTAAATTAGAGTTAACAGAATTAACTCCTTGTTCTAGAAAAGACTAAGAACAAACTAGAGAACATATTAGACTTTATTTAAGGAAAATTTTTCCTTCTAAGGTAAATCTCTTTAGAATTGCATTTACACACAAGCACAGAGATGTCTCATAGGTAATTGTAAATTCTATTAAATTGGCAATGAAAATTAATCATTGCAATTCCACTCCTGTCAACCCAACAAGCAAACATATTACCTCAGCCCCGTTCCTAAAGTCTCATGCTAGTGTCAGAATGCATTTGGTCTATCTCCCACAGCCTTTCACTGCTCCAGCTCTGCTCAAAAACTCAAATTCTCTTCTGAGACTCAAGCCTACCCTTTAACTTTGAGCACCTATAGAATCAAAGTACAAGTTGAATACTTCTAATATATAATAACAAAGAAATAAACATCCCTATCCTAAAGGGGAAATAATGGGAGAATAGCAAGAGAAGGTTGGACTAGAGCTAAACAAAAATGCAGCAGAAAAACTCCCTAATCCTACAGCTCCATGTCTAGCATGTAGAACTCATGATAGAGTCGTCTGACACCAGCACCAGTTCTGTCGCCTACAGCACAGGGGACTGTTGTCTTGGGCCTGTTCCACTTTCTGCTTGCAAGATTTCCTCAGCGGATAAGCACGGTTCTAGAATTCCCAACATCCTGGTCTCTGCTATCATTTAGACTTCACCTTCCCAGCTCCATGAAATGGCTTCCCTGGGTCTCTTTCCACAGAATTCAACCATACCACACAGTGCCAGGATTCAGGTGCTTTCCAGAACCTTGGAGCAGCAAGTCTTCATGACTCAGTTGCACTTGCTTCTTCTATGCCTGCAAAAGCAGAACTCCAGTGAATGATTATGCAGACACAGTTTGAGTGGCTTATGTGTGCCTTTGATGGTGACCCCGGGGAAACATTTCCCTCTGCATCCATTCTGGAGCAAGGAAGCACTGTGATGCATGCTAGGTTTAGGTACTCGTTTCCTCATCAAACTGCACGTTTGTCCTATTTTTCTGCTTGACTTGTTGCTTCTTCTCACTACAAGGGTGCTCCAGCCTCAGTGCTATCCTGTCTTGAAACTCTCTCTGCTGAACAAATTAGTTCATTGTTTATTACTTTTGAATTCAGCTTCAATCAGGTTCTCTGAACATGGGCAGAATGAGGTCATGATTTTTTAAATTAGAGTTAAACAGAATTAACTCCTTGTTCTAGAAAAGATTTAGAACAAAAATCTAAGCTATAGACCGGGAGAACATATCTGAAAATCAAATCTACAACATCATATTGGTATTTAAATTATTACACTTAATAAAGAGTCAATACAATTCCCATAAAAATTCCAACAATGTTCTCCACAGTAGAAAAAAATACCCTAAAATTCTTAAGAAAGCACCAAAGACCTTGAATTAGCCAAAGCATTGTTAAGCAGAACGCACATTGCTAGAAGTATCCCAATATCTAATTTCAAATTCTGCTACAAAAGCAACAAAAGCAGTACAACAGACGTGGACTAGAAGAGGAAACCCATAAATAAAGCCATGCAGCTACAACCACTTGATTGTCAACAAAAGAGGAAAACACACACAGATAGTGCTGGGGAAACTGTAAATTAAATAAAGTAGATTTGTGACTCTCACACTGAACCAAAATCAATTCAGCTGGATCAAATTACGAAGGTGCTGGAGAAAAACATAGGGGTCACATTTCAAGAGATATCCATAAATTCCAGCAGGGTAAGCTTCTTGGCTATATTGCATCAAGACTGGGCTCAGTGTGATAGAGCAAATGGCTATGCAGTTCAGGGCAAGGAGCAGCTGAGGAAGATCAAAGCCCAGAAAGCCAAATAAACCATCTCTGGAGTTCATGGAATAAAGGTGTTTGTTGTTCTGTGTTCCTTTAAGATATAGGCATAGGCAGAAACTTTCTGAAAGAGATTCAAGTATCACAGGAAATAATCCCAAGAATTCGCAAGTGAGACATCATGAAATTATAAAGCTTTTACACAAGGGAAAAACTCAACAGAGATAGCCTACGGGATGGGAGAAAAATCGTTGCCAGCTATACATAGAAAAGAAGGCTGATTACCTAGAACTCCAACTCTAGAAATACAGGGCAAATGACTTGAACAGACAGCAGAAGAAGAAAATAACATTTCTGTGGGACTATGGGTACAGGTCATGAAACTAGAAACAGGACCATGACTTTACCCCTTCCTGAGGACTTAAATGTAGTTAATGTTGACAGAGGAGGGAGAGGTTTTTTTCAGTCATGTAGCCATGCTCCTGTAAACAAACTCTCACCAGTGTTCCTATCAACAACCCCAATCCCACTCATCGAGTCCCAGATGAAATATGAAAGTGGAGAGGAGGCTGGAGTAGAGTGGACAAAAGAGCATACAGGGTAAATATGATCAACACATTAGGTACATTATAAAAATGCTCATGAGACCCATTATTATGTATAAATAGCATATAATAATAACACTTTAAAGAGTCCATTAATGAGAAAAAAGGTTTGAAGGAAGGAAAATGAGGACGATATTAGAATACATGGCATGAGAGCTAAAACCGGAAGACCAGATGGAAGGTACAAGCTGGGGATGAGGAAGAGACTGGGCAAGGAAAGTCAACAAAAACAAGCTGTTCTAAAATGCCCCAATGGAACTGTTACTTTATACACGAATTAAAAAACTAAATTAAGGGGCTAGAAAGATGGCTCAGCAGGTAAAGGCACCTGCTGCCAAACCTAATGATCTGAATTCAGTCCCATAAGTTATCCTCTGACCTCCACATGCATGTAATACACACATGCAATACATACATGCACACACACACACAGCCTCACTGACACACAGTACTCAAATAAACTAACAAATACATTGGTTTTTTTTTTGTTTGTTTGTTTGTTTTTTTTTTTTTTGGACTTTCGAGACAGGGTTTCTCCGTAGCTTTTGGTTCCTGTCCTGGAACTAGCTCTTGTAGACCAGGCGGATCTCTGTGAGTTTGAATACATTGTTTTCTGAGACACGGTTTCTCTGTGTAACAGCGCTGGCTGTCCCAGAACTCCCTCTGTAGACCAGGCTGGCCTCGAACTCACAGAGATCTGCCTGCCTCTGCCTCCCGAGGGCTGGGATTAAAGGCGTGTGCCACTGCCACCTGGCTCAATAAATATATTTTAAAAATTAATTGGCTGAAAAGTTCAATATCCTTAGCCATTAGAAATGCAAATTAGAACTTTAGTGAGGCTGGGGTAATACAGTTCAGTCAGCAAAGTGAATGCGACAACCTGAGCTCCCTAGGACCCATACCAAACAACCAGAGCTCTGTGGAGGCAAAAATACAAGGGTCACTGGGGTCCCACTGAGAGCTGAAGGTTCACTGAGAGTTCCCATCTCAAAAAATAAGATGGAAAGTATGGTAGTTTGTCGGGATCCGGGACCAGCCCAGGCCATAAATTATTTCTCAAACCAGTGGGGAGGCGTGAGACTAAAGACACAACTCACATCTTTTTATCAAGACGAAGATTTTAGTGATTCCTCATGAAATCCTGAGTTTCCATCCCAAAAACTTACCTGCATTTATTTTTCTTTTTTTAAAATATTTATTATGTATACAGTATTCTGTCTGTGTGTATGCCTGAAGGCCGGAAGAGGGCACCAGACCCCATTACAGATGGTTGTGAGCCACCATGATTGAACTCAGGACCTTTGGAAGAGCAGGCAATGCTCTTAACCTCTGAGCCATCTCTCCAGTCCCACCCACGTTTATTTTTCAAACAGCTTTTTTACCAAAATGTAAAGTGAGGGGGAAATTTATTAGCATTTTGTTTCCTAGGTATCCAGGTGAATGACTTTGGTCACGTCCACACCTTTCTATGCCCACGGTGTCACATCTTCCTAACTATGCCTGCTCTGTCAGGTAGAGTGAATTCACACCTCTTCCCCAGGTGATCTCCCAGAATCGCAAAGGAGCAGAGCAACATTAGCATATCCTGACCCTTTGTTTAGGATGGCATCAGTTTGCCTGGAAAGGCTAGGTGACCACCTTCTGTGTGGCCAGGTGCACACTGTGGACTAAAAGTCTGGCCGCCATACAATGTAAAAATATGGACCTGTATAATATGGCCCTACAATAGTTTGAATGAGAATGGCCTTCACAGGCTCATATATTCAAATGCTTGATCCCTAGTTAGTGGAACAGTCTGGGGAGGAATTAGGAAGTGTGGCCCTATTGGAGGAAGTTTGTCACTGGGGACAGGCTTTGAGGTTTCAAAAGGCTACAGCAAGCCCAGTTTCAGTCTCTCTCTCTCTCTCTCCCTCCCCCCCTCCTTCCTCCCTTCCTGATTCTTGTGCATAATAAGTAAACTCTCAGCTACTGCTCCAGTACCACACGTTCCTGCCAGCTACCATGCTCCCCACCATGATGGTTAGGGACTCACCCTCTTAAACTATAAGCAAGTCCCCAATTAAATGATCTATTTTACATGCTGCCTTGTTCATCGTACCTCTTCACAGAAATAGAGCAGTAACTAAGACACTCAATGTCGACCTCTGGCCTACACACACGTATGTACACACACACACACACACACACACACACACTATTCTCCCCAAAAAACCATTTTCACTTATCTGAGCAGTCTCATGCATAGGCTGGCAACTTTCTTCTTTCTTTTTCTAGAAGTACATGATTGCTGATTCACAACTTACAAAATCATAGCCAAAAACATGATAGCTCGTGCCCGAGTGAAAATTATCTAATCATACATAGTCTCCATAAGATACAGCACACCTCTCTGGGGTTAGCATTATTATCAGTGGCTTCTTTAAGCAATGAAGTCACCAACAAAAGGCATAAAACATAGCATTAAAAAGACCATGAAAAGGACACAGTGAAATACCAAATAGGAGAAAAGCAGTGTGTTCCCTATTCAACCTCAGCTCAGAACATCGAGTGCCTGGCCCTCTCTCTGTGTAGGTCCATGAACTACCGTGAGAGTACCACAAGTACTAACTATGGGAGCAGAGACAAATTCTAGCAAACAGGCCAAGGCATAAATATAAAAGTTTTGAATAATGAGGATCATCTATGGATATAAGATATGTGTATCATTTAAATTAATGGCAAAAATTGCTAATTATTTCTTATCTTTATGTTTTTATAGACAGGTTCTCCTTATATCTCAGACTTACCTGAAACTCATCATGTAGTCCAGGCTGGCCTTGCAATTATCCTGTCTCACCCTCCCTAATACTGAATTTATAAGTCTTACTTTAGGACTTCTTTGTTGTTTTTAAGAAATTAATAATTATTGAAGGTGGATGGTAGATATATGCAGGTTCATTGTGTTAGTTTGTCTAATTTTATATATGGTTATAATTTTCTAAAATAGGTGATTTAAAAGAGGTTGTTATTAAACAAAGTTGCTTTTCCACTTTCCCTGGACACATCATTTTCTTATTAGCATGTGAAGTCTGTGACTATCAAAGGCAAAGCCAAAGTGTTTATATGATACAGTTATATACCACAACCCAAACTAAAAACCTCTATTATTCTGAAAGCTGATTGAGTCCAGACCAGCTCAACTATGTGGAGGTGTGGCTTTAATGTTCACAAATGACTTTAGCAGAAGGTGACCCAGTTGCTAGTCCAAATACACACACACATACACACACAAAACTGATATATATCAGTTACTTTCTGGCTTGTAAGTAATCCTGTTAAGGAACATGTTGACCATTCCTGGGGTACTAATCAATTTCTATCTAACCTTTGTATATGCTCTTTACTACATGGGGCAGCCTCATAATTTTATAGATCCATGGGAGAGAAAGCATCTTTCTTTAGAAGCTTCGTATGCCCAGAGTGTGGTTCTCATCTTCCCTTCTTAGATACCTCATACATCAGCCCTCTCCTCCCTCCTCTACATCTCTAGGCTTCTTTCTCCTAGCTTTTCCCTATTAACATATATACATTTCCAAAGACCTACCATCATCACAGAGAAGCTCCCTATTCATATGGACACATTCCCAAGTATCTTTCATCATTCTAAAAAAGTTCCCTTGGGGGCTGGAGAGATGGCTCAACAGTTAAGAGCATCATCTGCTCTTCCAGAGGACCCAGATTCAATTCCTAGCACCCACATGATAGTTCACAAGTATCTGTAACTCTAATACCTTTTTTTTTTGGCTCTGCAGGCACCAGGCATGCATTGTGGTACACATGGAGGCAAACCAACTATTTTGCCAAACTGCTATTAAGAAAAACAATCCCACCAGCAATGGTTATGCTGTTTTCAGCTGCTATCCCTGGGAGACCTGCTCTTTTCTGAAGGGAAATGAAGGGGGTATAGATCTTGGGCAGAGAGTTGTGGGGAGCAGTGGAGGGAGGGGAAACTGTGCTCAGGATATAATTATGGGAGAATTTAAAAAAGAAAGAAAATTGCTCTCTTAGTTGTAAGTGACCTTCGAGCTGCTACTGCAACATCCAATGTCCTAGTTCTACATTGTTGATGAATAAAGCACTCCCTAAGTTGGGTCTTAAAACAACTTATTGTACTCATGACTGTCTGTGTAGGTGAGAAATCTGGGTGAGACTTACTGTAAAATGACTCAGCTTCCCATCTGCTGGGTCACTCTAGGATACCCAGCTAGTTGGCTAAGTGGCCTGGAGGAACTCAGATGGCCTCCTTCAAATGCCTGTCATCTCAGGGCCCCTCCACTTGTCCTGATTAGCAAGGTAGTTAGCTTTACATTGGTGTTCATGGCACCAAAAGGCCAAAGCAAAAGTTGGAAGGCATCTTACAACATACTGTTTATTTACGTTTTTGGATATTTTTGTACATGAGTACTGCATGTACATCACTCCCCTCTTCCCCTTCTGTTCCCCCTCCCAATTCACAGCCTGTGCTTTAACTGCTCTTACTATATGTATATTCATCTGTATGTGGGTACACACATGTTTATATGCCCTAAGTACATTTATCTTTATTGATTTGCATGTGTCTAAGATTGACCACTTGGGTTTGGACAACCTCTGTGAAAGCTCATCCCTAGAGCAAACTGCGTCACCCTATCTCAGCAGCCTTGACGACTTGTAGCTTGTGATCTAGGGGTAGGACCAGGTAGGATATGCCCTATTCACGGCAGCATGCCAGCTGTTGTCATTATGCTGGTTGTGTTCAGGTCACTCATCCGTCTTCAAGCTTGTCTGTTTATCCACTCCTTCCTATCATAGACACCATAGCCGGGAGAGGGTTGTGTGGGAGTCTTGCTCTGTCCATTTGACCTACAGGCTGCAGAGAAATCACAGTTTACTACAAGCTTACCATTACCTTTAAAAATTCCGAGATAGAGTTTTAAGCTCCTACACTAAGGCTACCCACCCAGAACGGTGAGTGCCTGCCTACTGGGCAGGCCTCAAGTTCCCCTGTAAGGGAGCCCAGGTACCTTCAGCTTGTGCTCCAGGGTCTCCTGTGCTCTCCTGGATCTCGCCCTGCCTGCCCCATTCTTCCTTTTGTCCCCGGATCATTGGGCTACCAGGCAGCCCTGTTTAGGTGCTGAGGAGTTCCATTTGGACGGGTGAGTGTGTGCTATCCAGGGGCAGATTGTCCTGGAAGAGAGCACAAACCCCCCTCCCCCAGCTCCTTCTGCAGGGCTGTCTTTCTTAAGCACGACCCAGCCCCCCAGCACCCCCCCCCAACCCTGCCCTGCTGTATGCTAGGACCAGTGCTCAAGAACAGTTTTAAGCTCCTACACTAAGGCTACCCACCCAGAGCTGTGAGTGCCTGCCTACCGGGCAGGCCTCAAGGTCCCCTGTAAGGGAGCCCGGGCACCATCAGCTTGTGCTCCAGGGTCTCCTGTGCTCTCCTGGATCCCGCCATGCCTGCCCCATTATTCCTTTTGTCCCCGGATCATTGGGCTACCAGGCGGCCCTGTTTAGGTGCTGAGGAGTTACATCTGGACGGGTGAGTGTGTGCTATCCAGGGGCAGATTGTCCCGGAAGAGAGCACAAACCCCCCTCCCCCAGCTCCTTCTGCAGGGCTGTCTTTCTTAAGCACGACCCAGCCCCCCAGCATCCCCTCCCAACCCTGCCCTGCTGTATGCTAGGACCAGTGCTCAAGAACAGTTTTAAGCTCCTACACTAAGGCGACCCACCCAAAGCAGTGAGTGCCTGCCTACCAGGCAGGCCTCAAGGTCCCCTCGTAAGGGAGCCTGGGCACCTGCAGCTTGTGCTCCAGGATCTCCTGTGCTCTCCTGGATCTCGCCCTGCCTGCCCCATTATTCCTTTTGTCCCCAGATCATTGGGCTACCAGGCGGCCCTGTTTAGGGGCTGAGGAGTTACATCTGGACGGGTGAGTGTGTGCTATCCAGGGGCGGATTGTCCCGGAAGAGAGCACAAACCCCCCTCCCCCAGCTCCTTCTGCAGGGCTGTCTTTCTTACACATGACCCCCCCCCCCCCCAAAGCCTGCGTTTTCTGCAAGGTCCTTTGCTCAGGAACAGTTTTCTGCTCTTACACTAAGGCTACCAACCCAGAGCGGTGAGTGCAGGCCTCAAGGACTCCCAAAAGGGAGCATGCGTACCTTCAGCTTGTGCGGCAGGGTGTCCTGTGTTCTACTCATCCCCGCCCTGCCCCCCAAGTTTCCCCTTTTGTCTGCGGGTCATTGGACTACCAGGCGTCCATATTTTGGTGCTGAGGAGTTCCATCTGGACGGGACGGTTCCTGCTTCTTCACTGAAGGGATATACTCAGAGAGTCAGTCACAGCAAAGACTGGACCAAGACACCAGGCCTCTCCTGGCTCCATTTGAAGGAAGAGATGGGAAGGCGCCAATGCAAGAATTCCTCCAACAACCTGAAAGGCAACATGACATCACCAGAATCCAGGGATCCCGAAATAAGAATAACTGTACACCCTACTAGAGAAGAAATAGAAGAAATCGACTCAAAAGTGAATTATATGAAAATAATAGAAGACCTTAAACAGGAGGTGAAAAACTGCCATAAACAATTAGAGATTACAAACAAAAAGGTTGAGGAAATGAATAAATCGCTCAAAGATACCCAAGAAAACCAAGAGAAACAAGAAAACAAAATCAAACAGGTAAGGGAAGCGGTTCAAGACTTGAAGAATGAAATGGAAGTAATGAAGAAAACACACCGAATAGGCTGGATCAAAAAATAACATCTCCACGCCATATAATAATCAAAACACAAAGCATACAGAGTAAGGAAAGAATATTAAGAGCTGCAAAGGAAAAAGGCCAAGTCACTTATAAAGGTAAACCTATCAGACTTACACCTGACTTCTCTATGGAAACCATGAAAGCCAGAAGGTCCTGGATAGATGTACTGCAGAAACTAAGAGACCATGGATGCAAGCCCAGACTACTATACCCAGCCAAGCTTTCGTTCACTATAAATGGAGAAAACAAAATTTTCCAGGATAAAAACAAATTTAAACAATATGCAGCCATGAAAGTCATAGAAGCAAAATCAAAAACCAAGGAGTCCAACAATGACCACAATCACTCAGACATCTAGAGACCCTTCACCAACACAACTCAAAGAAGGGAAACACACAAACTCTACGACTAAAAAAGTGACCGGAGTTAACAACCACTGGTCATTAATATCACTTAATGTCAATGGACTCAACTCACCTATAAAAAGGCACAGGCTAAGAGATTGGATAAGAAAACAGGATCCAACATTCTGCTGTTTACAAGAAACACACCTCAACCACAAAGACAGGCACCTACTCAGAGTAAAGGGCTGGGAAAAGGCTTATCAAGCAAATGGACCTAAGAAACAAGCTGGTGTGGTCATACTAATTTCTAACAAAGTTGACTTCAAACTTAAATCAATCAGAAGAGATGGAGAGGGACATTTTATACTCATAACAGGAACAGTTCATAAGGATGAAGTCTCAATCCTGAATATCTATGCCCCTAATATAAAAGCACCCAGGTACGTAAAAGAAACATTGCTAAAACTCAAGGCAGCCATCAAACCGCACACACTAATAGTAGGAGACTTCAACACTCCTCTCTCACCAATGGACAGGTCAATCAGACAGAAACCTAATAGAAAAATAAGAGAATTAATGGAGGTAATGAAGCAAATGGACTTAACAGACATCTATAGAACATTCCACCCAAACAGGAAAGAATATACCTTCTTCTCTGCAGCTCATGGAACCTTCTCGAAAATCGACCACATAGTCGGTAACAAAGCAAACATCCACAGTTACAAAAAAATATTAGTAACCACCTGTGTCTTATCAGATCACCATGGATTAAAGTTAGAATTCAACAACAATGCTACCCCCAGAAAGCCTACAAACTCATGGAAACTGAACAGTCAACTACTGAACCACACCTGGATCAAGAAAGGAATAAAAAAAGAAATTAAAGTCTTCCTGGAATTCAATGAAAATAAACAACATACTCAAACTTATGGGACACTATGAAAGCAGTCCTAAGAGGAAAGTTCATAGCACTAAGTGCCCACTTAAAGAAAACAGAGAAAGCTCACATTGGAGACTTAACAGCCCACCTGAAAGCTCTAGAAAAAAAAGAAGCAGACTCACCTAGGAGGAGTAGAAGACTGGAAATAATCAAACTGAGGGCTGAAATCAACAAAATAGAAACACAGAAAACAATCCAAAGAATCAATTAAACAAAAAGCTGGTTCCTGGAGAAAATCAACAAGATTGATAAACCCCTATCCAAACTAATCAAACGGCAGAGAAAGAATATGCAAATTAATAACATCAGAAATGAAAAGGGGGCCATAACCACAGACACAGAGGAAATTCCGAGAATCATTAGATCTTACTACAAAAGCCTGTATGCCACAAAACTGGAAAATGTAAAAGAAATGGACACGTTTTTAGATAAATACCATATACCAAAGTTAAACCAGGACCAGGTGAGCAATCTAAATAGACCTGTTAGTCGCGAAGAATTAGAAGCTGTTATCAAAAACCTCCCTACCAAAAAAAGCCCAGGATCAGATGGTTTCAATGCGGAATTCTACCAGAACTTCCAAGAAGATCTAATACCTATACTCC
Source organism: Microtus pennsylvanicus (assembly GCF_037038515.1). NCBI lineage: Eukaryota > Metazoa > Chordata > Mammalia > Rodentia > Cricetidae > Microtus > Microtus pennsylvanicus. The sequence continues at coordinate 30,182,767 of NC_134601.1, forward strand.
TTAATGTATTTCACAAAATAGAAACAGAAGAGGCATTGCCAAATTCCTTTTATGAAGCTACAGTTACTCTGATACCAAAACCACACAAAGACTCAACCAAGAAAGAGAATTATAGGCCAATCTCACTCATGAACATCGACACAAAAATCCTCAACAAAATACTGGCAAACAGAATCCAAGAACACATTAGAAAAATTATCCATTATGATCAAGTAGACTTCATCCCAGAGATGCAGGGCTGGTTCAACATATGAAAATCTATCAATGTAATCCATCATATAAATAAACTGAAAGAAAAAAACCATATGATCATCTCATTAGATGCTGAAAAAGCATTTGACAAAATTCAACATCCCTTTATGATAAAAGTATTGGAGAGATTAGGGATACAAGGGTCGTACCTAAATATAATAAAAGCTATATACAACAAGCCAACAGCTAACATCAAATTAAACGGAGAAAAACTCAAAGCCATCCCACTAAATTCAGAAACATGACAAAGCTGTCCACTCTCGCCATACCTGTTCAATATAGTGCTTGAAGTTCTAGCAATAGCAATAAGACAACATGAGGGGATCAAGGGAATTCAAATTGGAAAGGAAGAAGTGAAACTTCCGTTCTTTGCAAATGATATGATAGTATACATAAGCGACCCCAAAAACTCCACCAAAGAACTCCTACAGCTGATAAACACCTTTAGTAATGTGGCAGGATACACGATCAACTCCAAAAAATCAGTCGCCCTCCTATACACAAAGGATATGGAAGCAGAGAGGGAAATCAGAGAAGCTTCACCTTTCACGATAGCCACAAACAGCATAAAATATCTTGGGGTAACTCTAACCAAGGAAGTGAAAGATCTATTTGACAAAAACTTTAAGGCATTGAAGAAAGAAATTGAGGAGGATACCAGAAAATAAAAGGATCTCCCTTGCTCTTGGATTGGAAGGATCAACATAGTAAAACTGGCAATTCTACCAAAGGCAATTTATAGATTCAATGCAATCCCCATCAAGGTCCCATCAAAATTCTTCACAGATCTTGAGAGGACAATAATCAACTTTATATGGAAAAACAAAAAACCCAGGATAGCCAAAACAATCCTATACAATAAAGGATCTTCTGGAGGCATTACCATCCCTGACTTCAAACTGTATTACAGAGCTACAGTAATGAAAACAGTGTGGTACTGGCATAAAAACAGAGAAGTCGACCAATGGAATCATATAGAAGACGCGAATTTTAACCCACAAACCTATGAACACCTCATTTTTGATAAAGGAGCTAAAAGTATACAATGGAAGAAAGAAAGCATCTTCAACAAATGGTGCTGGCACAACTGGATGTCAACCTGTAGAAGAATGAAAATAGACCCATATCTATCACCATGCACAAAACTCAAGTCCAAATGGATTAAAGACCTCAATATCAGTTAGAACACATTGAACCTGATAGAAGAGAAAGTGGGAAGTACCCTACAACAGATGGGCACAGGAGATCGCTTCCTAGGTATAATTCCAGCAGCACAGACATTAAGGGCAACATTGAATAAATGGGACCTACTGAAACTGAGAAGCTTCTGTAAAGCAAAGGACACTGTCACTAAGACAAAAAGGCAACCTACTGACTGGGAGAAGATCTTCACCAACCCCGCAACAGACAAAGGTCTGATCTCCAAAATATATAAAGAACTCAAGAAACTAGACTTTAAAATGCTAATTAACCCAATTAAAAAATGGGGCACTGAACTGAACAGAGAACTCTCAACAGAAGAAGTTCAAATGGCCAAAAGACACTTAAGGTCATGCTCAACCTCCTTAGCAATCAGGGAAATGCAAATCAAAACAACTTTGAGATATCATCTTACACCTGTCAGAATGGCTAAAGTCAAAAACACCAAGGATAGCCTTTGCTGGAGAGGCTGTGGAGGAAGGGGTACCCTCATCCATTGCTGGTGGGAATGCAATCTTGTGCAACCACTTTGGAAATCAGTGTTTCGGTTTCTCAGGAAATTCGGGATCAACCTACCCCTGGACCCAGCAATACCACTCCTGGGAATATACCCAAGAGATGCCCTATCATATGACAAGAGCATTTGTTCAACTACGTTCATAGCAGTATTATTTGTAATAGCCAGATCCTGGAAACAACCTAGATGTCCTTCAATGGAAGAATGGATGAAGAAAGTGTGAAATATATACACATTAGAGTACTATGCTGCGGTAAAAAACAATGACTTCTCGAATTTTGCGTACAAATGGTTGGAAATAGAAAACACTATCCTGAGTGAGGTAACCCAGACCCAAAAGATGAACATGGGATGTACTCACTCATAATTGGGTTCTAGCCATAAATAAAGGTCAGTGAGTCTATAATTTGATATCCTAAAGAAGCTAAATAAGAAGGTGAACCCAAAGAAAAACATATAGCTATCCTCCTAGTTATGGGAAGTAGATAAGATTGCCGGGCAAAAAATTGGGATCTTGGGGGTGGGGTGGGATGGGGGTAAGGGGAGATGGGGAGAGAAAAGTGAGAAGGGGAAGATGGGGGGAACTTGGGGAAACGGGATGATTGGGATAAAGGAAGGTTGGATAGGGGAGCAGGGAAGCACATATCTTAATTAAGGGAGCCATCTTTGGGTTGGCAAGAGACATGGACCTAGAGGGGCTCCCAGGTGCCCGGGGCGATGTCCCCAGTTAGTTCCTGGGGCAGCTGAGGATAGGGAACCTGAAATGACCCTATCCTATAGCCATACTGATGAATATCTTGCATATCACCATAGAACCTTCATCTGGCGATGGATGGAGATAGAGACAGAGACCCACACTGGAGCACGGGACTGAGCTCCCAATGTCCCAATGAGGAGCAGAAGGAGGGAGAACATGAGCAAAGAAGTCAGGACCACAAGGGGTGCACCCACCCATGGAGACAGTGGGGCTGATCTATTGGGAGCTCACCAAGGCCAGCTGGACTGTGACTGAAAAAGCATGGGATAAACCAGACTCTCTGAATATGGCGGACAATGAGGGCTGCTGAGAAGCCAAGGACAATGGCACTGGGTTTTGATCCTACTTCATGTTCTGGCTTTGTGGGAGCCTAGCCAGTTTGGATGCTCAACTTCCTAGACCAGGATGGAGGGGGGAGGACTTTGGACTTTCCACAGGGCAGGGAACCCTGACTGCTCTTCAGACTGGAGAGGGAGGGGGAGAGGAGTGGGGGGAGGGGGAGAGGAGTAGAAGGAGGGGGAGGAAAATGGGAGGCTGGGAGGAGGCAGAAATTTTTTTTCAATAAAAAAAAGAAAAAAGAAAAAAAATTTCGAGATATTAGCACAGGGAATATTTGATCCTTGAAGCTGCTCGTGGGACAGGTACTCAGCTTGCAGAGGAATGCCACCTGATTATGGGGAGGCCATCTGAGTTAACGAAAATCCCCAAGTGGACAATTATCAAACTTCCTGCTCTTCAAGCATGCCAGTTGAAAATGCCATCACCTTTATCTTTTTTTTCTTTTTATTGATTTTATTGAGCTCTACATTTTTCTCTGCTCCCTTTCCTTCCTCTCCCCTCCCCTTCAACCCTCACCCAAGGTCCCCATGCTCCTAATTTACTCAGGAGATCTGGTCTTTTTCTACTTCCCATGTAGATTAGATCCATGCATGTCTCTTAGGGTCCTCATTGTTGTCTAGGTTCTCTGGGATTGCATCTCCTTTATCTTACGTGGTTACAAAGCCTGTCATAACAAGTCCCACCATCCGAGTCAAACACGTAGATCCTAGGTAGCATTTTTGCTGCAGTACTGGAGTGTTCACGCTGTATGTGCCACAGGCTGTAGCGTAGCCCACACGGGTTGTGTTTTCAGTTAGTGCCCAAGGAGCTCCTAGGAAACTGTCTAACAACTGTGTACTCTGGAGAAAAATATTTTTTAAAAACTGCATACAAGAACTGACAAGTAACCTGAAGCAGTAAGAAACTGAAAGAAAACTGGCATTTCAAAGAAGAGGTCAGAACTAGATGAGACTCTTAGTTTTAAGTCTTTAACACAGCAGAGCCTAAGTCGTGACTGAACCTTGCTGGCTGGAAGATCAGAGGAGAGAGTTCAGGATTTTCATATCATACCAGTGGAGGGTAAAAGTCTGTCCTGGGGGGGCGCTCATAGGGAGGGCCCAAATTCTGCATACACTGCCCATGTTTTTTGCTGACCTTTGAATGATGCAGCTGTAGCACCATCTCTAAACAGCCCAGATAAGGCTGAACGAACTCAAGTCCACTTGTTCTCCGCAGAGGCTGAGGATGCTGTCTGAGTTCAGTCTGCTTGACTACCTGCTAAAACATAAACAAAATATCAATATTCTTCATGGGAAAAGAATGGTATCCACAGACTGTAGAAGGGCTTTTACAATGTCCACGAGACAAGACAGAATGATTGGCTTTACACAGGGAACAGGAAAATGTGTCCTGTACTGAAAAGGCACTCAAAAAGATTGATCCCAAAATAAGCAATATGCCAGATTAGCAGACAAGGGTTGTTTGATGGGTGTTGGTTTTTCAAGACAGGGTTTCTCTGTGTAGACCTAGCTATCCTACAACTCCCTCTGTAGACCAGGCTGGCCTTGAACTCAGGGAGATCCATCTGTCTCTGCCTCCCGAGTACTGCGGTAAAAGCCATGCACCACCACCACCACTACAGAGAATGATTTTTCTTTTTAAACGTGATTCTTTGGAAATTTCACATCATGCACCCCAATCCTGCTCACCTCCAAGTCCCTCTCTATCCATCCTTCACCACTGCAGCATGACCCCCCCCAAAAAAAACAAAACCAAAAAAAAAACACCTAACTCCTTTATCTTTCCTCTGGGTGGCACCAGGAGCTCTGACGTGCCATGCAGTATACCCCTTTGTCCAATCAGCCCCATTGCAATGAGTCACTGGTCTGGTTCAAGGCCTCTGAAGTCTGGTGCACCATCATCACTGGGCCCTCATAGAAACTCCTCTTGGATATGCTGTTGTCCTGAGTCATGGAGGTCCTGTGGTTATTGTTCCATAGGACCAGTCCCTTCGCAAACTCTAGCAGGTCACAGATGGGGTAGATGTTAGGGTGGGCCAACCCAAGGCCTTTGACGTGGGTCTGGGTGGTAGCCGAGCTGGTTGGTCTGGGCCTTTGGGACCACCCCCTTAGGTGAGGGGGAGAGTCAGCTCTCCTAGGCCCATGCCATGGGACCAGCTCTCCCATGCCTGTGGTGAGCATTGGGACCATCTCTCCCGAGTGCTGGTGTCAGCTCTCCCATGACAGGGGTGGGGCCAGCTCTCCTGCTGCAGTGTCTAGCAAGGAGCAGAGCCAGCTATCCCGGGGCCAGTGAGGGACAGGGCTGGATCAGCACAGCCCTCAGATTTCAACATGTATGGTTACTATGACTTCCTATAGGAAAATGAGCTGTGGATACTAGCCCAGACCCTGGCTGCTGTTGGGGCCACAGACCCAGACATGGCCTACAGCAACAGCCTGGGCCAGGCCCATGTGGCTTTGCAGGCCACTCTAATTGGCATGGCTCCCATGGCAGCAAGGCCTATGGATACCAACATAGCCACAGGTGTGGGAAGTCCTTCTGTATATGTGTTGCTCTTACTGGTTAATGAATAAAGAAGCTGGCTTGGCCAGTGATAGGACAGAGTAGAGCTAGGTGGGAAAACTAAACCGAATGCTGGGAGAAAGAAGGTGGAGTCAGTGAGATGTCATGTAGCCGCCAGAGGGGAACGACGTGAGCTGGCAGCTGGAACCTTGCTGGTAGGCCATCAACCTCATGGTAAAATATAAAATAATAGAAAAGGCTAACCAAAGATATAAGAGCTAGCAGCAATACACTGACATGATTGGTCAAGCAGTGATATTATAGTTTCTGTGTGATTATTTTGGAGTCAGGGTGGCCAGGAAACAAATAAGCAGCCTCCTATAACAAGGTAGTGGCCTAGAGCCCCCTAGCATTTGAAATGGATTTGCTGCGGTCCCCGGCAGCTTGCTTGTTGTGGGTTGAGACCATGTGGCAGGTCCCCAAACGAAGGTGGCTGGTCCCCAGTCATGTGGTGACTGGCTGGTCCCAGGCGAGCAGTGCGAGCAGGTGGCAGGTGGGAGGCACAGATGCTGCAAGTCTCCGGGACTGCTGGGGACCCGAAAGCAGCCAGTCACAGAGACCACACAGCAGGGAAGGTGGCTGGTCCCTGGTGACAATAAACAGATAGGCAGCAGCTGGGGGGCACAGAGATAGACATACCATACAGAATGGAATTGGACATTTATTTGGTGTTATGGAGGGGAAGGAAAAGAGGAAAAGGGGGGAGAGAAAGAGGGAGAGAGGGGAGGCGAAAGACTGCCTCTCTGAGAGAGGGGACAGGAAGAGAGAGAGTGGGGCTGAGACTGCAAACAGGAAGGGAGTGGGCATGGCTTGTCTCTTAAAGAGACAGAACATTACATTCCCATCTCTTTTTTATAATAAAAAGCGGGAGATTACCACCACAGGTTGAAGGAATTGGGGCAGCAGATTCTCAAGACTGCTTCCGGCTTCTTTGTTGGCGTTGTCTTTCGGGGGGACCTGAGAAGGCTGGGCGCTGGCCACATTCTGGCATAGCTGGTCTCTTTGCTCCTGTCCTGTGTTTGTGGTATGGAAATGTCTGGTGTCTCTTACACCTGTTTAAGGTATTGGCAGAACAGAGGACAAAGTTAAATTAAGGAAAAAAAAATAGGACCAGGGAACTGAGGGGGCGGTGTATCTGACCTGTTTAAGGTGGATCCTTCAATTCGGGTCCCGGGAACTCATAAGAATTCTTTGGGTTTGTGAAAACAGAAGTTTTAGACATATACATTGTATAAACAGTAGCATACTTATGTCAGGATGACTGTGACAGATATTTTTGCACAATGAAAAGTATTTTTAAGACTATGAAAGGCATCATGAGAGAGAAATTTGATCTGAAATTTGTTTGGTGAGGTTGTCCTTTTAAATTGACAAAACCTCTCAGCTGTCAAAGTGCATCAGAGATCTTTGAGAAGGATAAAATTTTACTTGAGTTACTGATTTAAAAAAATAACAGAGAACTTACTTGGTTGGCACCCAGAGCTACTCCTCAGGTGCTCCATGGTCGCTGAAGGTCGCATTTGCCTTTGCTGTTTAGCACAGGGCCTGCCAGGCTCCGGAAGATCCGGTGGGCTAAGAAGTCTGTAGGAAGACAAGCCTACCTTGACCTGAGCAGTGAGGCTGTCGAATCCAGAGATTCTGTCCACATCAGGAGATCAGCTTAGATGAAGGGCAGTTTTGCCCAGTGGTCAGCACTTGACAGTTGAAGCGAACTGCAGATGGACGTTGTTCTGTGCCCATTTGTCTTCTGTCTTCTGTGGAGGAAGTAGAGTGCTGCTGCTGGGAGCCAACCTGTCTCTTTTTGTTATGAAAAGTTTTTTAATAATCAAATATTTAAGTATCACATTCCCCAGCTCTCTGAGCAGTTGAGGGCTGTTTATTAGGTATAACTACAGTATAGAATCTGTCTGGAGAGCTGAGTGTGAGCTTGACTGCACTAGTTCCATAACTTAACAGGTAAGAATTACACTCGTAAAAAGACAGAAAGAAGAAAAAACTGCTTGCAATAGAAGGTTAATGGCAGAACTGACAATAGTAGAGAACAGCTTAATATATTTTAAACGAGGGTTAGATTAAATATAAGGTATTTTTGTGAGAGACTTAAAAATACATTCCAGTTTAAATCACGAGACTTATTGTTTTTGTAGTCTGAAATGAAATGCAATGAACAATTATAACATTAAGTATAGGTGCATTTAAGTTACATGTAGGAACACACACACACAGAGTAAACAGAAATTGGGGAAAGTGGATGCTCTTGGTGGGCCCTACCAAAGGCATGCCACTGTGCAGAACAGACATGTAACAGAGTCAACAAGAGGAATTTAGTGAAAAAAAATAAGTAAACCGGGGGACAGACAAGGCAGGGTACACTTCAGTAAAGATGGGAGAACCTGGACACCTGACCTGGCTCAGCAGTAAGGTCACCCATGTAACAGAACTAACACTGGAGAACCAGGCAGGGAATACCTCAGTAAAGATGGGAGAACTTGGTCACCTGACCTGGCTCTCAACCAAGATGGCAGCAAAGTCACCTGATCCCAATCAAAATGGCAGTGGTCACATGGTATATGAAAAAGTTACATTTTTAAGCTTCAGGGATTTTAAACTTAGTAAGAGAGACCTAAAGGTGTGATCCGCCCTGTGGTTGAGCCGCCATGCCACAAGCCGCAGAGGGGAGCAAAAAGCTGGAACCGAAAAAAACTGCATCATGCCATGGCTGGAAATGAAAAAGCTACCCACAGCTGAAATTGTGAAAACTCCCAAAACACAACTAGGCACACCATGAGACGTGAGATGTCTCTTGACTGTGGGCAAGGTGTGAATCAGCGCATAACCTTCACAAGACTCATAGGGGAGTGTCCCCCCAGGGAAGGGAAGGCCCAGCTGGATCCAGTGGCTACTAGAAGCCAGAGAGGCCAGAGGCTGCTCTGAGTGGCCTTTTACAGATGAGGGAGGGGGGACTTGATGGGGAAGGGGGAGGGAAATGGGAGGCGGTGGCGGGGAGGAGGCAGAAATCTTTAATAAATAAATTAATTAATTGAATTTAAAAAAAAGAAAAGAGAAGAGAAGAAATAGAAAAAAAGAGAATCTGAGGGACCCTGGGTCCCCAGTTGAATGTACCGCACAGAGTTTGCAGTGCTAGAACAGGCTGACTAACCCCACGTCAGTCCAAACACAATTTTAGTTAAGAACTGGAGGAGACTCACCAATCGAAGCTGGGAAGCCAGTGGTGGGAGTAGGTGTTATTCTTGTTTCTGCCTTTCTTGTCTGCGGGGTTAGAGAGTGGAGACTTTACGCAAGACACACAGAGGTGCAGGGTTAGGAAGGAGACACGGACACGCGGCGGTCCCACGTGGGTGCACTTTAATGGGGGAGGGGTAACAACAAGTAAGGGACGGGTGTGCAGAGTCAAAAGGAGAGAGAGAAAGAGAGAGGGAGAGAGGGGGGGCTCGTGGCGACCCCCACTTTTAACGGGGAATGCAAGGGCATCTGGGAGAAATGCCCTGTGCCTTTGCGGCTTCCAGTACAGGGGGATGCTGGGAGCTGTAGTTTTCAAAAGGAACAACATTTCACCCTTTTGGTTTCATTAAAAAAAAATTGGGGGGGGTCTTAAAGGGTAGGGAATGGGGGCATAGCCAGGTCTCTCATGACTGCTTCCTGCTGGCTTTGGGCGTCGAGGGATCCAGGCAGTGTCCGATTATTCTGGCGATGTCCTGTTGGTTATGTCCTGTCCACTGATGTTTTGAGGCCGTGGCTGATTGAAGAAATTGCATCTGTCTGGCTTTTTTTGAGTAGCTGGGTCATCGTTAAGATGCTGGAAGACAAAAGTTGCATTAGTAGAGAGAAAAAAATTAAAGGGGAGACTTGGGATGGGGGAGTTTTAGGAGGTCTGGGGTTAAGAATGATAAAAAATTAAATGATACTTATTCCGTTAATGATCCGCTTGTGTTTGATTTGTTTAGGTGGGTTGGGCTGGCGTCCTGGAGCTTAAAGAAAGTGTCTTAAAAGAAAATAGATTTTTAACCATATATTCCTTAACATTTCAGGGGTCACTGCTGCAGTCAGCGACTGACCTGTTATGTCAAGGAACTTTGTTAAGAATCTGCTTACCGCCTGAGCCATTGACTCCGTATTTGATGATATCTGTAATGACAGCTGGATGGTTATTTAGGAATTTAAAGGAGGGAGGGTGTGTTAACACAGGAGGATTAAGCGATGGATGGGACCACTGTTTTCCTTAGACTGGAGTAGAGGGGGCTGAACCTGGTGCCCTTTGGAACTTAAGAGAACAAGGTCCTCTCTGAGTTACCGTGTATGAAGGATTATCTTGAGCCATGGAGATGAACGGTTTAAGATGTGACAGGTGAATCCAATGAGGAATTCCTTCAAGCTTGGCAGCCAGTCGAGGTGGAGTTCCTGTGACATTTTGACCAGGGCTTCCTTTAAAGAGTGGTTAGTCCCGTTCTACCTTACCTGAAGACTGAGGGTGGTACAGTATGTGGAAGTTCCAGGGGATTCCAAGTACTTTAGACAGATTTTGAGAAATCTGGGAAGTAAACTCTGGGCCGTTATCTTTTGGCAGATCTGACAGGGGGCCGCTGTGGCTTTTAGGAACCTGATATCCTTAGATGTGGGTGTTTTAACAATGGGAGAATGGTGATTAGTTACTGCGGGAGCCTAGAGGGGCTTTGGAAGATGGAGGGGGTGGAGTAGGGCGGGGAGGAGACAGAGAGGAGTCCCAAGACACTTCCAGCTGCCTGTGTGACCTGTGGTGGGGGAAAGTCTCCAGCTGCTTGCGCTACCTGGGAGGGACTCTGTCGGAGGGGCTAGGCGAAGTCCTCGCAGATCTGGAACGGGACTTTCTTGGGGATCTGGGAGTGGAATGTTTAGAGGCGTTAGGTGAGTCCTTCCTGTGCCTAGAAGAGACCTTGGAGGAAAGAGGAATGGGTGAGCCATCGCTGTCGCTCGGCTGGGCAGAGCGAGTGGCCCCTCGAGGCCGGGTGTGTGTGTGTGTGTGTGTGTGTGTGTGTGTGTGTGTGAAGGTTTGTCCGCGGGATCCATGGCGGGAGCAGAGGGTTCCTGGAGGGATGGCATTGACAAGAACATGTGTGCAGGTGAACAGTGAGAGGCAACGGAGGGGTCAATCTTAATGGCCATGTAAAAAAATGCCATAATGTTCCATTTAGCTGAATGGTGACAGAAATTAGCTAATTCCCGCAAGATATCGGGGTCGAATGAACCCTGAGAAGGCCATTAGAGGTTTTCCTATAAATTGTACTTTGGCCAAGTTTTAGAGCAAAGACAGATTAATGTAGATAGTTTTATGGAGGGAATCAGGGTGTGAGGTTTCAGAGCTTCCAGAAGCTGCCCCAATGGGGAGGCCAGGGTAACTGTTTTAGAAGGCTTAGCACCCATGGCTAGAACCGTGAAACTATTCGCAGAAGGCACCTGAGGTGCCTCGAACACAGCAGCTCTAATTACAGGCGTCCGTGCAATGAGAGGGCCGTGCTATTAGCCCAACTGACCCGAACCTAGCTTCCAACGGGAACCAATCCCGGCTAGGAGGAGACAGTTAAGCTTTTGGGGGGCTGCCCATGCAGCCGAGAGGTGCTGGCTCCGTAATGAGCCCGTAAAGAGGACAGAAAAAGATCAGAAAAAGAGGAGTGAGAACTGGAAGCACCAAACTTCCAGGCGCGGACCAAAACAAGTTCTAGCCGAGGGCGGAAGCCCGGGAGAAGGGGGGAGGAGTCGGCAACCTTACCCAGGATGCGCCAAAGAGAGCCGGGAGCTCGGCCGGCCAATCTCTGGGCGTAATAGGAAGGCGATCCAACCCAGGTGAACTCACGAATTAGTTGCTGTTGGTTACAGATGGCCACGTTGAACACATGGGGGCAGTCGCAGGTTGTCGGTCCTGACCTTGTCCTCGTGAGGCCCCGAGCTCCAGGAGGCGCCAGAAAGCCCAGAGTCAAGGCCTCAGGCACCAGGACGGAAAGGTTCCCGAGTCGACAACGGCACCAATTGTTATTCTTGTTTCTGCCTTTCTTGTCTGCCGGGTTAGAGAGTGAAGACATTACGCAAGACACACGGCGACGCGGGGTTAGGAAGGAGACATGGACACGTGGCGGTCCCACGTGGGTGCACTTTAATGGGGGAGGGGTAACAAGTAAGGGACGGGTGTGCAGAGACAAAAGGAGAGAGGGAAAGAGAGAGGGAGAGAGGGGGGCTCGTGGCGACCCCCGCTTTTAATGGGGAATGCAAGGGCATCTGGGAGAAATGCCCTGTGCCTTTGCGGCTTCCAGTCCAGGGGGATGCTGGGAGCTGTAGTTTTCAAAAGGAACAACAGTAGGGAAAAAAAACCTGGTTCAGGAGTTTCATCAGGGCACCAATGAAATGGATTTACTGTGGGTGCCTGGGACTGCTGGGTTGAGACCATGCGCGGCAGGTCCCCAAACGAAGGTGGCTGATCCCCAGCCGTGTGGCAGCTGGCTGGCCCCTGGCGAGCGGTGTGGGCAGGCGGTGGGTTGGAGGCACAGATGCTGCAAGTCTCCAGGACTGCTGGGGACCCGAAAGCAGCCAACAACGGCAGCTGCTCTGGCCCAGATGACACCATGGCAGCTCAGATGACAGTGGCAGCACAGCCCTTGGATGCCAACATGGCCACAGGATATGGCTAGACTCTGGGCATCCATGTGGCTTTTGGTGGCACCATGGGCTACAGACATCACAGACTCTGATTCTGGTCCCAGGCAGCAGCCTAGGCTCAGATGTCTCCGTGGCCCCAGGAGGCAGTGTAGGCCACCTAGATCATCAGGGCCCCTGCAGCAGAGTAGCCCTAGGACACCAACATGGCCCCAGGTGGCAGCCCAGAACCCTGACACCAGCATGGCCTTCGATAGTACCTGGAGCCACGGCCATCGACTTAGACCCTGACTGCAGTAGGGCCACAGGCACAGACAGGGCCCTTGGCAGCAATCCTGACCTGGATGTCACCATGGCCCCAGGTGGCAGCATAGGCTCTCAGGTTCCAGAATGGTCTGGACTTAGATGTCACCTCGGCCCAAGGTGTCAGCGCAGGCCACTCTGATCAGTAAGACTCCAGAGACAATGTAGCACTTGGATACCAACATGACTCCAGGTGGCAGACCCCTAGCATCAGCAAGGCCCTCAATGGTATCATGAACTACAGACATCCACACAGACCCTTGCTGCTATAAGGCCACAGACCGAGTCATGGCCCTCAGCTGCAGCCTGGGTCTGCATGCCACCACGGCACACTGTGGCAGTTCAGGCCACTCAGATCTGTATGGCCCCATAGCCTCAGATTCTTACCTGGCTTTAGGAGACAGCCCAGACCCCAGGCATTTGCTTGGCCTTTGGTGGTATCAGAAGCCATGGATATCAACACAGACCCTGGCTGTAGGAATGCCACAAACCCAAACATGGCCCTTCATCACAGCCTGGGCCTGGATGTCACCATGGTCCAGGGTGGCAGCACAGGCCCCAATAGAAGCGTGGCCCTAGAAGACCAATATGGACTTGCATGTTTGACCAGATCCCAGTCATCTCCCCAGCCTTTAGTGGTTACTAAAGCCATAGACATTAACACAGACCCTGGGTGTTACAGTGTCATAGACACACACACACACACACACACCCCAGCAGCAGCCCAGGCCCAGATGTCATCGTGACTCCCAGTAGTAGCACAGACTACACAGATCAATGTGGCCACAGTAGCAGCATAGCCCCTGGACGTCAAAATGACCACAGATGGTATCCCACACCCCAGGCATCCCCATGGCTTTGGTGGCAACATGGGTCATGAACATCAACATGGACCCTGGCTGTAAGAGAAGCAGATATGGCTGTAGGCATCAGCTCAGGCCTGGGCATCACCCTGGTCCCAGGTGGCAAGGAGGCTGCCAACATCAGCTCATTCCTCACTGCCCTCCCTCTTCAGACCTGCCTCTTACCATAGCACATGAACCACTCTGCTCTTTCTCTCTCGTTTCTCCACCATCTACTTGCTCATCATATTGCCACCCAACCGCCCAGTATCTGCATGAGGATGCTTCAGGCAGCCCAGGCCACAAGAACCCAGGCTGCCCCGTTGGTCAGATAAGGGTTTTTAAGTAGCTTTGTAACTATGCCAAATGACAGAAAGGAAAATATGCTCATTCGAATAGTGAACAGTAATCCTGCAACAACAACATAAATATGACCAGCCTGTAGATGTGGGCAGCTGCTTAAATATTTAGAAGAGTGGGCACAGCAAACCTAGCCAGAGCTACAGCAGCCTTGGGTGTGTGTGTGTGTGTGTGTGTATGTGTGTGTGTGCGAGAGAGAGAGAGAGAGAGAGAGAGAGAGAGAGAGAGAGAGAGAGAGATTACTTAGATTATAATATAACACTGGAACACACTATTTCTCCCCAGTTAAACCAGAGAAAAACAATGAAAAAGAAGAATTCTGACTGCCCATCCAACCTAGGTCACATAGCCATACATTAAGCAATCAAATCCACCGTGGCTTGGGAGGTAAGACACTGTAAATGGAAGACCCCACTAGATTCTGACTGCCCATTTGATCTAGGTCACATAGCCATACATTAAGCAATCAAATTCACCATGGCTTGGGAGGTAAGACACTGTGAATGGAAGACCCCACTAGATTCTGACTGCCCATTTGACCTAGGTCACATAGCCATACATTACACAATCAAATCCACCGTGGCTTGGGAGGTAAGACTGTGAATGGAAGACCCCACTAGAACTGCATGGCTGGAGAGAAAAATGGCAGGACAACCAACAGAACAACTGATTTCTAGTCCCTGAGATAGCTCAGTGGGTAGAGGTACCTACTCCAAGCCTGACCACACGGTGGAAGGAAAGAGACAACTGCAATGGTAAAAGGAATCACCAACTTCCACAAGATGTACTCTGACCTCCACATCAATAAAATATAGCAAAAAAAATGGAGTCTAACTGGCGTCCTGTGTTGTCAACTTTAATTGGGAGCAAGTACATACTCCAGGCAATCATCCAGATAATGTCAGAGTCCTGGATTGTCTTTTACAACAGAGATAGCTAGCTACCCCCGTCCCTGATATCTGTTCTTTGTCTCCATCTTGCATTTTCATGCATACAGTATGAATTTGCAGGCTGCAGTTGTCTCTAAAATGCTGAGGACCATTAGGAATAAGTACAATCCTGTTCAACCCACTGTGATTATTTGGATGTCTGGAAACTCCCACCTGAGCTTGCTAACTCTTGCCATTTTCATTTCCCACAGCTAATCAAGCAAAACAATGAAGTCCTTATGTGCTCAACTATGTTCATGGCAGCTTTGTCTGTCATAGTCAGAACCTGCAAACAACCTAAATGCCCCTCAACCAAAGAATGGATAAGAAAAATGTGGTTCGTTTACACAATGGAGTACTACACAGCAGAAAAAAATAACGACAGCTTGAATTTTGCAGGAAATGGATGGAGCTAGAAAACATTGTTTTGAGTGAGGTAACCCAGACACAGGAAGACAAATGTCACATGTACTCACTCATAGGTGGATTTTAAACATAAAGCAAAGAAAGCCAGCCTACAAACCACAATCCCAGAGATCTTAAACAGCAATGAGGACACTAAGAAAGACTTCCAGAGATATAATCTACATGGGAAGTAGAAAGTAGAAAAAGAAAAGATCTCCTGAGTAAATTGGGATCATGGGGACCTTGGGGGAGGATGGAAGGGGGGAGGAGAGAGGAAGGGAAGGGAGCAGAGAAAAATGGAGAGCTCAATAAATATCAATTAAAAAAAGGGTCACCAATGAACTCCGCTGTTAAGTTCTGCTGTAAACGCTGTCACATGTGTGAAAGCAGAGAAGAGAACCACATTATTTAAAAGAAGTTCAATTAACTGACATCTAAAGCAGAAAAAAACCCTGTTGTCAACAAGAGCAGAAGTGTGGCAACACTCCTCAGGGGCTACTTACTCAGGGTGCTGTAGCACTACATCCATGTCTTCCACGTGTATTTGGAGCATTTATTTGTGTAAGCTCCAATGACCGCCCAGGACACACCCAGGACTGAAGATGTTCCCTTTGTGCTTTCCCACTTGGCAGACTGCTGGTAAGAGTGACCACCACTCTGTCACTGGCAGCTGATGCCAACACCACTGGGTACCACCGCAGTAGTGTTTAGGGGCCAATGTACCACAACACACATTTTCTAATTAAAAAAAAAACAATGAAATCCTTAAGAATGGATGTTAGAGCCAGGCCTGGGAGTACAGGCCTGTAATTTCAGCTACTTGGAGGGCTGAGGCAGGAGGAGAGCAAGCTGAAGACCTGCTTAGGTTCGAGGTCAGCCTTTGGTAGGTAATGGGATCATTTAGATATGGTTAGTAGTAGAGTGCTTGTGGAAAGCCATAGGTTTAATCTACGGAGGGGAGCAGGAGAGGGGGGAAGGCGATGGTTAGCCAAACCACCAGAGTTTGGAAAATAGGTTCTTCCAATTACCAATTCTGTTCAGCAAATGTCTTTATCTCTATGTTCCTGTTTTATCATGCATGAAATGACATTAATGATGCTTATCTATCTCAGGCTTGCTGTGAGGACTTAACAAGATAACTCACATTGTTATTAATAATGCTTACTCTATGGTTCAGGGCGTTCCTACTGCTTTTAGGGCTTGCAAATTTCATCTGCTAAGGATCTTCAAAGACGGTACTGTTCCCCACAACTTAAGTGCCCCTTCACTTCATTTTGATGGGTTTCTGTCTCCAGTCCCATTCCTCCATAGGAGTCCCTATGCTGCCTCAGCTTGATCTTTGTAACCCTTGCTCTGAACAGGTCCTTCTTATCTGAAAATTATTGATAACTCTCCATCATTTACAAAAGTTCAGAGTCCTCTGGCCTGATAACCAAGCTCCTTTAGGATTAGGACTGTCTTAGTTAGGGTTTACAGCTGAAACAAAATACCATGACCAAAAAGCAAGTTGGGGATGAAAGGTTTTATTTGACTTAGACTTCTATATTTCTGTTCATAATCGAAAGAAGCCAGGACAGGAACTCAAACAGGAGAGGAACCCAGAGGCAGGAGCTGATGCAGAGGTCATGGAGGGGTGCTGTTTATTGGCTTGATTCACATGGCTTGCTCAGCCTGCTTCCTTACAGAACCCAGTCCAGGAATGGCAGCACCTACCACAGGCTGGGCCCTCTCCTATTGATCACTAATTGAGAAAATGCCTTACAACTGGATCTCACCGGGGCATTTTCTCAACTGAGGCACCTTCCTCTTTGATGACGCTAGATGAGGTCAAGTTGACACACGCAAGCAGACAGTACAAGGACCTAACTAGTCTTTCTGGGCCCACCTCCTGCCAACACACTGTACATCTCGGCCACATGGCACTTTTCCTCACCATCGCCCCCTAGCTGCGTATAAGGTGCTCCTGGTCAGGCCTTCCTCAAGTCTCTCCTCCTTTGGCTGTTTGGTTTCCTCTAATCTCTGTAGCTATTCCTTTCCTATCTTCCTCCAGAGTTTATCATTTTTTAATTACTTGCTAAAATCTGTAAGGGTTTCTTAACGTTTCCCTTCCTGTTTCACTACATATTCTGTCCGTGAAGGATGGCATCTAATTTTAAGCACCACCTATGTACTTAGGACTCTCTGGTTTTAACTCCTGACTTCTCTCTTACATTTTGACCTCCCAAATCCTGACAGACGGCAAATTCCTAGCAGTCACCTCAACCTCAGCATGGTCAAAACTGAATCGATCTCCCCTCCCTCAAACCAGCTTCCCCATTTTGCTCTGAATCTTCAAGGGGCATCACTGTTCCCCAAGCCTGAAGCTCTTCATTCTCCACAAAGGAAAGGTTCCCAAATCGTGCTAACTTGCCTTCTCAGCAACTCTCCATTCGTCTTTTCTTCATACCTACTGTCTTCACCCTAGTTCTCATCTTCATCCTCTCTAGCATGAACTCTGCAATAGACTCCTCCCTGCTTCCAATCGTCCATGTTTCCAAAACTAGCAACCTTTATCTACCTCCAATGAAAACCTTATCAAGGCACAGCCATGCTATAAAAATCTCATTGGTTCCCAATGCAAAGTTAGACAAAGGACACCGCTTCCTACTGCGTACCAGTAACTGAGCTGTGTATAACAAATGCAATGTTGAAGACAAAATGCTCCCCGCCTTTAACTGAGGCAGATGCAGAAAAACTAATAATGTAAGGCTTGTGATGGATGTACTCATAGAGCGTTATAGGAACAGAAGACGGAACTCCTTGAGGACAAAGACTATGGCTTCCTAAAATATGTAACCCCAACAGGACTGATTCAGCAGAGAATTTTCCCTGAATCCTGACCATATGCTCTTCTCTGCTCGTGAGCTTCCCTGTACATAAAATGTCTCACAGTGCACACTTCAATTGAATCCAATGTATAAACTTTGTCTGGATTGTGATTTAAATAACACAACCAAGTAAGTCTGAACGTGGGCCAGATATCTGATTGGATTTTAGGTTTCCTATCAGTACTGCCATTTTCAACTTCCTGATCTTCTAGAGGTGTGGAAGAAAGTATTCTAAAATGAATGTCACCATGAAGGTGCCTGAAAAATTGCACAAGGCTGTGGAGTTAGGGGAGTCATACTTGAAACAATGCCGGCAATGCCTAGTAAATCATTGCTAAATCAAACTTAGACAAAACAACAAATTGATCTTTCAGGGCCTCATATTTTCATAGCAATTTAGCTAAATTACAATATATTTCTGATTAGAACATCTAATGTCTCAAAACTGTTAGTTTTGCTTTTTCTCCCCATCCTAAAGGATGTAAACATCCAGCCCTCTGGTGGCAAATCCAGGGAGGACCAGTGGTGTGGGAACTAGAATCTCAACAGCTGAAGAACTATCCCGCGCACCGCATCTCTCTTCTACCTGGTAATGTCACAGGAGGTACAGCACCACAGGGCTCCCAAAGCAGTCTCAGACAGGAATGGAAGTATTCTAAAACAAACGGAAAACAAAGAAATAAAATCACCATTAGAATCTCTGTAGCCAGGGCAGAAAACCTGATGTAGGCACAAATATGGCCTCTAGGCTGGAAGAAGGCCCTTCTTAGCCTATGCTGCTTAAATCCGTAAGCAATTTCGCCACCTGGTGGCTACTTGGCATTATTGCATTGAGTTGCTTTATACATTCTGTTCCGAGAACTCTAGTTGTTAAAAATCTGGAAAGGGCATAAAGCCTCTGAGTGAAATGTTAAGTGAGGCTTTTAAAGGCAATCATATACTTCCTCATATCTTACAGAGTTTTTCTGAGGATCAAAAATGGTACTTATAATTGAGGGTTGAAATTCTTTATTTATGGGGTTTGTGGAATGGCTTAGCTATTATTCCATATCCATGGAAAAAGAAATTATCTGTTAAAAGCAAAACCCTCATGGACCCATTCAGTGCCAATGATACTCATCCTGTAGCCTACTCATGAACACAATTCAGCCGCTGCTCTACAACAGTACTGTAGACATTTCCAGACACAAGAAGCCATACTGTTCATTTTTATCAGTTTAAATCCTTACTACTGCTAAGAAGTTCTGACTCAAACATCTATGCAAAGCAAGATTATTATTGCATGCAGAGACTGACTGCACCCTAAATAGAATAAAACCTATGCATAGGAACTTTCTGAATGGCAGAATAACAACCTCCCCAAACAGCAATGACTGAGCTGTATGGAGGTGTATGTTGCTAATGAAGCACTTGCCAAGCAAGCACTATGGGCTGAGCCAATTTTCAGTACTGTGTGCATGCGCACGTGTATACACACACCACACGAGTGCACGCACACACACACATTCAGCAGTCACAATACTAGCAAAAGTGTTGAAATCAACATTTTCAATGTTCTGGAAAATATTAAAATAATCTAATAATCAAGAAAACAATTTTTAAAAAAGCACTGATCTTTATGGCCTTTTACCATTCCTTAGTCCAATACTCCAATCTCCTGGTCACTCTTGAAAACCTTATAAGCCGTGGAAACTAGATGCTGCCAGCACAGGATATCTACCTGGAAAAGAAGGAAGTACAAGTGTAAATCTCTGTAAGCTTAGAAACTGACACGGACTTTTACAATGAATGAAACAAGAGCCACTGTGGCCCATCATGGCGAGGTCAGTTGGTAGTGGCACTCTATAGCCGATATCTTTGAGTGCTCATTAACGAAACAATTCCAACAACAGCACTAGGAACCTTCTTATTAACAGAAATGATGATGTACCCACAAAAGCTATTGATAAATACAAATTATAAAATAAAAGGAAACTGAAATCAAGTATGGTGGCACATGCCTATAATTTCAGCACAGGGGAGGCAGAAGCAGGAATATAGTGAGTTCGGGACAGCCTGGGCTACAAGGATTCCACATCACTCCTGAGTATACACTCTGAAAATGATGTCCAAGGACTTGCAGCAGTAGCAGCCGAAGCATCTGAGAGCTTGTCAGCTACTCAGGGCTCCAAATCAGACATGCACAATCAAACTCTGAAAGATCTTATATCCAACACACACACACACACACACACACACACACACACACACGCACGCACACTATCTGAATTCTACCACATTAAAGGAATGAAACTCCCATACTCACTATAGGAACTTTTATTATATTATTATATTTTCCTCACAAATAATGATAAAATAAGCAGACACTCCCTTGTCTTCTAGTAAATATACTTCTAGCAAATGAGCACCGTGACGAAAGAAAATTGAAGAGCCGAATGTCATGACAGATATGTGCCCTGAGACATATGTTTCTGTAAGAATCAATCATTCCTACCTGACAGCTACTTTCAGAAGAAAGCGTTGCAAAGTCAAAACTTGCCCCAAGTTTGCTTTATCTCCTCACAGTCTATGGAGTAGGTGTGCACTAGGCCAAGGACTAGGACAGAGAGAGATCAATGTCAGAGGAAAAGGGCAATCACTCATCGTGGGAAATCACTCGCTTTTCAAATGTGTGCGTGTGCACGCGCATGTGCGTGCCTGCCTGTCTGTCTTGCTGACTGCTTATTCCGCACACTAGAATCTAAACCCTCCAAGCTACTGTCCATCCAGATGATGCATTCAGCTATAAAGCCTGGCTTTGGGGCCAAATGCTTGCTTGTATTAATAAAAAAAAATCAATCTATGTAAAACAAGCAAATTAATTTATTTGGAATTTTGACCAAAGCTGAGGAGAAAGAAATTCTCAATTTCTTTGCCTTGCCCTTGTGCTACAACTTACAGAAGAGATTAAAGCATAGTTGCTTTACCATACCACTACAACTTACAGAAGAGATTAAAGCATAGTTGGTTTACCTACCATACCACTACAACTTACAGAAGAGATTAAAGCATAGTTGGTTTACCATACCACTACAACTTACAGAAGAGATTAAAGCATAGTTGGTTTACCATACCACTACAACTTACAGAAGAGATTAAAGCATAGTTGGTTTACCATACCACTACAACTTACAGAAGAGATTAAACCATAGTTGGTTTACCATACCACTACAACTTTGTGGTAAAGTGGTTACATAGCAGGTATGAGACCCTAAATTAAATATATTACCTGAAAAAAAAAGATGAAGCAAACATCGGGAACTATGCAAGTGAAGATTTAGCCCAGAGGCCTCCAGTTACCTGAAGAGGAAAATACCCATACCTCTCCTAGTGCCGAATACCAGCGCTCTTCTACCAGGGCGTTTTTCACTCCCAACCTGGCATTTCCGGGGAGGTTCTCAGTTCTTGAGGCATGGCTTCAATCTTAGCATTTTCCTGCTCCGTAGACAGAGGCAGGACAGGTACGTAGGCCAGTCTGGATGTTCTGGTTTATGTTCTTCTGTTGTTGCTGTTTTGCTTTGCTTGTTTTTGGTGTATCGATGTGTTTGGGGCTGAGTTTCATTTGTTTCGCCATCTGTCTGGGGAGAGATTTGGCAGGGAGCCGATGGAAGTCTACAATTAATGAAAATGTCCCCTGGTGGGAAGGTTCCAGGGGCTGGTGTAATTGTGCGCTGCCTCCTTCTAGGAAACTGGTGAAGGCCAATCTGTGAAAGGAGATGCCAAATAAAGATCAGCTGCAATTGCATTTCTGATTCTGTGTCCCTGAGTTAAAAAAAAAAATGATTCTATCTTCTGGGAGAGTTTACTGCAGGTAGGAAAAACACTGCCTACCACACTTCTCCATCCTTCCTTTTTATAATTAACCTTTCCGTCAATTAGTCTGTCACAAATTTATTTTCCTACATAATTTACCCGAAATTAGAAATTTCATGTTGTTGATGGGAACGAGTCCCGCTGTAAATGACAACCCAGAAAGGGATTTTAATTAAAAATGGAAAATTGCTCATCTTAAACTTGTCTGGGCCGGGCGGTGGTGGCGCACGCCTTTAATCCCAGCACTTGGGAGGCAGAGGCAGGCGGATCTCTGTGAGTTTGAGACCAGCCTGGTCTACAAGAGCTAGTTCCAGGACAGGCTCCAAAACCACAGAGAAACCCTGTCTCGAAAAGAAAAAAAAAAAAAACTTGTCTGGTACAGGCAAACCTGAAGGAAAAGTCCTCTGTTTCATCTAAGAAGACCAGCTTTGTTCTACCATCCAAGCATACACAAGGACATCACAAACAATTCCACTCTAGTACAGTCAAATAAATACCAGGAACTGAAAAAAGAGACCTAAAATGGTTGGAGAAAAGCATGACGTTATTTTAGGGGGAGGATTTAATAAAAACAAAACCAAAAAACCAATAAGCTGACCAAGAAGTCGCAGAGAGAAATGGGAGTGCAGCAAAGGAACAACCCTAGAGCACAGCGAAGCAGGATAAAAAGACAACATCTGGGTCAGGAGGAAGCCACACATCACCTAAGAGACCGGGGCGGAAAATCTATAAAGAACCCAGTTGCACAGGGCAGTGGTGGTGCATGCCTTTATCCCAGCACTCGGGAGACAGAGGCAGGTGGGTCTCTCTAAGTTCCAGGACACCAGGGCTGTTACACAAAGAAACCCTGTCTGAAAAAATCAAGAGTGAAAAAAAAAAAACAACGCAGTTGCAGGATAACAAATGACCCAGTTTTCAAGTGAATAGCTCTCAACAGACAATTCTTGAATAAAGGAATACATACATGTAGCCAATAAACATATGAAGAATTGCCCATGATACTGATATATATCTTCCTGTGGCACTGGTTAATTACCAAAATCAGTTCAGATTATTACCACAGATTGTCTATGTGAAGAGATAAAAACTCATGAGAATTTTTTTTTACTTTCTCAAATCATTTGCTTTATTTATTTAAAGAAGTAGAAAATGAGATCTTTTAAAGGAAATATGCAAAAAATAATCGAGCCAATGAAAATATGTCATTGAACTGAAATAGTGTACAGAAAATTGTGCATGGCACTTTTTGCTTCTCTGTTCCAGTTACATAGAAAAACTACTATGTAGAAATAGTTCACCTTTATCTTAACCGAGAATAGGAAAGATTGAGTTTGCTTAGAGTATTATTGGATGCTAAAACATAATGGCAGAGAATCAGGTAATATTTGTCAAAATTATCACACAATCCACAGTCATTCATCAAAAACAATTAAGATGATCTTTGTTTTTTTTTTCATTTTCCAATCGAGATGAATTCTGGTTCCAGGAGTCATAGAACTCTGTGGCTTCTTACAGCATCTATGCCTGCTTCCTCGCCTGGCCATTGGATTCCTTGGGGGTCCTGAAAATATAAAGAAAGGAAGAGTCCCCCACAATAACAGCATCTGTTTCATTTTAAATGTTTATGAGAATTTTTGACTTGCAGTGAACTCTATCTCGATGGCTCAGGTTCGTTTTTTATCTTGTCAGGGAGAAGCGCTCCCCCTGGTGGTCTAGCTAGGGACTGCTGTCACCAATGTCTGCCTATCAAAGGGAAATGAACATCAGAAGGAGTGCTCATAATCAGAGCTCACCACAGCCTGGTGTGATAACGTGTCCAGCCAGTCCGGCACTCATGAGGCTGAGGCAATAGGTTCGTGAATTCCGGAATAGCTAGGGGTACATAACAAGTTCCAGGCCAGCCTGATCCAAATAGCAAGGCCTCTCAAAACAAAAAGGTGAGAAAACTACAAAAGTGAATCAGCATTAGCAGTGGTAATAATTTGAACTGATTTTGATTAAACAGTGTCCCAAAGAGATATAGATGTAAGAAGATAAAGCAAACTCGCCAGAATTTTTGACTTGCAGTGAACTCTAAATGGCTCAGGATCATTACCACATTGTCCGGGAGAAGCGCTCCCCCTGGTGGTCTAGCTAGGGACTGCTGTTACTAATATTAAAGACATATGCTATCAGGACAGGACCCTCGGCTCTGCAAGTGGTACTGCTTTTGTTTAGAGCTGGAAAGCACTGGGCAGCAGCTTGTACTATAGCTTTTCAGCTGGCCTATGTATCAGCATGACTTAGACCTTGACACTGGCCAGTGTTCCAGTTTGAGGCTTAGGGTATCTGGGGTTTGACAGCTCGCTGGAACTCTTCTGGCAACCAGCGCCTTGGGTTTTTCTCTGAATCTTTACAGCGTTCTTCTACCTGTCTTCAGCCTCAGCTCCCTGCCCTTCCTACTTCCACAACCCACATTTTCCTGCCTTTTCAGACGTCTAAGCAGCCCACCCTTTGTCTGTGAGGCAGCCTTGCCACTTTTGTACCTTGGCCTGCTAACCTCACAGGCCTGCGTCTTCGGCTATCGAGCGGCGGGCCGCCTTGCCACTGACAGCACCAGCTTCTGGACGAGCTGTTCCCGAGGCTGTGACTGTGCTGCTTCTTCCGTGTTACCAGTGCAGAGTTGGATTTTTCCTTGGGCCACCAGCTCCTAAATAATGACACGGATACTTCTTATTAATTATGAAAGCTTGGCCTTAGCTTAGTTTTTTTTTCTAACTAGTTCTTATAACTTAATTAACCCATATTTCTAATCTACACTCTGCCACGTGGCTCATATTTCTCATCCATACTGCATGTCCAAGTCTGGCTGGTGAATCTGCCTTTCTTCTTCCCAGAGCTCTCTCTCTCTTCCCAGAAGTCCCACCTATATCTCCTGCGTAGCCATTAGACACCCAGCTCTTTATTACACCAATCACAGCAATACATCATCACACAGTGTACACATAACCCACAACACCATGTTACTCTAAGCAGAATATAAATAACCCCTTAGGGAAAGCTTTTTATTAGCTCTAACATTACAGCACCAGGGGAAGCAGGCCAGGAGACTGTCTCCCAAGCTGACTCGTCAGGAGAGCCAAAGAGCTTGCTTACACGGTTGAAAGTGGGGTGATTTCTCCAATCATAGTAAATACACACCCAAATGAAGGACTGTGCTTGTTTGTATCCATGTGTTGGCATGGCTAGCATCAAAGAGGAGAGGCTAGAGCTGCAGCACAGTGATGGAGTTGCCTGGCCTGCATGCCAAGACCCTGGGTTTTAGCGATACCACAAAAGGGCTGCTGAGATGGCTCAGAGAGTAAAGGTATCTACCACCGAGCCTGACAACCTGAGTTCAATCCTCAGGACCCCCCAGTGGAAAGAGAGCCCCAACTACTGCAAGTCGTCTTCTGACCTCTACATGGCTCCTATGGCACACAGTATACATACACACACACACACACACACACAAACACATATACGCACACAATAAATAAAAGAAATTAGCACACAAAAAGTTGAGTGTTGGGAAAGATATGGAGAAGGGGAACATGTATTATTAGTGACGATGTAAATTTGTAGTGTCGTTATGGAAAACTACATGCACTTCCTAGAAATTAAAAACAGAAGAACCTATAATGCTTCAAACCTAAATTTTGGGGGCTGCAAAGGATCACACCAAGGATCTTTCACTGTTAGGTAAGTGTTCCACCACTAACTGCTCCTCAACCCCACTTTTTGTACACTCAAATTTGAAATCAGTATAAGGAAGAGATACATGCAGCCTATATCCATTGCTGTATTAGTGGTTATTACCACATTAGGCAACGTCAGTGTCCACTAACAGATGGTTAAAGCAAATAGGGCACTGATGGGGGAAGAGTCTTCTGTTTTGTGTTAATTTCATTGGTTATATAAAGAGACTGCCTTGGCCCTTTGATAGGACAGAAAATTAGGTAGGCAGAGTAAACAGAACAGAATGTTGGGAGAAAGAAGCAGATTCAGTCAGTCGCCATGATTCTCCCACCCAACACAGACGCAGGTTAAGATCTTCCCTGGTAAGCCACCTCGTGGGCTACACACATTATTAAAAATGGGTTAATCGAGATGTAAGAGCTAGCCAATAAGAGACTGGAACTAATGGGTCAGGCAGTGTTTAAAAGAATACAGTTTCCGTGTAATTATTTCGGGTAAAGCTAGCCAGGTGGTGGGAAGCGGCCCGCCGCTCGTACTACAACAGGGCACATCTACAGAATAAAACACTTTTCTCCTTATAAAAAGTTCTCTCCCTTTCAGCAATGCAGATGAAACCTCGTATGAAATGTGACAGGTGTTTAAAGAGCAATGAATACTGGGTTGGCAGAGGTGCCACAGGAGTTAGTAGCACCTGCTGCTCTTTAGAGGACCAGAGTTCAGTTCCTACCACCCACAGCAGGTAGCTCACAACCACATATAACTCTAGCTCCAGGGGATCCAATACCTCTTCTGACCTCTGTAGGCAACTGCATATATCCCTTATCTCTGCTTCTCTCTCTTTTACACACACATACAAACACATGTATCTTTGAAAGCAGAGAGTGTGGCAAATTTTGCATAATATTTGAGGAATCTAAAAACTACCATGTTCTTGGAAACAGATGAAGATGGTGGTGACATTTATTTGTAAAAATAATAATAATAATAATAAAAGCAAGCAAACAAAGAAAAAAACAAAACCTTTTACTGAAGAGTGATAAAAAAATAGGAAGATGGTAGTCAAAATGTAGGGAGACACCCAGGTGGTGGCACACACTTTTAATCCCAGCACTCAGGAGGCAGAGGCAAGTGGATCTCAGAGTTCAAGGCCAGCCTGGTCTGTAAGAGCTGGTTCCAGGACAGCTAGGACTGTTACACAGAGAACCCTGTGTTGAAAAAGAATGTGGGAAGATTCAGATATAGGAGGAGTAAGTTTTGAGACCTATTGCTTAGCATGGAAACTATGCTTAACAACATACTATGCATTTCAAAACTGCTAACAGTATATTACAAATGTTCCCACTACAAAAACAGTATTCCCGGTGATTGTCATATTATCTTAACTTATTCAAAGTTGTATGCATAAATCCAAATGTCACTTTTGACCACTAGCTATGTGCGGCTTATTGCTAAAATAACACAACTAAAATCTACAATATATTTTCTATTCAGTATGTAAAAAATAAAAATTAATAAAAGCAGCTAAGCAAACAAACAAAAACCTAATTTCATACCCATGATTTAGTTCAGAACTGACCACTGAGCATGAGTTAGCCTTTCTTACAGTTGCAATTTTGCAAAACACCCCAGGAATTGGAGTCCTCCATGAAATTCCATGCTAGAGTGAAAAAGCCTGTCTGGGCATGCCTGGTCCCCACCAAGGTCAGAACTGGAGTTACAGGTGGCTGTACGGAAGTATGTGGGAGCTGGGAATCCTACTTAGTGCTCTTCGAGAGCAATGAATGCTCAAAACTGCTGAGACCTCTCTCCAGCTCCTTTCTTTACTTCTTAATGTGGGCATACATTCGTCTCAGAACAAATTCTTATGGCCCGGGGCTCTACTTTTATTTTTGTTCTGAGACAGGGTCTCATGCAGTCCCGCCCTGTCTCCATCTCCCGAGTGCCCTCAGTTAACACAGTTCTGGCAATGGGAATACTCAGGGCTTCCTGCAGATTAAACAAGTTCTCTATCAACTGAGCTATATCCACAGACTTCTAGTTTAGTATTCTATGTCAGCCAAGTGGTGGTGGTGCATGCCTTAATCCCAGCACAAGGGAGGCACAGACAGGCAGATCTCTGGGAGTTTGGGCCAGCCTGGTCTACAGAGTGAGTTACAGGACAGTCAGAGCTGTTACACAGAGAAAGCCTATCTCAAAAAACAAACAAACAAAATGTTTTTCTTATGTCCTCTCTATTCAGACCAACAGTGCTCTAGTTATAGCCCACAAACCAACATATTACCCACGGTATTTGCACATTAAATTCAGGGCCTATCACAGGACAGCAGAAAGGAACTCAATGAATGGAAATCAGTGTCAAGGCAAAACTACAAGACTTGTGTCAAGGGGAGTAAGAGATAGTTTGTCCTGGAGCCAAGTTTGAGTGACCATGACCCAGGAGCATAGGCTCAGGTTGCCCTGAATATCATGTTCCAACATGACGACAGGTTATGAAGTTATAATGATAAAACAGCTGAAAGTCACAGAGCAAGGCAATTTTCAGGTAGACAGGCTAAAGCAAGGTGGAGAAATCTATTATATGCTTTGAACGCTATGTGATGACATCATTAGGCTTTGAACTGGTGGGAGCTAGTGGTGTAATATTCTGGCTCTTTAAGAGACAAGCCACGCCCACTCCCTTCCTCCTAGCAGCCTCTGCCCTACTCTCCCCTCTTCCTGTCCCTGTCTCAAGAGGCAGCTTTTGCCTCTCTCCCCACTTCTCCGCTTCCCCCACCCCTGTCTCTCTCCTCTTCTCCTCTTTCTCTCTCTCTCCCCCTTCCCCCCTTTTCCTTCCCCTCCATAACCCATCTAATAAATGTCTAACTTTATTCTGTATGGTATGTTTATCTGTCTCTCTAGCCCGCCCCCTGCAGTCACATGGAGCCTGCCACGTGGTCTCCTGTGCTGTCCCTGCTTGGGACCCCGGGCAGCTTGCAGCAAACCCATCTGCATGATGTGCATATCTGTCTGGCCCTTGCCCACCCACCGCCCACATGGCTAGCCACCAGGGACGCCCAGGGGACCAGCCACCTTGGTTTGTGGGGACCCACAGCAAATCCATAACAAGTGGTCTGTTAGGAAAACCTAAAAGGATTTTTACCTAAAAGTCACAAAGCTGTTAGGCTAAGCACAGACATGGACAATAAATAGCTATTAATGAGGCTAAAAGCAGGGTGTGGTGACACCCATCTTTAATCCCAGCACTTGGCAGGCAGAGGTGGGCAGATCTTCATGAGTTTAAAGCCAGCCTGGTCTACAAAGAGAGTTCCAAAACAGTGAGGACTACACAGAGAAACCCTGTTTTGAAGAAAACCAAATCCAAAACAAAGAATAAAAGGCTAAAATAGCCTGGGATAATTTGGCTCCAGATCTGCACTACTCCCGCTCTCCAGAAAGCACAGAAGTTCTAACCAATGAACCTTCCAGAATCTTTAACATACGTGCAGCCTTTTTCTAAGAACTCCAACCTGTATTTTAATAAGTTATCCAGATGATTCAGACACAGAGAAGTTTGAGATTGTCTGCTATCCTGTTGCTTCTCTTGCTAACAGCAGCAGGTTTCGGGGACTCCAAATCACTAGAAGACTGCGTGCTTGGTGGGTACACAGTTCCCTGCTGTGAAGTCAGTTTCCAACACCCAATAATTAGCACAGAAGTATTCCACATATTCCGGCCTGTGAGGTGCTGATCCCTGCATCAATGTCCCCATGTGAAATTACAGGCTCCGTGGGAAAATGGAGCGCTTGCCAGGTTAAGACTCATTCTCCAAGAGGGTGTTTCTGTTGCACAGGAAAATGATCTGACCACCAATTAACTACTTTGGGCCTTACGTAATATTTAGTCCTCCAACAAGTGGTACCCAGAGATAACACCAGGAAGAAACACGATAGCATTTTAGTCTCCAGTGTTTCCTCCATCTTTCCCTTGGCCTTCCTTTCCTTCCATCTCCGTGTGTGTGTGTGTGTGTGTGTGTGTGTGTGAGAGAGAGAGAGAGAGAGAGAGAGAGAGAGAGAGAGAGAGAGAGAGAGAGAGAGAGACTGAGTCAGGGTTTTGCTATGGAGCCCTGGTCAGTACTCAATATCTAGCAAAAGATGACCTCCCACTCTTAGAGAGAGAGAGAGAGAGAGAGAGAGAGAGAGAGAGAGAGAGAGAGAGAGAGAGAGAGAGAGAGAGAGACTGAGTCAGGGTTTTGCTATGGAGCCCTGGTCAGTACTCACTATCTAGCAAAGGATGACCTTCCACTCTTGGGAATCCCCCTACATCAGCATACCACACAATGGGGCTTATCTTCAAAACCTTCCTTTTCAACTGTGTGTATGTGTGTGGAAGAGGGCACGTGCACATAGAGGCCAGAGGAGGATTTAGGCTATCCTGCTCTCCACTCTGGACATTATTCTCTTGAACTGGAGTGTCTCACTGAACCTGTTGCTAAGCTGGCTGGCAACAAGTCCTATGGATCTCCCTGTCTGTGATGGCACTTCTAGCTATTATGTGGGGGCTAGGGATTTGAACACAGGTCCTCATGTTTGCACAACAACAATTCGTATCCCAAGACTGACGCAGAAGTCTTTCAAAGTGACAGAATTAATGTCATAAAGGACCTATTAATAGATTTGCTTAGGAGACATTAAGTCACACAAAGTAGAACTTAGCTAAGGGAATGCTGCCTTCATAGCACCACAAAGATACAGTGTGCTAGCCACGCCTGTTTGAGATAAGCAGTTACCATGCTAGGATGTACGTTACTGTTCGCCAGGACTCACCAGACATTAGGTCCGCCCCCAAAGAACAAGTCTCCAACAGGCATCTTGAGGGGGCCATGCAGGGTCACAAACACCATTAAGTCCTGGGCTGCAATTAGGTGCCCTCGGCTCCTGTCAGGAAAATCATAATTCAGACAGGTGGGCAAGATGAACCTGGGTAACAAGTATTCAAAAAGAACAGAACAAGGCAGAGGCAGGCGGATCTCTGTGAGTTCGAGGCCAGCCTGGTCTACAAGAGCTAGTTCCAGGACAGGAACCAAAAAGCTACGGAGAAACCCTGTCTCGAAAATCCAAAAAAAAAAAAAAGAAAAAGAACAGAACAGGCGTACTTTCAAACAATCCTGGCAGTCTCCTATCTGTTAAACAGTTCGAGGTGTAAACCGGGTCCTGGACATAAAAGAAATTAAAAGATTACAGAGAATATAAAGTGAATACACCCAAGGCCTAGGAAAGCTAGTAAAGTCTTCTATTGGGGGCCTGCTCTTCTTTGGGCATTACCAATAGCTGGCCAGGTTTTTCCTTTATTAATCTCTAAGTGGGCTTTTCTCACTGTGAAGGCCTATTATTTTTACAAGAAGCCAACTCCCTAAGCCCTCTCAAAGTATCTTAAAGCACCACTCAGACCCATTCCCAGAGCAGCTTGGTGTCTACTATAGGTTTTTCTAACAGAAGACGGATCACCCTCTAAGCTTTGTCAGTGCCTGAGCGCCAAATGGGATGGAACTAGCAGGTCGTAAAGAGCAAGTATCAAGAGCCGCAAAAACTGGTACTCAGAACAGGTTTGGCTCTAAGAAGAAACTTCCGGCCAGTAGTTGGAATCTGAAACGAAAGGCCTAGCACACGGCGAGAATTTCATCCTACCGGGATCCGGATTCCGGCCTGCCACAACATCCCCCAGAAACTCAAGTTCCTTACAAATTCGCCGCTATCCTCCGACCAAAACAACTCCAAGATGCTCGGTATCCAAGCACCAGAAACAGCGATGCGGTCTGAGGAAACGTCATCAATGGTCGCCGAGTTAGATTCCCGCTCTTACTTCCTCCTCTTCTGGTCCCTCCTCCATTTGCATTCCCTCGCTATGCCGCAGTAGATTGGCCACCCTGACACTGTTCCCGCCCGCCCAGGAAGGCTTAAGACAAGTTCGCCACTAATTCCAAGTATGCTTCAGACACAGCATGAAGGAACCACACCTCCCCCTTCTCCAGCCAGCTCTAAACTCTAGCCAGGGTTTGACTTCTGGGAGTTCCTGAGCACTAGCTAGCCAACTCGTTCTTACATCCAAGCATCTTTTCTGCTAAAACAAAATGCTGGGCCTGCCCCCTTTAAATCTTCTGAACCTGCCCGCCCAGCCCCAAATTTGTGTTCTAGGTTGATTTAGAAGCTTATCAAGCATTCTGATTGAGAATTAGTTTCCTCTCTTTTATTAAAGATTCATTCGTTCGTTCATTGGTTTTTTATTGTATATACAGTGTTCTGCCTGCAGGCCAGAAGGGGGCGCAATATCTCATTATGGATGGTTGTGAATCACCATGTGGTTAAGCTAATGGAAATTGAACTCAGGACCTCTGGAAGAACAGCCAGTGCTCCCAAATACTAAGCCATCTCTGAAATTGATTAAATAAAAAACAATGCTGCAGGATCCCCAGCAGCTGCAGAAACACTGCAGGTCCCCAAGTGGCGGCAGGCAGCAGTCCAGAGAGCAGCCAGTCCCAGGAAGGGACTGTGCAGATCCCAGAGTAGAGACAGATGGGCACGCCATAAGACCACAGTGCAGGTCTCCCAAGGCGTCTCAGGCAGGGAGCCACTGGTGGCAGGCGAAAGACAGAGACATGGCTAGGCACACCATGCAGAGTGAGGTTAGATATTTATTAGTGGGTTATGGAGGGGGAAGGGGAGAAGAGCAGAGAGAGGGAGAGGGAGAGAGAGACTAAGAGAGAAAAGGGAGACAGAAGGAGAGAGAGAGAAGGGAGAGAGGGAAGCTGATTCTTAGAGAGGGAGACAGAAAAAGGGACTCAGGCTGCAAGCAGGAAGATCTATAGAGTAAGTTCCAGAATAGCCAGAGCTGTTATTACAGAGAAACCCTGTCTAAAAAAATACTTTCCATATAATAGCTTCTATTTTTTTGGTCAAGAGTATGTAAGTATAAAAAACAGGTATATGGGCTGGAGAGATGGCTCAGTGGTTAAGGGCATTGCCTGCTCTTCCAAAGGTCCTGAGTTCAATTCCCGGCAACCACATGGTGGCTCACAACCATCTGTAATGAGGTCTGGTGCCCTCCTCTGGCCTGCAGACATACATGCAGACAGAATATTGTATACATAATAAATAAATAAATATTTAAAAAAAAGAAAATGAAAAAAAGCTTCATGATTGTGTCAAAGAAGCAGGTGTGAGTACCCAAAGTGAATATACTGGATAACTTCCCCTTCCAATAGTTCCACAACTGTCCGCTTCTGCTCATTCTGTAGTCTGTGCATGTAAAAAGGCCACTCGGAAGCAGCAAAAATAAAAACCTTCTCTACTAGTCTATCTATACAAACCACTTGCCACCCTGTTCATTTTAGTCCACTTTTTATTAATTCAGCCTCCTGTGTTTTGGTTTTCCTATTGCTTCATAATAAGTCTAAAACACAGTGGTGTAAAAACTTCTACTTGTTTTGGACTCAGAGCCTGTGCTTCTAGAGTTGAAACAGAGCTGGGTGTGGTTGTGCAGGGCTTTAATCCCAGCACTTGGAAGGCAGAGGCAGAAGGATCTCTGTGAATTAGAGACAAACCTGCTCTCCATAGACAATTCCAGGTCATTTAGGACTACATAGTAGGACTCTGTTTCAAAGGTAAAGGATTTGACACAAGGTACAACATTTATATATGCCTCCTATGGGAGGTGAAACCAGGCAGGCTTTTAGAGAAATGCAGATACTGTGTGTTCTCACCTTTGTGTAATCTAAATCCATTGCAGTCACAGACAGAAAATAAAGTGGTGGTGACAGGAAACTGGAAGGTGGGTTGAGTGGAGAGATGGTGGTCAAATATGGAAGTTTCAATTGGATAGGAGGAAGTTTTTGTAAATCATTTTCATTTAATAATTCTGTGTATGGATGTTTGACTGCCTGTACATCTGTGCACCTCATGTGCACCTGGCACCTGCAAAGGCCAGAAGAAGGCATTAGATTCCCTGGGACTAGAATTACAGACAGTTGTGAGCTGCCTTGTGAGTGGTGGAAATTGAACCTGAGTCCTCTGCAAGAACAACCAGCTCTCTCAACTGCTGAGCTATCTCTGCAGCCCTAGGGGACTAATTTTTGAGGTCTCTCATCAGCATGGTCACTATGGGAATAAGAGAGCATTGGACTTTGTCAATTACTATGAGTATATTTCTAATGATCATATCAGATGAGCTAAGTTTGCCAGGCAACGGTTATATTAATTTGACTGAATCATTCTGAGACAAGTTTAAAACCACAGAGAAAAGTATGGTGAAAGAAGAACCTCACCCCCAGAATATGAGAGTAAGAAACTTCAGCACAACAGGAAATTCAAGCTACCTGCAAAAACAATGCCTCCTCTCCCAAAGACATCTCACACAAGGTTGATAAAAACAACAAATGAACTGTTTACGCAAACCCTTAATGTGTGTGATCTTGAATTTAACTATATTAGCCTCTGTCAATGTGAATCCTGAACAATAGAACTGATAAAACACCTTCATGGTTACATTTAGAAAAGGAAATTAAGGGCTGGAGAGATGGCTCAGAGGTTAAGAGCACTGGCTATTCTTCTAGAGGTCCTGAGTTCAATTCCCAGCACCCACATGGTGGCTCACAGCCACCTGTAATAAGATCTGGTGCCCTCTGTATACATAATTAATAAATAAATCTTTAAAAAAGAAGGAAATTAAGTAAAATAAGCAAACCAGTTCATATTTTATTTAATTTTAATCTTAACTTTTAAATATTGCTTAAACCTTTAACCCACTATAAATTATATCCTCTGAGCAGTTTAAAAGACACAAAAACATATGTATATCTAGTGATAAGAGGAAGAGAGGAAGGAGACAAGAGAGGGTAATGGGGTTGTGTATTATGTATGAAAATCACTGTTCTTATAATATATGCTAACAAAATTTAGTATACCTCTACCTCGTGAGATGCTCAGAATCATGTCTTATGTGTATACTACCCCCTTAATGCCTGCATTAAATTTGCAGTGTGTGCTACTTACTATCCCTACTTCATAAGCTCCCTAAAATGCTTCATTAAAGCTTATTATGATATAGTTTTTATTAGCAAAACCAGGTATCCGAGATGAATCTCACTGCCTACATTGACAATTCCACATTGTATACGTGTAATAACTTCACATTGAACCTCATTAACATGAAGATACAAATAAAAGTAAATGAAAAAGTTTTCTATGTAGTGTGCAACAAAATTCATCTTTGTCCCTGAGCTAAATTCACACAGATCTGACCACTGGCAATATGCCTAGCAATCCAGATGTCCTTTAGGAAGGAGCCCCAAGAAATGCCAGACTTGTCAGGGAAATGATCCATGGCAAGAATCTTCCTGCTTGGCACCAGGAGAAAGACCTGTTTGGTAACTTGTGTCTGAGGCAGGATAAAAAGCCATGGAAAATTATGGGGACATGAAAAGGTAAAGAAGAGGCTGGAGAGATGAGTCAGTGGTTAAAAGCACTTGCTGATTTTCCAGAGGTCCTGAGTTCAATCCCTAGTACCCACATGGTGGTGGAAAGGGGTAACTATTTTCAAAGGTTTCAAAATGACATTTATTGTGTATGCCACTATGAAGGCTTTATGTTGGGCTCATTTGCTAAGGAGTAAAGGCATATAAATAGCAAGAACAAACAAACAAAGACAGCCATTTTAAAGACCCATAATGGCCTTTTCTCTTGAGAAGCCCATACACATGCCTCAGGACTATACACTGTCTTTCCCCCATGATTTCCTATCTACACACTTACTAAATAAGCTCACTAACTTTGCTTCACTTTGGCTTGTCATGAAATTATTTCTATGTCATAATCAAGGAACTGCCTGCCTTTACCTGAGCAGAAGTCCTATGGAAAAAGGTTGACTTCCCAGGTTGCTAGAAGTTCGTATTCTGTGTCTCCCTGCCTCCCTCCCTCCTAGTCTACAACTAAATATGCATATAATCTCTTCTATGAGTTGTAACAGTGATATTGGCAAGGCCAAGAAATACTGAGAAATTTTTGCTCCCCAATTTTGGATACAACACTAAATGAACTCAGTTTTCATTTTTAAAAAAAGATTTCCACTAATGGCCTGCAAAATAGCCTAGTCCCATATCTACAGAAAGAAGAGAGCTAGAGACATGGCCGAGAATTCTATGCACTGGCCGCTCTTGGAGATGACCCAGGTACTATTCCAAGTACCCACATGGTGACTCACAAACAGTTCTAATTCCAATCCCAGGGGATCCAATATCCTCTTCTGGCTTCTCAGGCATTCACACGGTGTACAAATATACATACAGACAAAATGCCCACACACATTAAATTTCAATGTATGTTTGTAACCACTTGCATTCCCAGTGCCAACAGATGCCAGAATAGAGCATCAGATTCTCTGGAACTGGAATTACAGATGGTTACAAGCCACCATTCAGATGCTAAGAATTGAACTCAGGTCCTCCATAAGAACAGTAAGTACTCTTAACTGCTGAGCCATTTTTCCAGGCCCAAGTAACTTTTAAAGGTAGAACTGAGCCCACAAAGGTGCCTTCTGACTACCACATGTGGCAAATATTCATTCATTCATGTTCACAAGTATGTACTCTTGCATGTGTGCACATGCACACATATACACACTGATAAGTAATTTTTAAATTCTGTTAATGAAGCAGAGTGTTGTTGGAAAGCCCCACCCAGTCCCACTCCTCCCATTCCAAACCCCGCCCCTGAGGAAGCCTGTTATCTGCAGCTCCTCCCCTGGAACTGCTTATGACAGTCCACAGGTTATTTAAGACCCCGCCCATAGATCTCTCCTGTGTTCTCCTCCTGCCTTCCTGAGAGTCACCGGGGAGTGCTCTGCTTTGCTTTGCTGTTTATTAAATCCAGATTTATTAATTCAGTTTGATTTGGCTTATTACTTCAGCGGAAGAACCCAATAATAGGGGACCCAATACTTATCAAGCATTCTGACTAAAACCAAAGCATTATAGTCAGGGGCTTTGGTTAGACATTAACATTCACTTAGGTCAGACTGGTTTACATAACATCTCTTTTTGTTTGTTTGTTTGCTTTTGAGACAGGGTTTCTCTGTGTGACAGCTCTGGCTGTCCTGAAACTAGCTCTTGTAGACCAGGCTCACCTCAAACTCATGGAGATCTGTTGTGAGGAGGCGTGGGCCACATCCCGCCACCTGGCTAGCTTAACCCCCGAAATAACCACACAGAAATTGTATTAATTAAATTACTGCCTGGCCCATTATATTTAGCCTCTTATTGGCTAACTCTCACATCTTGATCTAACCCATTTCTATTAGTTTGTGTTCCCCACAAGGTTGTGGCTTACCGGGATGAGTCTAACCCACTGATAATAACATCTCTTAGTGTGATCCTAAGCTCATTAGTCACTATACCCAGGATAATACTCAATAACTTACTTTTAAAAAAACAATGGTGAGGCTGAAGAGATGGTTCAGTAGTTAAGAGCACTAGCTGCTCTTCCAGAGGACATGGGTTTGATTCCCAGCACTACTTCTGGTTGCTCACGCATCCTGTAATTCAGGCTCCCACGTATCAGGCACCTTCTTCTGGCTCCAAAGGGCATTGTGTACAAGTTGGTATGCAGGCAAACTACCCAAAGACATAAAAATAAACAAGAAAACATTTTAACAGGAATTTTTGGTTTTTTGGTTTTTTTTTTTTTGAGAGTGTGTGTGTATTTGATCCTCTGGAGCTTGGGTTATAGGTCCTCGTGATCCATCAGAAGTAGGTGCTGTAATTTCATGACTGGGGGTTGGTGGTGTTCGTGTACCTGGGGGTGAACAGGTTTACCAGAGTCTGAGGACACAAGCGAACCCCAGTGCTATCCTCAAAAAGGCTGTCCACATCCTTTGAAACAGAATGTTTCATTGGTCAGGAGTTTTTCAATTAGGCTCAACTGGCTGGCCAGGGAACCCTCATAATATTTCTATCTGTATCTGCTTTAGTGAGGGCTCTGCATGCTTCCAAGAGCAGGCAGGAAGTGCCAGGAAGTGCACTACCTGGATCCCAGCCTACTCTAATCTCTAGCCAGTTTGATCCCCAAAGTTTGGGTTTCCAGATTTTCAGTGCATACCTAATGAGCACAGATTCTGGAACTGGGTGAGTGGCCAATCTGTCACTAAGCAAGCATGTGAACTGGGAGGAGAATATGTGCTACAGAGTAGCTCACTGTGGAGCTCTAACAGCCCTGGAATTCACACTGTAGCCTAGGGCTGAACTCAAAGCAGGTATCAGAGGGCTGAAGTAACAGGCATATGCCACAACAGCCCTTTGGAATTGCTATAGTTTTATTGTTTTGGTGACTCCCTGGCTTTTCTCTTTTTATCCTGTCTCATTTATTCTATTTTAAATTTTGCACATTATCACTCCTCACTGAACTGGTCGTTTTTTAGCAGCCCATGGGGACCTGCTCCTTCCGAGAATTTGGATTACCCCACTGTACCACTATGTCGGATTCAGTGGATTTCTTTGCTTTTATTTGTTGTGCATCTGCTGGATCTAGACTTGCCTTTGTTGTGTAACTTGCCTGGACAATGATCTGGAAGGCAGCATGAAAGGAAGGCAGCTTAATGAAACTCCTGACAATATGTTCTGCCCATTTACAGGCTGGCAACTGGATGTAAAAGGCAGATGTAATTATCTGCCATTTTCCAGGAGACTATTAAGACCAGTCTCTAAAAGGTGGCTTTAAATGAAGATTGGCCATAGCAATATTTCTGATGTGCTTTTACAGCGACAATGTCTTCTGTGGTAGGGGAGATCATTACCAAGGGTGAAAACAAAACTACCTACATTGTTTTCTAAATATTGATTCCTGATATGCTTTCTCTGCCCATTAGTCTGTCCTTTTGATGCTTACTTCACATATAGTTTATTACCAGAAAATAGTCAATGCCCTTTTTCCTTGATGATGGATTGAGTACAACTATAAGTTCTACTGTAAAGAGAAACTCATAGGGGATGAAAACAAGTATTTTGTGTTATTCACTTTGTGTACAAACCACCAAAGAAATCCATAATGGCAGGACTGGAGATATGGCTCAGAGGTTAAGAGCATTGCCTGCTCTTCCAAAGGTCATGAGTTCAATTCTCAGCAACTACATGGTGGCTCACAACCATCTAAAGTGAGATATGGTGCCCTCTTCTGGCATGCAGGCAGAATACTGTATACATAGTAAATAAACCTTAAAAATAAAGAAATTGAAAACCACCTTTTCTTAATTTAATTTAGGGAAGACCACCTTAGTAGTACAATGCATACAACAGTACATATGACAATGAACAACATGAACAAATATACTTTGTTATGTGAGATCTGCGATGTAAAAATTCTAGATATAAAAATAAAAAAAAATTATAGACCACTGGTCTTTGTAATGAGTTTTTGACCTTACTCCAAAAGGAATGAATGAAAACACTCATATTTGGAGTTCTATCAAATCAAAATTCCTCTGAATAGCCGAAGATGTGGCAGCTGAACAGCTTGAGAGAGAAAAAATCAAAAATGTTGTGGGATATTTGTACACCGTGTGAATATGTATTTCTGTGATTGGTGTAGTAAAAAGCTGGATGGCCAATAGCTAGGCAGGAGGTATAGGTGGAGAGAGAACTCTGGGGAAAAGAAAGGTTGAGTCATCAGCCAAACAAAGAGGAAGCAGGATGGGCATGTGTCAGAAAGTAGACTAAAAAATATGGGTTAATTTAAGTTATAAGAACTAGTTAGGAACAGGCCTGAGCTAAGGCCAAGCTTTCATAATTAATAATAAGTCTCCGATCATTATTTGCGAGCTGGCGGGTACAACAAGAAAGTACGACTACACAAGGGCACAGGTAAACGCTGGAGAATTTATGGGCTAGGGAACTCAATGAAGATTAGAGGGGAAATTAGTACTTCCCTTACTAATTACAACATTTGAAAACTCAAAAAGGGAAAAGATTTCAACATTATATACATATTAATTCTACTTACATTATGGGTCCTATGAATAGAATACAGATCCAGGCACATGTCAGGCAGGAGGAGTTCTACCACTGAGTGATGTCGCCAATCAGAAATTTTTCATATGAAAATGATAAGAAATTGGTAACTGGAAGGAAGAGATACATGCCAATACTGAATGAATTAAGCATTCCCAAAATGGCAAAATTAATCATTAGTCAACTGAAGGGTGGATAAAAAATTGCATATATATATATATATATATATATATATATATATATACACACACACACACACACACACACACACACACACACACACACACACAATTGAACACTCGATAGCCTTCAAAAAGAAGTAAATTCTGAGACTGGGTGATAGCTCAGTCGCTGAAGTGATAAAAATCTATAAAATAGGGCTGGAGAGATGGCTCAGCGGTTAAGAGCGTTGCCTGCTCTTCCAAAGGTCCTGAGTTCAATTCCCAGCAACCACATGGTGGCTCACAACCATCTGTAATGAGGTCTGGTGCCCTCTTCTGGCCTGCATAGAGTATTGCATTAAAAATAAATAAATAAATGAATAAATAAATAAATAAATATTTTTTAAAAAAATCTATAAAATACTTGCCATGCAAGAACAAGGACCTTAATGCCATCCTCAGGACCCAAGTACAAAATACTGGGTCAGGGGTCTATGGAGAAGTCTCCATCTGTAAAGTGCTCATCCCCTAAGCATTATGATCTGAATTCAACCTCCCAAATTCACATAAAAACTCCTGGAGGGGTAACTTGGAACCCTACCCCTGGGCAGGTAGGGAAACAGAAGCCCCAAGCAAGTGCTGACCAGCCAGACCAAGTGAATCATGGGTCCTCATTCAGTGTGTGATTCTGTGTCAAAAAATATGACATTGAAGATACCCAAAATCAATCTCTGACCACCACATGGTACATATATATGTGAATGTGTGTACACTCACATACAAGTTCATACACACCCACACACGCGCGCGCGCACAGCCTGAACACAGTCCAGGAGTGTGAGGAGAATTCTGAGTAGTTATGAGAACACTCCAAGAAAACAAGAGTCTTGTGACCCGAGTTCCTTCAAAACATGGAATTGCTCCTGGAATGTGTTTTCATGCTCCTCCCAGGCTGACAGATAGGAGTGCATTTACTTCAGATTATTCTTGCTTGCTGCTGTTATTCAACTAAATGTTTAAACTATTCTTGATATGCCGCTACGGAAAAACATGTTTTTGCCATGTGTGGCTTGTTCTTGTGATTGTATACAGCTTGAGCTCGTGGGACCTTGACTCATGTGATTCTTCTTATCCTCAGTGTATAAATTGTCTGATGCTTTGTTTAATAAATCTGGCTACTGCATGAGACTTTAGTCTGCTTCATTTATTGGTCTATTCTCCTAGGTCCCACTAACTCTAGAGTGGACACACTCACACACACACACACACACACAATGCTGCCCATGGGGCTGGAGAGATGGTTCAGCAGTTAAGAGCACTTGTTCAGCACCTGCATGGTGGCTCACAACTGTCCATAACTCCAGTTTTTTCAGGGGACTGAAACCCTCCTTCCTGATCTCCAGGCATGCACACAGTGCACAGACATACATGTGAGCCGAATATTCATACACATAAAATAAAACAAAGGAATCTATTTTTAAAATGTTGTGACAGGGCTAGGGAAATAGAGACAGGTAGATCCCTAGGCCTCACACCTACATGAGAGGTCCCAGGCCAAGGAGAGACCCTAGCTAAAGAATAAAATTGTAGCTACCTTCGGAGACCTACTGTGGTCTCTCTGAGACTGGCTGTTCTTGGGACCTGCTGCCCCCCTGCCTGAGGGGGATCCTGAAGCAAGCTACTCGGGGATCCGCAGCAATTTTTAATAATTATTACATACAAAAAAAAAATTATTACATACTCTCTCTGCCCTGTCTGCAGCCTCCTCTCTCTGCTCCTCCTCCTCCTTCTTCTTCTCTCTCTTTCTCTCTCCCTCTGTCCCCCTACATTTTCCTTCCATAACCCACTGAATAAACTATACCCAACCCCTCTCTCTGCATGGCATATTTATCCCTCACCTGCCTCATCTCCTTGTGTGACTGGCTGCCACACTGACCTGCTGAGGTCTCTTATCCACCACCTCCCACCTGCCCCCTGTGGATGTACAGAGGCCTCTGGTGGTAGGATCCCGCCCCTCGTGGCCCTCTGCCCGCTGCTGCCCTTCAGAAAACTGCACAGCTTTTTATCTAAACCATTACAGTAAAGATAGTGGTAAGCATTGATATTGAAAGTGCATTTTCATAAGTTTCAAGATAAAAACTTTAGATATTAAATTAATTAAAATGACGGTAGTCCTACTAGATATCAATGGTGATAAATATTTGAGATAAGAATGGAGAAATATTCAGGAGGATGCCTATATGTTTTTCTTTGGGTTCTCCTTATTTAGCTTCTCTAGGATCACTAACTATAGGCTCAATGTCCTTTGTTTATGGCTAGAAACCAAATATGAGTGAGTACATCCCATGCTCCTCTTTTTGGGTCTGGCTTACCTCACTCAGGATAGTGTTTTCTATTTCCATCCATTTGCATGCAAAATTCAAGAAGCCCTTGTTTTTTACTGCTGAGTAGTACTCTAATATGTATATATTCCATACTTTCTTCATCCATTCTTCCATTGAAGGGCATCTAGGTTGTTTCCAGGTTCTGGCTATTAGGAGACAGAGACAGAGACCCACATTGGAGCACCGGACAGAAATCTCAAGGTCCAAATCAGGAGCAGAAGGAGAGAGAGCATGAGCAAGGAACTCAGGACCGCAAGGGGTGCACCCACACACTGAGACAATGGGGATGTTCTATCGGGAACTCACCAAGGCCAGCTGGACTGGGTCTGAAAAAGCATGGGATAAAACCAGACTGGCTGAACATAGTGGACAATGAGGACTACTGAGAACTCAAGATCAATGGCAATGGGTTTTTGATCCTACTGCACGTACTGGCTTTGTGGGAGCCTAGGCAGTTTGGATGCTCAACTTACTAGACCTGGATGGAGGTGGGGGTTCCTTGGACTTCCCACAGGGCAGGGAACCCTGACTGCTCTTCGGGCTGAAGAGGGGGGGGACTTAATTGGGGGAGGGGGAGGGAAATGGGAGGCGGTGGTGGGGAAGAGACAGAAATCTTTAATAAATAAATATTTAAAAAAAGAATGGAGATCAATTAAATTGTACAGAACTTTGAATCTCTGAATAAATTTTTAAAAATTTAAAAAAAAAGAATAAAATTGTATGTATGGCCTGAAGAATGATGTGGAAAATTACCTCCAGCCAGATGTTTGCTGGGGAGACAACCAACAAGACACACATCTACTGACATCAGAAATGGAGCCTGCAACAGTCTAAAGTAACAACTGTACCGAAGTCTGACTTGCTGAAGCAGTGACTTTTCACTGGAGTTACTAACAGCAGTATGGGGAGGGCTCACTTTACAGCGAGCAGGGCTACCTCAAAAGCAGCCACATCACCAAAGCCCTTCTCATCACGGGCGATGTTCACAAAGGGTTGTTTGACAGTCTGAGAATCTCTTCTCTCTGAAGCTAGGTTTCCTGGTCTCCAAACCCAGCGGCTGTTTACTCCTTATACTGCTAGTGAGGCCCTCAAAAATATTCCAATTCTCTGTTCTCGCAGACATCTGTCTGCTTACAAGACTTCCTGATCCCTCCTGGACAGATTGTTTCAATTGGAGGAAGCCACCATCCAAAAGCAGGCAGTGCACATGTGCCTATATTAAAACATGCCCCCTCCCACACTTACCCTGCCACACCCAAGAAAGTCAATTCTTTCATTTGCAACAGCATATATGGAATATGTATGGCGTGACAATAGCTAGGCCTGCCCAGGCCCAATTCTCTACCTTCTCACAGGCTGTAGAAATCTCAATCAGATTCATGGGAGCAGAGTTGAACTGTGAACCTGGAGGGTATAGACAATGGAGAAATAGTAAAGTGAGTTGAATTTTCTTTTTTCTCCTATTTTTAATGTGTTTTTAAATTACTTTTTTTTGAGACAGGGTTTCTCTGTAGATTTGGTGCCTGTCCCAGAACTAGCTCTTGTAGACCAGGCTGGCACCGAACTCACAGAGGTCCGCCTGCCTTTGCCTCCCGAGTGCTGGGATTAAAGGCATGCACCACCAATGCCTGGCCCTTACTTATTTTTTAAAAAACAATCTTTTCTCATTTTACATACCAATCCCAGTTCCCACTCCCTTCCCTCCTCCTGCTCCCCCTACCTTCCCCATCCCACCTCCCCATCCACACTCCTCAGAGCAGGTAAGGTAGTCAACAATGTCTACCATATCACTTTGAGCTGGAGCAAAACCCTCACCCATTATATCTAGGCTGAGCAAAGTATCCCTCCAAAGAGAATAGTATCCCAAAAAGCCAGAACAAGCAGTAGGGATAAATCCTGGTCCTACTGCCAGTGGGCCCGCAGTCTGCCCCAGTCATACAACTGTTACCCACATTCAAAGGGCCTAGTTTGGTCCCATGCTGGTTCCCCTGCTGTCAGTCCAGAGTCCGATTAGCTCAGGTGAGCCGTCCTGTGGGTATCCCCATCATGGTCTTGACACCTTTGTTCATATTATTGCTCCTCCCTCTCTTCAACTGGAGCTTGGCTAACATGGCACCTTCAACACTCAGCCAGTGACTGTGGATCTCTGCATCTGTTTCCATCAGTTGCTAGATGAAGGCTCTACAATGAAAATTAAAGTAATCACCAATCTGATTGCAGGGGAAGGACAGTTCGGGCACCCTCTCCACTACTACTTAGTGTCTTAGCTGGGGTCATCCTTGTAGATTCCTGGGAATTTCCCTAGCGCCAGAATTCTCACTAGCCCCATAATGGCTCGCTCAATCAAGATATCTCCTTCCTTGCTCTCCCTCTCTGTCCTTGCCCCATCTCGACTATCCCATTGTTTCATTTTCTCCTCCCCCTTCCCCTCCACCACTCTCCCTTCTCCCACCCCCTCCAAGGCTCCCAATTTTCTTAGAATATTTAGGCAAGTGCAAGGTCCTGGGTTCAGTCCTCAGCTCCAGGGTTGGCGGGGGGGGGGGGACAAAATAACAATAAAGACAAAAAAATGAGGTAACTGGCACACACAGTTTTTTTTAAACTTCATTTCACATTCCAACCACAGTTCACTGTCTCACCCTCCTCTAACCCCTCCCCCCACCTACCCCTGAGCCTATCCCCCATCCACTCCTCCCAAGGGGTAAGTAAGGCCTCCCACGGGGAGTCAACAAAGTCTGGTGTATAACTCGAAGGCAGGACCAA
The DNA here is from genome assembly GCF_037038515.1 of Microtus pennsylvanicus. NCBI lineage: Eukaryota > Metazoa > Chordata > Mammalia > Rodentia > Cricetidae > Microtus > Microtus pennsylvanicus. Next base: position 30,227,645 of record NC_134601.1, read on the forward strand.
GTCCTATTCTCCAATATCTAGGTTGAACACAGCAGCCCACCATAGGGAATGGGCTCCAACAAGCGTGGACCAGGGACAGATCCTGGTCCCACTGTACTTACTCATAAGTGAAATACTAGATGTTAAGCAAAGGATAACCAGGTTACAATCCACAGCTCCAGAGAAGCTAGGCAACAAGTAGGATCCTAGGAGGGATACATGAATTGCCCTGGGAAGAAGAATTAGATGAACTCGTGAGTTGAATTTTCAATTAGATGGGAGGGATTTTTTTTTTAGATTACTGCAATTGATGGAGACTACTATTAATACCAGGGAGCTATATGTTTCCAAATCACTAAGGAACCATTTCAAATGTTCATCAGAAAATACCACTATTTTAGGTGTCAGATAAGTCAGTTCTTTTGATTTCATCATTCCATTTACATACAAATAATATGCATATACAACTTTTCAATGTACAGAAAAATAGGGCGCCAGATGCTGGTAGCACACGCCTTGAATCCAAGCACTAGGAAGGCAGAAACAGGCAGATTTCTGTGTGTTTGAGGCCAGCCTGGTCTACAGAACAAATTCCAGGTCAGCCAGGTCTACACAAAGAAACTCTGTCTCAGAAAACAAATAAACAATCCCCCCAGAAGAAATAAAAGGATAATATACACCATGTAGTGGTGTGGTGTGGGACAATTCTGTATTCTGTCAATTATGTTTTAAATAAATGCTGATTGGCCAGTAGCCAGGCAGGAAGTATAGGCAGGACAACCAGACAAGGAAATAGAGGTGGAACAATGAGAACAGGAGTATTCTGGGAGGAAGGAAGCTCTTCCCCAAGTCCTGTCCAGACACAGCAGAAGCAAGATGTGACCTGCCCCACTGAAAAAGGTACGGAGCCATGAGGATACATATATTAGAATAATGGGCTAATAATATAAGTTATAAGAGCTAATACGAAGCCTGAGCTAATGGGCCAGTCAGTTTATAACTTACGGTGACCTCTGTGTGATCTTCTTTGGGACTAAACAGCTGTGGGAGCTGGTGGGAGGACAGAAACCCCCCAAAAAGCGGACCCTCATGTTACAGTGGTGGCCTTTAATCCCAGTACTTGGGAGGCAGACACAGATGGACCTCTGTGAGTTCGAGGCCAGCCTAGTCTACTGAGAGTGAGTCCCAGAACAGGCTCCAAAGCTACAGAGAAACCCTGCCTGAAAAATAAAAAAAAGAAAGAAAAAAGAAAATAGTGTAAATAAAATATCAAGAGTTTATATGCACTGTGAAACAAGATATATTTGCCTTAGTCTCCAGTTTAGTATCATTCATATCTATCCTTCCAAAGAGAAGTCCTGTGTAAGGGGAGCTAGGAATGAAAACTTCTGAAGGAAATGTCATGCTGGGAGCACAAATAAACCACAGTCAATATCCCCTTCCCCCTGGCACCAGGAACAATACTAATTTCCTAGTCCTGGGCACTAAACTCAAGTGCCTATTTTCTTGAACTTTGTTTTCACTTTTTTTTTCTCTTTTAATACCACTAAGGAAAATGGGGAGACAAACTGACAATTTCTGGTTCCCCAAATTCTGCCAAAACTATAGATAGGTAGATTAAGATTCATGGGAGCTGGAGAAATGGCTCAGCATTTAAAATCACTTGCTGCCCTCCCAAAGGACTTGAGTTCAGGTCCCAGCACCCATATCAGGTGGCTCACAACCACCTGTGACTTCAGCTCCAAGGGATCCAACACCCTTTTTTTGGTCTCTGTAGGCATCTGCATACATGTTACATACAGACAGCCACAAACACAAATGCATATAATATTAAAAATAATAAAACTGCACCCTTTTAAAACTCATGTTCATATATATGCACACTGTGGTTTTATCAATTTATTTATATTCACGTGGGAGACCATTCTCACCTAGGCCCAGTCTTATGCTATGAGCTCCCACAACACTTTCAGGTTCCCCAATTTGAGCTCTGTATTAGGCATCAGGAGAATAGTAGTTCCATCTCCAGAGAAGTTATTTCAGGTTTACATTTGGGTGTCCAGCCCCCAACTCTCTGTGCTAAGCACTCCTTTCGCTGGTTTGGAGGCACAGAGAAATTTGAGAAACACAAACCATGACTGCCAACACTTACAGTTGTTTCTCTGGTGAACAAAGCTGCTGATAGGATGATTCAAAATAATTTGAAATGCGTTTAGAGTTTAGGGCAGGTACACAGTGGTGAGTGTGAGCTGGCCGGGTGAAAATGTGAATTTCAAATGCTCATGAGAGTTAAGCCCATCCCTGAGTTCCTGTATTGCTGTCCTAACTAGAGATTACAGGCTCTATGTGGAGTGCGAAACTCTATCTACCATCAAGTAAGATCCCGCGACAGTGTCCCCCTACTGACTGGGCAAATGGTCTGACCAGGATTAAGCTGTTTGGGGACAAGAGTTACACCCTGTCAGTCCAAGTTGGTCCAAGCTGGTGTACAGAAACATAAATTAATCAGAAACATGCCTTAAAGGAAGTCTTACTGTATTTTATTTCCAAAGTATGTTTATGCACCAAAATTTTAACATCGAAATTCTTGTCCCAGACTCCTACAGGGCAGTCTTGTGATTCCAGATGAGTTTTCCTAACACAATATGGACCAGCCTCCAAACCATTAATTTTATAATAACTGTCCATGATGCAAAACAGATGCCAACTGGTAGGCTGCACGGGGCAAAAATAAAGGGTCACTCCTTTTGCTCATCCAGAGCTTCAAAGGTAGTACTCACAAAAGCAACCAGTCTGGCACTGGGTACTTTAAAAAAAAAAATCGACTTGCCTACCCGCAGCACAACTGGAAACCAAAGCACTAAACTCATTCTGTCCAGACACAACACAGATATGTGTATTCTGGCTAGCAATATCTTACTGATCTTACCTTCCATTAGTCTGTCCACTGCTGCCCTCCCTTAGATCCTGCCAGCTGCTCACCAATAATAACTGGAGGATGCTCCACTCTTATCAACACACCAGAAACAGCAATATGCTTCCTCATGAAACTTCATCACTGGTTTGACCCCGTGGAGTCCCTAAGCACCAGAGATGTTTTATAATCTTAATTCCTGGTATAGAATTCCCACTGTCCCACTATTCCAACTGTCCCACTTCTGCACAGCAAAGAAAACAATTAAAAGTACAGAGATAACACTCAAGTTGTAAGACAATTGAAAGGTAACTATTAGGAGGTTTAGTATCAGTACCTATAAGGAATTCAAGTCTATATACAGCAGGAGAAAAAACTCAATTTAAAAAAATGACTAAAAACCTAATAGACTTTTAACAGACCTTAGCACAACTGACACCATGTTAGAGATACCATTCTGACCTTAAAACCCGGTAAGTAGGCCCCAATACCTGTAAAAATGGGCACAAGGATCTAGTCCACCAAAGACCTAATCTGTAGTTCCAAGAAAGCCCCCTGTGAACCTTGCTTTCTGGCCTCTGTAGTTCTGCTTCTTGCTATCTGAAGTTTGATGATCAGGATGCAGTTTTTGTGCATAAAATACAAAGGGCTATAAGGCTTGGGGCTGCATGATTTGACCAAGTTCCTTGTGCAGCTGCCAGCTGCCAACAAACGCCTTCTCTTGGTGGTGGCACTTATCTTTAATCCCAGCACTCGGGAGACAGAGGCAGGCGGATTTCTGAGTTTGAGGCCAGCCTGGTCTACAGAGTGAGTTCCATAACAGCCAGGATTGTTACATAGAAAAACCCTGTCTTGAAAAAACCAAAAAAAAAAAGAAAGCCAGGTGGTGGTGGCGCACACCTTTAATCCCAGCACTCGGGAGGCAGAGGCAGGTGGATCTCTGTGAGTTCGAAGCCAGCCTGGTCTACAAGAGCTAGTTCCAGGACAGGCTCTAAAAAAATACAGTAAAGGGCTGGAGAAATGGCTCAGTGGTTAAGAGCATTACCTGCTCTTCCAAAGGTCCTGAGTTCAATTCCCGGCAAACACATGGTGGCTCACAACCATCTGTAATGAGGTCTGGTGTCCTTTTCTAACCTGCAGACATACACACAAACAGAATATTGTATACATAATAAATAAATAAATATTTTAAAAAACTACAGTAAAACCCTGTCTCAAAAAAAAAACAAAACAAAAAAACAAAAAAAAGTGTCTGTGTCTCTGGTGAGCTTACCTTGCATGTTGTAGGAGCAGCGGGCTGTGTCCCACTGCTTAACCCCCAAAATAACCACACAGAAATTGTATTAATTAAACTACTGCCTGGCCCATTATTTCTAGCCTCTTATTGGCTAACTCTCACATCTTGATTAACCCATTTCTATTAAACCCATTTTTTTTCTTTTTTTAATATTTATTTATTTATTACGTATATAATATTCTGTCTGTGTGTATGCCTGCAGGCCAGAAGAGGGCACCAGACCTCATTACAGATGGTTGTGAGCCACAATATGGTTGCTGGGAATTGAACTAAGGACCTCTAGAAGAGTAGCCAGTGCTCTTAACCTCTGAGCCATCTCTCCAACCCTAAACCCATTTCTATTACATCTGTGACTGTGGCTTACTGGCAAGATTCTAACCTACATGTCGTCTGCCACACTTCCCTTCTTCCCAGCATTCTGTTCTGTCTACTCTGCCCACTTAAGGGCTGCCCTATCAAAGGCCAAGGCAGTCTCTTTATTCAACCAATGAAAGCAACACACAAACAGAAGAACCTCCTACACCATTTGCAAGTATTGGTGCTAATTATAAACAGTTGGTTTCTTTGTTTTTTCCAGACAAGTTCTCCTTATATAGGTCAGGGTTGCCTTTAAGTTGTGATTTTTCCTTCCTCTGCTTCTCAAGTACTGAAATTACAGGCATACCAGACTAGGCTCTACTAATGATAAGCTGTTTCTATTCTGCTAGGGAGATAGCTCACTCAGTAAAGTGAATCTAGGGTAAAATAGCCAACTGGAGCAAGAGACCAACCAATCACTGAACACCCTGACTCTGAACCCAGAGCCAGGGAAAGAAACACACCCTGAATCTGAGACCTGAGTCAGGGCAACAACATCTTTATCCCTGAACCCAGGACCAAAGAAACAGGTCCTGTGTCTGAAACCAGTGCCAAAGAAACACACATTGTCCCTAGAATCAGAGTCAGTGAAAGAAATATGCTCTGGCCCTAAGATTAGAGCCTAAAGGCTAAAAAAGACCAGTGAAAGAAACACAGTTTGGTCCTGAGATCACAGCCATCTCTGCTCCTGACCAACTACACTAACCAATCCCTGAGCAGGAAAAACTGACCAATCCCCCTTCGCCCTGGGAAAACTCCGCCCCTAAGAAGCCCTATATAAACCTCTCTGCAGCTTCAGTTTAGAAGAAGCCACTTTCCTGGACTCCTTCCCAGATTAATCTCTTTCTCTAAAGAGTCTTGGGTGAAGACCTTCATTCGCCAGCAGAGAAGAAGGACCTGGCTGGGACGTCCCTCAGGGGACCAAGCTGAAAAACCTTGCTGAGCTGCTCCTTAGGGGGCTGAGCAGGGCGGCGGAGCAGAACAGAAGATCCTTGCTAGGATGCTCCTTAAGGGGGTTGAGCAAGGGAGCTGAGCACAACAGAAGAACCTTGCTAGGACGCTCCTTAGGGGGCTGAGCAAGGCTGCGGAGCAAAACAGAAAAACCTGGCTGAGACCTCCTGAGGGGGCTGAGCGAGGCGGAGTAGAAAAGTAACAACTTCTCGCAGAGCTACATTTCAGCGGGGGCTTCCCCTAGAGGAGTAAACACAAGAAACATCTTGGGCAGGAGAAGAAGCAGATAGCTCTGCTAGGACGTTCCTGTAAGGGAACAGCAGAGCTCAGCTGTAGCGGCTCCAGGAGAAGAGCAGGATCCCTATATCCTGTGGGGAGACCATACCCTACCTTCGGGCAGCCTGGCTGCCCTAGTCAGGACAGCTGTCAGGGCTGAGCTGTCCCCGCTGGCAGCTCGAGCCTTCAGGCAGCCTGGCTTCCTGAGAAGTCAGGATATCTTTGCACCTCCAGAGCTGGAAGACTCATTCCCTACAATGAGGGCCTGAGTTCATTCCCTAAAACACCTAAAAATGCAGCGTGTGTGTGGCGGCTGTTAATATGTCTAAAATTTCTCTTCAAACATTCTTACAAGCTCCAGGGAGCCAATTTGCCCTACCTAAACAGACCAGACTCACCCGATAAGTATCATTTAATTCTTTTCTTGTCATTCCTGGTATGGGGAACCCCTAAACCCCCTCCCCCTCTATCTTCCATCTCTATTAATCACTAGGATCTAATTTTTTTCCCTCCCAAACATAATTTTTCTCTTTCCAGCATCTTGCGAGGTCCAAACTACCAGCCGACCCAGTTCCTCTGAGCCTGGAAAATACAGCCGTGATCAGCCACCCCAGGATGTGGTCAAACATCCCAACGCGACACCCACAAAGTCAGCGTGAAGCAGTCATGAGAGACTTTATGGTGCCCCATTCCCACCCATTAAGATCCTCGAACCCCCCAAATTTTTCTAATAAACAAAAGGGCCCTCGTGACCCACGGGTGCACATGCGTGGTTACCTACAAGTGTGACTTAACTAAAGCCCCTTTGAGCATGCGTGGGTCGCCCGCCATCTGCATCAGCAGTGTCTGACATGGTCACGTCTTGCCCCTGTGCGCATGTGCTAGGCAGTCTTTAAAAGCTAGACACGGGGCTGGAGAGATGGCTCAGTGGTTAAGAGCATTGCCTGCTCTTCCAAAGGTCCTGAGTTCAATTCCCAGCAACCACATGGTGGCTCACAACCATCTGTAATAAGGTCTGGTGCCCTCTTCTGGCCTTCCGCATACACACAGATAGACTATTGTATACATAATAAATAATAAATAAATATTTAAAAATAAAAAATAAAAAAATAAAAGCTAGACACGCCATCTTTGCCCTCTCCCCAGTCCCCACACGTTTCCTCAGGCCTGTGAGCACCCCTCTCTTCTAATAAACTCCTAAATGGGCTAAATGGGTTTGTTTGCATCTCGTGTCTTCTTCTCACTCGCGTTGGACATTTCAGTGGCCCTACCACTATTAGGCAGAGATAAACAAACCCCTGTGTCAAAAAACCAGCTGAACCTGAGTGTGGTGGTGCACATTAGTCCCAGGACTCAGTAAGCAGAGGCAGGCAGATCTTTTTGAGTGACAGTACAACATGAACCTCTCTCAAAAAAACAGTGGATGGTGCTGAGTTGGGAGCATAGCCCCCAGCCCCTGGCATCCATCCCAGCTTCCCTTACCTGGGAGTTGCTTTGGTCTGGACTCCAAATCCCAGCATGCCAGGTCCTGACACCTCTCTGGAGGAGAAACACATGGTTTTCAGGTCTGCATGGGCTCTCTGATGTCATGTCTCCCCACCATGTGCTAGGCCATTCTTAATAAGATGATGGGCATTTTGATTTGGCCTAATTGGATTTCTTGTGCCAGTGGAGTTGCCCTTTTTCTTATTTCTTACTTAACAGATGGTACAAGGTGGAGCACTGGCACACACAGGCATCAGTATGCATACATATAGACACAAATTTTTCCAGGTGACACGTAAACAAACTCCATTTGGGAGTGTTTTAGGCTTCCAAGAGTTCCCAAGTGGTATGAGTCCCCAGGAATTAGGAATCCCACAAGAAATACCATTTGGCAGTAGGAACGGATCAACCTAAAGGTCCTGGTATGTGGAGGAAGGACTAGTTCCCAGTTCTTTTAACCTGATTCCATAGCTCAAACTATAGTCACGTATTTCCTAATATTTGTTTCATTTTTTTTCCTATAACACTGCCCAGGGCAAGGCAGAGAGAGAGCGAGAGCGAGAGCGAGAGCGAGAGCGAGAGCGAGAGAGAGAGAGGGAGGGAGGGAGGGAGAGAAGACAGGTCTTTCCTTAATTTTAACAAAATAAATACTATTTTTCTTGCTACTAGAAGAGAGCATTCTGAGCCAGGTCAGCGGGAACACTACTTGGTAACTTGCACTGAAGCCCTCCAGCAACACTTTCATGTTTACAGGTGAGCTCTGTTCCAGGATGTGTTCAAATGTTTGACATTATAACAGAAAGTTGTGGCCTAGCAGTGTGTTGGGTCACATCCATAGTTATGCTGATACACATGTAAGACACATGAATAACAGCTCAACAATTTTCCAAGGGTGGGCCTATGGTGAATGCTTTTTCCTGGAAATTGTTAGACATCTAAGATCTGGAAAACATCCCACAAAAACTGATGAAAGAATTCTATTAGTGAAGCCCATTCGTCTGCGTCTTAACAAGTCCCTCAGATAAAGACGATGCACAGACAAATTTAAGAATTAGTAACTTGGATTACCTTCTACACTCTAGTCTATCGTTAACAAAGAAGAAGGTTGGGCCTTTCAGACTCATTAAAAGTTTACTTCAGATTTTGATGAGTGCAGGGTTTCATGCTGTCAACTGATTGGCTTATTAAACAAACAACTAGCACAGAAGAATTTCAGATGCTTGGAGCGTTGCTACGTCCTAAACAGATTACAGACAGATCCAAGAGCAAGGGTAGACTTTGACCTCAGTTAAGACTGATTTTCCCAGAGGGGTCCTGCTCTTAAGTATAGTATCAAATTCTCTTGCCAGCAATAAACCACTTTGGGCCTTAAGTATTACTAGATCTCCTCTGCTCCCCACTTCTGACAAACAGCTGCACAGGGAGCTAAAAGGCACTGCGGGGGGGGGATGTCTGGAGCAAAGTTTTGCTTTACTTGCTGCCCAAAAGCTGTGAAAGCGGTCCAATCCTTACCCCAGGGCAGTCTCCAAATTCCTAACTCTTTGTGCTGTGATTGGTCCAATTAAAAAATAAATAACAACTTCAGAATGTAAAGTGCGGCGAAAATAAAACCTAATTTCCTCCCGGCACACAGCCTTCAGGGAAGCCACAGAATGTACCAGCAGCAGCAGTCAATAATTTGTACTAAAAAACCACCACCCCACCTAAGGCCGAATGAATTTGAAACCAAGGGCCCAATGAGTACCGGCCAGCAACACTTTCTTCCGAGATCTTTTCTCCGCTTTCTCTTTCAGCGTCCATCCTTGCAGACGGCTGCTCGCGGACCGCCAACAACCTAAATAAAACAAAAAACAAAAACCAAACACCGAGATCAGCACTCCGGAAACAGCGATACACCCCGGTGTGCCGTCATCAACAGTCGCCCGTGAGTTCGTTCAGTCTTATTCCCACCTCATTTCAGTTCCCGTCTCTTTGAGCCTCCTGTGGCTGTACGTTTCTAGCCTTGATTCAGAAAGAGGAACCGCAACATCCCGCCTTGTCCCCCCCCCTCTCCCCTGAGACCGATCGGGCCAGACCTGCGGCCTCCAGGGAGTAGCGGCAGCCTCAGTAGCCATACCGGACTGGGTTCCAAAAGCCTTTGCGAAGGTCGCAGCCCCTGAGAATCTCGCGGTATCCTTCCGGTGTCACCTAGGACACGGTCCCACCCCACCGAGCGTTCCGCAGACGTCCATCGCCCACTCCAACCTCCAGCCCTGAGAGTTGCTAGGCGTTGGCGGGCTAGCTCACTGTTACAGCCGAGCATCTTTTATGCCGAAGCATGTAAAATAACTGGTGTTCAGGTGGAAACTCTACTGGTCTCCCCTCCCTCCCGCCATCTCTCTTCAAACCCGCGTGAGAAAACCCGCCCTTTGTCAGCTCCTCCCCCAGAGATGCTCAAGACCACACCTACAGGGCATCTAAACTGTCCCCATAGAGACCGGCTATGGGGTTTATTGCTCTCTTTTCCCCTTCTCTCTGCTGGCCGAGAAATCATCCGGGAGCTTGTACTCATTAAATCTGGACTTTTCACCTTTAATTCGGTTTGAGAGGTTCAATATCTGCGTGCAGAGATCTTTCAACTGTTCCTCCCCTTTCTCATTTGTTGGAGATTGATTCACAAGGTTACCAATCACTGTGAAGTTGAAATTCATTTTATGTGATAGTTCATCGTGACCCATTTAAGCTTCTGGATATGAAAAGTTTTTACACCCCGTTAAGCCTCTCAGTCGATGCAATAGTCCAAACCAGACCAAATCAAACCGAATTAGAAAAAGCCAAGGTTTTGTTTTGTGCTTTGTTTTGTTTTTTGTTTTTGTTTTTTTCCCTAACAGATATCACGGAAGAAAAGGCCCAGGTTTAATGGAAGCCAGCGCTCCCGGCAGAAAGACCGGAAAAACTACCGGAGAGAGGGGAAAGGAAGACCGGAAAGACCACGTGTTTGTTGGGGAGGGGGTGATTTAAAGACCCTGTGGGCGTGGTCTTGAGTCTCTCTGGGGAGGGGTCACCTTTTGGATGCTTTCTCGTAGGTGGAGTCTGAACTGAAGCAACTCCCAGAGGAGGGGCCTGGGATGCATTTCAGACTCCCAGGACACGTGGACCCAGCGGCTGGGGTGACACTAACAACCAAATACATAGAAGAGCTTCCCTGCCTATAAGAGTGTCATGATCACACTACCAACCTGTGCACTTGTGTCCAGTGTCTGCCTGATGGTGAGGGTTCAAGCTACAATGATTTTTTTGCCTTAAGAATAGCCGACTCATACTGCATAACCTATTCCAGAGCCTCTCTTCAAATAATGGCAAAAGCAGTTTGTTTGCCTTCATCTCTTTCCCTCCCCTCCCTATGTCCTATCCTGTTTTTCTCATTGTCCTGCACTTGTCAGCATGCCCTCTATAAATCACTTGCCCCTGGTCCTGCTCAGCTTCTATTTTCAGATAATCATATGGGTGACTCCTATCTAGCCCATATTTTTCAGAGACTGTGTAAAGTAGGCCTGTGTGCTCTCCCTGTGTTAGTGTTGGCAGAAAAGCTATATACATCCACAGGAGTCAGGAGTGTGATAAAGTACAAATCAAAAGCCTCTCAAATCAGACTTGAACATGTGGCCTAACTTTAAAATGAGGCACACTTTGCTCCTAACATCTCCTGTTTTGCTGAGACCGACACACCATATTCTGTCAAATTGGAAAGGATGATATGTATGTATATGTGTGTAATTTCATTGTAATTCCTTGCCACTGTAGGAAATGAAAAATGCTTACAATTATTAAGCAGAGGTGTTTATTAACTATTTTAATTAGATTACAATTATTTTGTGTTAGCTGTTCTTGTTATGATAGAAATGATCATAAACTGATTTATCAACCGCTTTGTTGTCATTTATTTATCTGTAAACCCCAGTATGAAAATGAAGGAGGAACTCTGACTCAGTGACTAAAGCCTGGTCTAGGGATGTAGCTCAGTGATAGAACACTTGCCTAGTGTGTGCAAGACACTGGGTTCAGTCCATGGTAACAACAAAACACCTGAAACCCCAAACCCTTCATCTAAATTGTGCACTCATTGCTTGTCTCTGTAGCCCTCACAATCTCATAGCTTATAAGAGGACTCATAAGTAGACAAGCTCTACGTGCTATGGTTCAAAGAATAAACAGTGATTGGTTGCTTGACTTTATTTTTTCGAGACAGGATTTCTTTGTAGATCACAGAGACCTGTCTGCCTCTGCCTCCCGAGGGATGGGATTAAAGGTGTGCACCACCGCGCCGGCTAGAACCAGTGATTTAAACCATGCTCTGTGGTAGGTTGAACAGCAGCTCACTCAAAAGATATAGCTACATCTTCATATGTGGAGCCTGTGAATATTACTGTAGATGAGAAAAATAGTAGATTCAGTTAAGGATTTTGAATTGAGGACTATATACTGAAGTAGATCATTATGCCTGAAGCCTTGTGACAGTGTGGTTACAGACATAAGGCAAACCTGGTAAATGTTGTCAGGACTAAGATGCAATGTAAAGATGAAGTCACAAGTACCGGAAGGTATGTGCAGCCACCAGAAGCTGAAAGAGAAGGAACTATTTCTCCTCCTTGCAACTCTGGAGTGAGTGTGGCCTTCCCAGACCTCAGACTTTCAGCCTCCAGAACTGCCTGAAAAGAAATTGAAATTTTCATTGTCTTAAGTTACCAGCTTTGTGGAGTTGTTTACACTAACTTCAGAAATCCAAAATAGCACTCAAGACTAAAGAATTTCTTGTCCTAGGTCATGAAACTGAAAAGGCCTTGGTTCAGAATAGTTATTTCAGGATATGAGATTGCTTCTTGAGGGAGAATTTGTCTTTGTTAAAAACAGAAAGAGAGAGAGAGAGAGAGAGAGAGAGAGAGAGAGAGAGAGAGATAAAGATGGAGAGAGAGAGAGAGAGAGAGAGAGAGAGAGAGAGAGAGAGAGAGAGAGAGAGAGAGAGAATGAATAAATACAAAAATATAAACCGGACTCTCTGAATGTGGCTGACAATGGGGGCTGACGGAGAAACCAATGATAAAGGCACTGGGTTTTGATTCTCTGCATGGACGGGCTTTTTGGGATCCTAGTCTGTTTGGATGCACACCTTCCTAGGCCCGGATGGTGGGGGGAGGGCCTTGGACTTCCCACAGGGCAGGGCTCCCTGCCCTCTCTTAAGGAGGGAGGTGGAGGGAGGAGGGTGAGTGGGGGAGCAGGAGGGGAATGGGAGGAGGGGAGGAGGTGGAAATTTTGAATGGTATTATTTATAAAGCAAAAAATAATATGTTTGAAAAAATAAATAAATAATAGGTAATGCTTTGATCCCTGGAGATTACACCTTACCATGGATAGTTTGGACAATTATAGCTATTTCTGCAGACTTCAGTCTGGGCATGGACCCTATTCCCTTGCTTTGAGCAGCATTCTTAGCCACAACTTCTATCATGGTCGTTACAAAAATTTGTCTGGCTCTTACTTTTAGATGTGTGATTTCCCATCACATCCACTTTTCCAGCTAATGTTCCAACAAATTGTCGTATGGCAAGAAGTACAAGGAAATCTGACATGCAAATTCTGACAAAACTCAAAACATGGAGGTTCAAATAAGCATAGAGGAGAGGTTGATGCGTCATTGTGACACCTTGAATAGTGAAGATATGGAACGATTACATCATGCTATTTTATTTTATGTGCAGGGCCCTACAGGGCAGTCCAGGCTGGACTTAAACTTTTGCCAATCCTCCTGCCTCAGCCTCCTGAGTGCAGAGATTGCTGGCACGAGTCATATTCCCTGGCTTACACCCTGAGTTAGTAATAGTTTCTTCTTTTGTGTAGGCAAAAATCTACAGTCCCCAGGAGGGACTGAGAACAAAAACTGCCTAGCTGTACACTCAGCTTCTTATATAAATCCACTATGAAAGTAAACTTACAAACTGAGTACAAGATTTTTTGGACTTTAATATGGCTCGTGATATTTGCTGAAATAAAACGTTCCTGGGAAATGTAAACATACTAGTTTTTGGATAGAGCATGCTCCTAGGCCTCAGGATGCTGCCTAAGGGGTTTCCACTTGCCCAACACTTATTTTCAAAATGCTGCACAACTTCCTTTGCATACGCAGTCACTCATTCAACCTCACTAGTCCTAGACAGACAGACCTCTGTGGATTGCGGCACTGGGGACTGTATGCAGAACACTATCATTTGTACAGTTTTTAAATTGGCCAACTCAATTAGATCTTAAGGAATGATAATTTTGAAAGCTACATTCTCAATGCAATACATTTTCTTACAATTTAAATAAAGCATAGAAGGGCGATGGTGGCGCACGCCTTTAATCCCAGCACTCGGGAGGCAGAGGCAGGCTGATCTCTGTGAGTTCGAGACCAGCCTGGTCTACAGAGCTAGTTCCAGGACAGGCTCCAAAGCCACAGAGAAACGCTGTCTCGAAAAACCAAAAACAAAAAAACAAAAAAAAAAAACAATTTAAATAAAGCAGCCACATTCAGCTGGCATGTCAATACCTCCCTCCAGAACATAGGGCTGGCTAGCTACATCTCTGAAATCCACTTTCTTGGATTGAAGTAATCACTTTGGGGGGAATATTAGTGGGGCGAAAGGGTGGAGGGTGCAATTCTGTGGTTGAACAGTTGTGAGGCATGCTCAAGGTCCTCGGTTCACTTCCCACCATATAGTGATGCACACGTGTTTAAAACTTGCAGATTTTGGTTATCCTTTGAACAAATTACCATAACTTCATATCATTTATACACTCTAGAGATGATTTAAAGTCTTTTGGGAAATGTGTATAGATTATGTAAGCATTGCAGCTCAGATGGAAAGGGGGAAAGGGATTCCGGCAGTCGAGAGCCAAGGAGTAAGTGCTACAGCTCAGATGGAAAAGTATACCGGTAGTCAGGGACCAGGGAATGCTGAGTGTTACAGCTTGGATGGAAGCATATTCTGGCTGCGGGGACCAGGAAATAACACAGGTCAGGGACGCATACATTCTGGCTCTGGGGAAAGGTTTGTCCAATGTGTAACAACTCTGCTCTGATAGGAGAGGGCTTCCTGAACCATAGATGTAACAGTTCGGCTGGTGCCCCAGCATGTAACAACTCCATTCTGCTGGGTGTTAACAAGCCCTTCCCCGCTCTGCCTCTGCTCCGGAGTTTTCACTGAAACCTCATTCGAGAGGAAGGAATACAGGAGAGTGACTGCCTCTGCCAGGGTGGAAAAAGAGCAACACCAAACTTAACAGACACAGGATTTTTTTTCCTTTAGTTTTTCGAGACAGGGTTTCTCTGTGGCTTTGGAGCCTGTCCTGGAACTAGCTGTTGTAGATCAGGCTGGCCTCAAACTCACAGAGATCCACCTGCCTCTGCCTCCCGAGTGCTAGGATTAAAGGTGTGCACCACCACTGCCCGGCCAGATGCAGGATTTATATAGGGTTTCTTAGTGGAGGAGTTTTTCACTGGAGAAGATTTTCAGGGTGGGAATTAGATTTCAGTCCCTTGAGCTCAGATTGGCTAGATTGGTTTTTCTGTTCAGGGATTGGCTGGTTTTCGGCTCAGGGATTGTTTTTCTGCTTAGGGATTGGCTGGTTTTCGGCTCAGGGATTGTTTTTCTGCTCAGGGATTGGCTGGTTTTCGGTTCAAGGATTGTATTTCTGTTTAGGGATTGGCTGGTTTTCTGCTCAGGGATTGTCTGGTTTTCGGCTCAGAGATTGTCTGGTTTTCGGTTTAGGGATTGTTTTTCTGCTCAGGGATTGGCTGGTTTTCGGTTCAGGGATTGTATTTCTGCTTAGGGATTGGCTGGTTTTCTGCTCAGGGATTGTCTGATTTTCGGCTCAGAGATTGTTTTTCTGCTCAGGGATTGTCTGGTTTTCTACTCAGAGATTGTTTTTCTGCTCAGGGATTGGCTGGTTTTCGGCTCAGGGATTGTCTGATTTTCGGCTCAGAGATTGTTTTTCTGCTCAGGAATTGTCTGGTTTTCGGTTCAGGGATTGTTTTTCTGCTCAGGGATTGGCTGGTTTTCGACTCCGGGGATTGGTTTTTCTGCTCAGGGATTGGTTGGTTTTTGGCTCAGGGATTGTATTTCTGCTTAGGGATTGGCTGGTTTTCTGCTCAGGGATTGGTTGGTTTTCGGCTCAGAGATTGTTTTTTTTTGCTCAGGGATTGTCTGGTTTTCTACTCAGAGATTGTTTTTCTGCTCAGGGATTGGCTGGTTTTTGACTCAGGGACTCGTTTTTCTGCTCAGGGATTGGCTGGTTTTCTGCTTCTGGATTGGTTGGTTTTCTGCCTAGTTGGTCAGGGGCATATATGGCTCTGGGTTCACGACCAAATTGTGTTTCTTTCACTGGCCTTTTTTAGCCTTTTAGCTCTAGTTTTGGGGCCAGGGCATATTTCTTTCACTGGCTCTGATTCTAGGGCCAAAGTGTGTTTCCTTGGCTCTGGTTTCAGAGTCAGGGTGTATTTCTTTGCTTCTGAGTTCAGGGCTAACGCATTTCTTTCACTGGCTAGGGTCTCAGAGCTAGGATGTGTTTCTTTCACTGGTCCCGATTTCAGGGCCGGAGCAGGTTTCTTTGGCTGGCCATTTTATTCTACAGATAATATACAAATACCCTATCATGGGGCTGACGAGATGGCTCAGCGGTTAAGAGCATTGCCTGCTCTTCCAAAGGTCCTGAGTTCAATTCCCAGCAACCACATGGTGGCTCACAACCATCTGTAATGATATGCAGACAGAATATTGTATACTTAATAAATAAATATTAAAAAAACAAATACCCTATCATTTTATTTAAGGACTTGAGTTTCCACCAATTTTATTTTTAGGGATCCTGTAATCAGTGTTATTCTTAAAAATATGGGGGTTCCCAGCGGCAGCAGGAAGCCATGCGGTAGAACCCCCAATGCAGTGGGCGCATGTGAGCAGACCCATGGAGCCATAAAAGCAGCTGCTAGCCCCGAAGAGACGGTTGTCGGTCCCCAGGGCGAGGGCGCACGCTGCGCAGACGGTGGCGGCAGGTAACAGACACATAAACACATAAGATAGGCATAGGTATTTATTAAAAAAGAAAAAAAGAGAGAAAGGGGGAGGGAGAGAGAGAGGGAGGGAGGGAGGGAGAGAGAGAGAGAGAGAGAGAGAGAGAGAGAGAGAGAGAGAGAGAGAGAGAGAGGAGGAGAGAGGCAAAGCCCCTTGTGTACACCGGGAGAGAAAACAGGGAAAAAGCATGGTGGGCCAGGTTAGAGGTTAAAAGAAGTGGAAGTGGCTAGGGCGGGGACCGAAAGAATAACAATCAGGATTAATCAGATTTTTTTCCCCAGGGATGTGTATATACATTTTGGTGTTTTTTTGTTGTTGTTGTTTTGTTTGTTTGTTTTTTTTTTTGAGACAGGGTTTCTCTGTAGCCTTGGAGCCCTGGAACTACCTCTAGTAGACCTGTCCTCGAACTCCCAACAGATCTGCCTGTCTCTGCCTCCCTGTCTCTGCTTCCCGAGTTCTGGGGTTAAAGGCATGTGCCAACACCGCCTGGCTTTTTTATTTTTTGTATATGCATTTTTAAGGGAGCATTTAAGAAGCTGGATATTAAAACAAAAACATGCCTCCGATGGATGTTTGGAATCACTTGGCTAGAACGCAGGAAAAGTTAAGTGCTAGGAGAAAGGAGCCCCCATGTGCCACCTAGTAAGTTGATTTGGCAAGAGCCAGCCATGAAAGGCATAACAATTTCGGTCGAACAAGTTAAGCTGCATAACATCAACGGAAGCAGGGTTGCGGGCCATTATCAGCAGTAGTACATTAAGTCTCCTCCTTTGAGAGGTAGGGAAGGCTTCACTGAAAAGATAGCACTTGAGCTGGGGATTTAGGGATTAGCAGAGGAGACTGGCAGGACATTCCAGAGTCCACAAGAGAAAGAAAGCGCCGAACACAAAAGAACCTTACCGTCCAGCAGCTCTGAGTAGCCTAGCAGCTGTATTAGGGTTCTTTTTGGACTAAAGTGACTTAAAAGAGTGGCGGGTATTTTTTCCCTTCTCTCTAGGACCCATTTCCCTTACAGCTAGCTCATTGCTTTGACCGGGCTCACATACTGCGGGGGCTCAGTATAAATAGAAGCAGACACAGTGGTCCAGCCTACTGGTGTTCAAGGGCACCTAAGACTCGTTTTTCACACGCTCCCTCAGTGTGACCTTGGCTAAGTCCCTAGTCCAAAGGAGTACAGTTGTTATTTGGCTAACATTTTGTTCTTGAATGCGAGTGGGAAGCGCCAGGAAGAGGCTGGCTGAGGCATGGGCCCTTCAACCATCCCCGAATCCAGGAGGCCAGCCAGGTCGCCCTGGCCTTCAACCACCGACATTCAGTTCCTCCTCCACTCCGGCAGGGGGCAAGGGCAGCGGCTGGGGCCACTGGAGCTGGTGGAGGCCGCGGGGCGGACCGAAGCCGCAGCGGGCGGCGAGCGCAGTGGGCGGGGCGGCCGGGCCGGGCGGCGGCGCTGCAGTGACTCGCTGGGCCCGGCAGCGGCAGCGGCTTCCGAGGTTCCGGAGAAGCGGACTGGGTGGCCGGCGGGTCCCTGCGGCCTCCAGCGACCTTTGTGCAGCGCCCCCCACTCCTCGGGTGGCTGCAGTGGGCACACCCGGGGGCGGCGGCCACCGCGGACAGGTTAGCGTGGGGGAAGGGGCGAGCATCGGAGTAGCCCATCTCCAGCACCAGAGTACGAGCCGGCCCATCTCCCACCATGTCCGACGAGACGTCGGCCACCACTTCCTACGAGAAGTTTCTAACCCCAGAGGAACCCTTCCCGCTCCTAGGAGCCCCTCGTGGGGTGGGCACCTGCCCCAGCGAGGAACCCGGCTGCCTGGACATCAGCGACTTCGGCTGCCAGCTGTCCTCCTGCCATCGCACGGATCCGCTCCACCGGTTTCATACCAACAGGTAAGGAGCTCTTCCGAGAGCAGGGGCGGACTTCCCGCAGGCGGCTGGGAGATGCCGGGTCGCCCTCCTGCCGGCTGCTCTTGGTCCCTCGTGCTGGGCTGAGCCGTAGGCTACCCCCTCCCCCATCTTCCTTTGACCAGCGCTCTTCTCCAGCTCCTCCCAGTTCACCCCCTGCCCTCTGATTTTTCTTAAGACCGGTTTCCCTGCGCCTTCTTTCTTCTTTCCCCCTTTCCTCTTTGGACTCTACTGATTCCTTCCTTCCAGATCTTCTCCTTTACCTCTTTGTGACCCCCGCCCCCATCTGTACGCCGAGAATCTTAAACCCCAAACTCTTGATTTTTAGATTCATCTTCCAAAGTTTAACCCCTTCCATTTCCGGCACACGATTTCAGGGAGCCCCAAATCGATCTGTGGATCTTATCGAACCTCCTCTTTCTCGATATTTAACCCCGTTCTAATCCACGTTGTACCAGAGCATTGGGAAATTAGTGTCCCCGCCGCCTCCCCCTTGTTGCTTTGAAAGCAGGATCTCCTGTAGCTTATTCTCTCAGCAAACTGGTTACTCAGTGAGGATGACCTTGAACTCCTGGCACCCCCTCCCCGCCTTTCCCAAATTCTGGGATTACAAACATTTGTTATGTCCAACTAAGTTTACTGTATTTTAATCAATTCAGTTTATAATTTTCTTTTTGCAGCACTGTGGATTGATACCAGAGCCTCATGCATGCTAATCATTCTGCCAAGTGAGCTATACCCTTAGTTACCCTAGAAACTAGTCAGTTTTTTTCTCCTTCCTTTGTGAACACCTTGCATTACTTCTGTAGGCTGTCCCAAAATGTAAACTCTGGAAGATTCCTTCCTAAAACATACCACGTGGTTTGCATCCCTGGCGAGGGAAGTAGAGCGAGTGTAGGATGGGTTAGTTTGTACAAATAATTTCTTCAGAGGGTTCATCTAAATTATTTTATTGGAAGGCAGTGTTCTGGACATGCAAGCGTTTAAGTGTTATATCTAATTTGAGCAGTTTGAAATGGGTTTTCAATTTGGCCTCAACTTTTAAAAATGATTTATTTTCAAGTGTGTGTGTGTGTGTGTGTGTGTGTGTCAGGGGTGGGTACGTGTATGAAAGTGCAGGTGTCTATGGAGGCCAGAGACCTCAGACTCCCTGGAACTGGAGTTACAGCTGGTTGTGAACAGCCTGTATGTGGATGTTGGGAAGGGGTTTGGCTCGGCTGCGAGAGCAGTACATGCTCTTAACCGTGGAGCCTTGGCTCTAGCCCCTCAACTTCTCTCTCTCTCTCTCTCTCTCTCTCTCTCTCTCTCTCTCTCTCTCTCACACACACACACACACACACACACACACACACACACACACAAACACACACACCAGGACTGGCAGAGTGTGGATAAGAGAAGAGGGAAATGATCCATCTATGGATTAGAAATAAGGAATCCAGTTCTGGTTTCTGGTCCAAGTTTGCTATGTGTGTTTGGTTACATCTATCCATATTTTGCATATATTCCCCCCAATCCTTAAATCGACCTATCTTTACTGTGTAATTCATGCATTTACATATATAATGAGGTTTTGTTTTTGTTTTGTTTTTGTTTTTTCGAGACAGGGTTTCTCTGTGTTACAGTCTTAGCTGTCCTGGAACTAGCTCTTGTAGACCAGGTTGGGCTCAAATTCACAGAGATCCGCCTGCTTCTGCCTCCTGAGTGCTGGGATTAAAGGCATGCACCACCACTGCCTGGTTTATAATGAGATTTTAAAAAGTAAATTTACAGTTTGGGGAAAGAAAATGTTATAGCTTAGTAATCATCTAGAATTTCGGCACAACACATTTTAAAACGAGATGACAGGGAGTTTCTGATAAGCTAAGTCTTCATTGCATAATGAAGAAACTGAGGCCCAGAGATAGAAACCAAGTGTGAAGTTCATAATTTCTAGTCTATGACCTTTCAGTCATAGACTACACCTTTGGAGCCGGTGAGAAAACTTGAATTAGAACTAAAGGATTGCTGGCCATGGTGGTACACTCCTTTAATCCCAGCACTCGGGAGGCAGAAGCAGGGGGATTTCTTGAGTTCGAGGTCAGCGTGGTTTATAGAGTAAGTTCCAGGACAGCCCAGGCTGGTACACAGAGAAGCCCTGTCTTGAGAATAAAAAGCCAAAACAGGAAAGAAAAAAAAAACAACTAAAGAATATAATGTTATTAGTGATCACAGAGCTTTCTTAAACTAAGTCTATTTAGCCCATGATATAACAAACATACATAGAAAATTGACAAAATTAAGTGTGCTTAAGGTATTTAATTTTTGAAGCACTAGACAAAGTTATATGCCCAGTACATTTAAATAATTTCAGAATTTGCCATCTCTGGTGATTGATCGAGGATAAGCACTGCAAAATCTGGTGATTAAGGGTAAGGGACTGGGTGAGAGTTGAGGGCCTAGAGAGATGGCTCCATGGTCAAGAGCATTGTAATGCCCCAGAGAGGACACAGATTCGGTTCCCAGCATTCAAGGAATTTTTTTTTGTTGTTTTTCTTTTACAACGCGTTCTCTGTTATCACCCATTCAAGACTCTTTTAAGGTCAAGACTGTTTTCCAGAATAGGGCAGCCAGGGTGGAAAGGGTAGGCTCCTATTAAGGCTCTGCTTTTTGAACTCAAACATAATTTCTCCTACTTCCTGTCTGCCTATTTATTTAGTTATTTTTGTTTACTTCAGACAAGGTCTCGTTATGTAGTCTAGGCTGGTCTGGAACTCTCTGTATAGCCCACGCTGGGCTAGAACTTGAGACAGTTCTATCCTGCTTTCCTGAGTACTAGGTTTGAAGCAGGAGCTACCAAACCCGGATTGACTGTTTCATTTTGAATATCCCTTTTCAACACATCTTTTCACAAGGCTTGGAACAATAAGCAGGAATCCCAGATATGTGTATTTTTCATCAGAAAGTAGGGGAGAAAGGAGTTAATTATATATATATATATATATACACACACACACACACACACACACACAAAATGGATTTTTGCCCCAGACTACCTTGTTTATTATTATTGCTATCTTAATGTGTGTTTGTTTGGCTAGAGGTTTGAGATAGGGTTTCATGTAGTTAAGGGTGGCATTGAATTTGTTATCTTCCTGTCTCTGTCTCTAAGTGTCAAGATTATAGGCATATGTCACTAAACTTGATGACTTTTTTCCCCTCTCCTTTTTCTTTATTTTCTTTATTTTATTTTTTTGGTTTTTTGAGACAGGGTTTCTCTGTGTAGTTGTGCCTGTCCTGGAACTCACTCTGTAGACCAGGCTAACCTCGAGCTCATGAGCTCACTTCAGCCTCCTGAGTGCTGGGATTAAAGGCATTCATCACCACTGCCTGGCTCTTTTCTGTTTCCTTCCTTCCCTCCCTCCCTCCCTCCCCCCTTCCCCCCTCAGAAAGTTTTATTGCTCTGTAGCCCAGGCTGGCTTGGACTTCACTATTCTACCCAGACTGGCCCTAGACTCACTGAGACCCTACTTCCCCAGTGTGAGGCTTCATACCTGGCTTGCCTTTCTTTTTAGATCTTTTCACACTCAAGCAGTGTTCTGCCTTCTTGCCTTTCTTCAGAATTGTGTTTGAGGAGATCATATGCTTGCTGCTGATTCTTTTCCGGGAGAAGCAAGCAGCTAAGTCATATATGTGGGCACAGTTTAATTTCGGGAGTTCTTTTATTTTGGAGTTGAATGCATCCCTTTTTTGCTTCACATCGTTTGCCAAGTCACGCCATAGTCCACAGACCAGGTCTGAATAGTTGAGCATAAAAATCCAGCTTAAGATTTAGTCATTATAAAACAAACTTTATTGCATCCAGGAACTTGTCAGTGATTAGATATTTGGTTTATCTTGATTTTGTTCCCTCTTTGTTACCAGATAAGAAAATGGCCAGACTGTTTAAATACTGCCCTTGCTAAGGGCCTTGTGATGATGACAATTTTGTGCCTTCTCATTTATCAGATACCAGTCTCATTAGTCCAGGGAGTCCTGGCACTAGTACTAATGGCTTCTAAAGTTGAATCTCATCCGTGACATTGATTACCATACCTACAGACTAGATTTGGGGAAAAGTAAATTCCGTGACAAGGATATGCCTTTATTAAGGAACTCACTGTCCATAATTGTGGTGGCACACAGAAATGCCAAGGTAGGAGAATCACTTGAGCCCAGGAGTTTGAACCAGGTCTGGGTTAAGTTTCTCGACTCCATCTCAGAAACATTTACCTTTTCCTATGATTATATTTTATGATGTAATTGGGTTTGTCTAGAATTTTGGAAGAGAAGAATAAATTTTGATAAGTCAAAAATGAGTAGATTTGTAAACAAAATGTCAGGATTAAGTATATATGCATGCTTAAGACATTTCCTTTTGGTGAGGTTTTTCCATAGTAAAAAGAGGTTTCGTTTACCTTCCTTTGATTTCTTGTTTCCTTCCCAGCAATGTTGGTAAGTCCTCTAACTCAAATATGAGATGAAAGAGGAGAATAAAACTGCCAGATGAGTCGTTCCCTTCATCTGTCAGGGGACTATGTCATCAACATAAACCCTTGTGAAAAGCGAATGGGTGAGGAGATTGCCTGATTTTTATGTACCTTTCTGGCAGGATGTGAAATGAGCTTCTGAATACATCAATTTCTCAGTTGGGTGATTGGTTCTTGCAGAACTAGAGATTGTCCTAGAGCCTCATGCATGCTGAGCCAATACTCTACTGCTATTGTATATCCCTTGTCCTATGTTTATTTTCATCTTACAGAATCTTGCTGAGCTGCCCAGGCTAGCCATGAAGTTACACTCCTTTCTACACCTCCTGAGCACTAGGGATTACAGCCGTGGAGCAGCAAGGCCAGGCCCAGATCAGTTGTGAGCTATTATAGCCACCTATTTTGTCAGCACTGTAGGGGATAAAGACATTTAGGGACTGCTCTTTACCACTGAGATACATCCCCATCTCCAGGCTTGTGCTGTTTATACACCTGTAATCTTCCCACGTAGGCATGGAACTGGAGGTTCTTCAGGCTTGCGTGCCAAGCACTTTAACCCATCTTGATCGCCTCATGGTTTTTGCTTTTTAAATACAGTCTCATATAGTTATATAGTCCTAACTGGCCTGGAACTCACTGTGAAGACCAAATTGGCCTGGGACTTATGTTGCTGCTTCTCCTCCTATCTTTACTTCCTGATGCTGGGATTAGAACCCATGCCCTTCTATTTTATCTTCTCTCATATATCACATCCCGACTGCATATGGTCCGCCCACCGTTTTCCCCCACCTTCCTTCTCCGTATCTATCACTGTCTCTCCCTTCAGAAAAGGGCCTAGCTCTTAGCTCTTCGCTCGCTCTCGCTCTCTCTCTCTCTCTCTCTCTCTCTCTCTCTCTCTCTCTCTCTCTTCTGTTTTTTTTTTCCGGGGGGGGGGTGGTTTTTTGAGACAGGATTTTTCTGTAAAACACTCCTGGCTGTCCTGGCCTCCAACTCACAGAGATCCGCCTGCCTCTGCTTGGATTAAAGACATGTATTGCCACCACTTGACCTGCCTAGCTCTTTTTTTTTAATTTTAAAAACTTTTCTAATTAATTTTATTTTTGACATGCTGGCCTGGAACACACTGTATATCCTAGGGTCCTCTTGAATTTTGCTCTGTAGCCTGGGCTGGGCTCAAGCTCATAAATATTCCTTCCTGCTGTAGCTTGCTGAGTACTGGGATCAGGCTTGAGCAAAAGCAGACGGTTTTATTTTAGAATTTAAATGTTTGCTTATCAAAATAACCAAGTCTTTAGTCCATATGTATACTAGAACAATCTTGGGAAGAAATGCTATTGGCTTTCCTCTTTAAAAAAATTACCCTGCAATTAGAACAGCAAGCTTAATTGTTAAAGTCAAACACCATAAATATTGGCAGTTTTGTCTACATTTTTCTCTTCAGATTCTAACTACAACCATATCATTACTCTCATCCTTTGAGTCTAATGTTATGGTCATATTTTGGTGTTCGACAGCATTAAAATGTAAGGGCTCAGGCTGGAGAGATGGCTCAGTGGTTAAGAGCACCGGCTGCTCTTCCCCAGGACCAGGATTCCATCCCCAGCACCCTCCTGGCAACTCATAACCATCTGTAAGTCCATTTCCAAGGAATCCAGTGCTTACTTCTGGCCTCTCTGAGCACCAAGCATGCACATGGTATGCACACCCATACACATAAAATAGTTAAGCAATTTAAAAGTATAAAGGCTTGTAATTTTCAATGAATCCGTGCTGAACACACACTCAACATTCATTGAGAATTCAAAACTATCAGAACAGTCTAAAAGAATCTTATTTAAATTTTTATTTCAAAAGCTCTTTATAGGAAATTGAAGGCTCTTTAAAAAGCCGCTCTTTTCTCAGAGAGAATATTGGCAACACTGTGTTTCTTTTCATTTTTTTATATATATAAATACAGATTGAGGATTGCTCATGTGAAATACTTGGAATCTGATGTTTCTAATTTTATATTTTTTGGTTGCAGTATTCACATACATAATGAGATATGTTAGAGATGTGACCAAAGTCTAAATGCTGAATTTATGTTTCACATGAGTAGTGCAGGCATAGCTTGAAGAAAATTTCATATAATATTTTTAGCATACCTTTATTTTGACTGTACCCGATCATATGAGGTCAGAGTGGAATGTCCTATTTATAGTATAAAGCTTGCCTGACAAAAGTTTTGGATTTGCGGCTTTTTTTCTCTCTCTCCTGTGTGTGTGTTCACAATTTAATTTGTGAACCGTTTATTGCAATTGTGTATTTTTCTATTTTTTCTCGTGTTCACGTGTGTTCACGTATGTGAGTATGTGCTATGTGTTTGTGTGTGTAGGCTCAAGTGGTGTTGATAGTTGTTTTTCTCTGCTCTCCTGGTTCATTCAGGCAGGATCTCTCAGTTGAAGCCAGTGTTTGCTTACACAGCTAGTTTGTCTTACCAGCTTGTCCGGCGGGGGAGTCCCCTCTCTCAGCCTTTAGAACGCTAGCACGCTAGAATTACTGGTGGACAATATTCCCCACCATAAATATTTTCATGGGTTCTGGGATTGAAATTCTGGTCCTTGGGCTTGTGGTGCAAGTGCTTTAACCACTGAACCACCTCCCCAGCCCAGAACTCTCATAGTCTGAAAATGCCAGTATTGAGATATAGCTGTCATTCTTGATGCTTTGAGGTCCTTTCTTTCTTTATTATTGATTTTTATTGAGCTCTCCATTTTTCTCTGCTACCCTCTCTGCCTTTCCCCTCCCCTTCAACCCTCTCCCATGGTCCCCATGCTCCCAATTTACTCAGGAGATCTTGTCTTTTTCTACTACCTAAGTAGATTATATCTATGTAAGTCTCTCTTAGAGTCCTCATTGTTGTCTAAGTTCTCTGGGATTGTGATTTGTAGGCTGGTTTGCTTTGCTTTATGATTAAAAATCACTTATGAGTGAGTACATGTGATAATTTTCTTTCTGTGCCTGGGTTACCTCACTCAATATGATATTTTCTAGCTCCATCCATTTTCCTGCAAATTTCAAGGTATCGTTATTTTTTTCTGCTGTGTAGTACTCCATTGTGTAAATGTACTACTTTTTTTTATCCAATTTTCCATCTAGGGGCATTTAGGGCATTTATTTTATCTTTTTAAAATAACATTCTTTTTCAGGCAATGGTGGCACATGCCTTTAATCTGAGTACTTGGGAGGCAGATGCAGGTGGATCTCTGAGTTTGAGGTCAGGCTGGTCTACAGAGTGAGTTCCAGGACATCTAAGACTACACAGAGAAACCCTGTCTTGAAAAAATAAAAACCAAACAACAACAACAAAACAATAGAATAATATTATCTGTGCATATTTGTAATACATCTTTTATTTTTCAAATTTCTATTTGGGGAAGGGAGTGGATTCCTAGAAGGGGAATTATAAACCTCTTGTTCACATAGAACCAAGTTCCAGAAATAGATAAATATTACTTACTTTGTTTTATCTTCATTGCTTAAAGATAAGAAGAATTATGTTTCTAAATTAGACTAGCTATACATATATGGAGTTTAAAAATCTGTGACAGGAAAAGGTGCTATTTTTCTGTTTTGCCAATTTTTTGTTTTAGCTGTGAATCCTTTTCACTCGATGCTGATAAAAAAAAGGCCGTGGCATCTGAGAGGATTCTAGAGCCTTGTTACACACACACACACACACACACACACACACACACACACACACACGGAAGCTCAAGGAGCACAGTAAGAGTACAAAAGCAAGCAAAGGCCTGACTCTTGTCACTGATTGACTAGTTATTGTTAAGTGTGGCAGACAGACTTCATGTGAAGAACGTCATTATTGCTCAGGGAGGCAAACATATTTCCACAGGATTTTTGCATGCTGAAAGGCAATTCTAATTAAAAACAATTAGTTGCAGCTTCCCCCAGCACTGAAGATAGTATCTGGCACTTAGCTGTTACTAACAACTGTTGAATGGGTGAATGAACAAAGGTAGGACAGTTCCTGAAAACCGACACAAGGTTGTATTCTGGTCCAAACACACACATGCGCATATATGTGTAAATTTAGTGGTTAGTGTATTTAGTGTTTTTTTTTTTAGCATGTGTTAAGTTTTCTATATGGGTTTTCATATAATCCCTCATAGTAACTCAGCCAAAGGTTAAAGACTTTAAAAAATAATCACACTACCCTCAGACTGCAAAAGTCCTTCGTCACAAATATCCTAAGTGGGTTTTGTTAATGTCTTCACGTTGTGTGGTTCTGGGGTTCCTGATGTTACTTCTCTTGTGCTTTTGAAGGTGGAACCTAACTTCTTGTGGAACAAGTGTCGCAAGCTCGGAATGTAGCGAGGAGCTGTTTTCGTCCGTTTCCGTGGGAGATCAAGATGATTGCTATTCGCTGTTGGATGATCAAGACTTCACTTCTTTTGACCTATTCCCTGAGGGAAGTGTCTGCAGTGATGTCTCCTCATCTATCAGCACTTACTGGGATTGGTCAGACAGCGAATTTGAGTGGCAGGTAAGATTTTCTTTTCCTTCTTACTAACATTCTTATTAGATAAGTAAAAGTGGGTTTTGAGTGGCAGGTAAATCTCCCCCCCCCACTCGTTAACATCATTATTAAATAAGTAAAAGTGTAAATTCTCTCAAGTTTCTCATTTTTACCTCCAAGTATTTGTTAATTTTATTTTTTTTGCATGTGCCACTCACCTCTTCTTGGACCTTAATTCTCAGGTTATGAAAAGGTTCAGTCTGACTTGAATTCTTTATGATTGGGAGCTGGCAGGAAGTCACGTTAAAAAGCACAGAGTGCCTTCTATTCTGGTTCCTTTTCAGTGGTACTTATACCATTCCTCATAATTGAGTTCTTTGTAAAAAGCCTAAGTTGTTAGCTCCAAGTAGCTGAAACACACATAAGCTATGGGTCAGCCCCATGCTAACGCTAGTGATGGTCTCTTTTCTTGTGTTGACATTCTTTTTGTAATACTGCTCTTAACCAATCTGAAATGGAGCAGCAATGACTTTGGGGATGAAATCTTCCATCAGTATTCAGTATGGCAGCTCTTCCAGTTTAACATCCATTGCCTTCTCTTTCACTAGTATGATGCCACCTTGGAGTCTTGGTGAAGTCAATTTTCTTTTGTATGTTTTGCAGAGTGTGTCATACAGTTAAGAAATAGATGGAATGCACATTCTATAATATTGCTAATATGCATTTTAGGCTTCTGATCCTACAGTCATCCTTTCGTAGATTTTTGTGTATTAAGCACTCAGCACTTTACTATGCAAATGTACTCTCCCTATTTCATAATTGATAGCATTCTTGTGCTTAGAAGACACATCAGATTATATTAGATATCAAATATGATAAGTTGTTTCTATCACAGTCATCTAATTTTTGGTTCTCTTATCCGAAGTATGCTAGTTTATTATTTTATATTCTTTTTTCACATAGATGTTTTTCTGGCCACAATAATTGTTTTTCTTGGGGCATATATAATATGTAAAATGTCTTTGTGGCAAGTTGTCTACAAATACTGCATTATAATAAATGTGATATATTAGAAAATCATGTTGCTTTATTGGAACATCCATTTTGTGATTGTAAAAAAATAATATTAAAAAGTCTTCCCTTGCATATACTGCATGTTTTATTCAACAGATAAACTTGAATCTCTGATATTTTAACAGTCATCTGAATATATGAACTTATATTTTTAAAAAGGGTTCAGATATTATTTGAGTTAAAACTATTTTTATGAAATTATGAAATAATATGAGGTGGTATAAATTAAAAGTCTCAAAAACTCTTCTGGTTACCACTGTGAAGCGCTTTTACAGATAGAAGTGTATGTTCCTATATACATAGTATGTATGTTCATATATAAATATTTCACTCAGTAATTGTATGTTTTTTTTCAGATTCTGAAATATCTCATTCATTTTCAGAGCCGTATTGTAACTGTCACAATGTTTTTTAGTTGGCTTCAGTTTTGTGTATATATGAGCCATAAAGAGTGCTATGCTAAGCTAAGAGGTTTTAAAGAGGAAAAATAATTTACCACCCCCATTTTTTGTGTGTTATTTCAGCTTCTGTTCCACAAAGAGATGCAAATATACGTCAGATAAAAGTTTATTTTTTACCTTTAAAAATGATAGAATTGAGCATTTACATAATTTAAAAACATAATTAAATGCTCATTAATATACTCACAGTGCTGCAGAGGCATCACCACTAATTCCAGGGTATTTCCATAATCTCCCTCTCCCACACTCACACACAAAGGAACTGTATACCTGTTAAGCAGAGAGCTTCACTTACACTCTGCCTTTGTCATCTGGCAAACACCAATCTATTCTGTAGATTTATCTCTAAAATGTTTTCTATTGTTTTTTGTGTTGTGTTTGTGTGTGTGCGCATGCACGTGTAGCACCATGTGCATGTGGAGGTCGGAGGATGAATTCTGAGGGAGTTCTCTCTTTCCACTACGTGCATCCCAGAAATCAAACCTAGCTTGTCAGACTGGACTGTAAGTTCCTTTCCTCTCTGAGCTCTCCTGATGACCTCGGTTTCCTGTTCTCTGTGTAAATGGACGTACACAATTATATAGAGCTGTTGTGCTGTTTTCAAGGTTCATCCATATTGTAGCATGGATTTTATTCCTCTCTGGTTTGAATTTCTCCATCTTGGTCTATACTCGATGTTTATCTTGTTTATTTCAACCAGCATGGTGAATGTGAAGTGGTGTCATATTGTGGTTTGGTTTCACATTTCTCTGATGTGTAATGTTGAGCACCTTTTCATACTTACATCGTTTTCTTAAGATTTATTTATTGTGTGTTCAATGCTCTGCCTCCATGTGTGGCCGCACGCCAGAAGACAGTGCCAGTTCTCATTACAGATGGCTGTGAGCCACCATGTGGTTGCCGGAAATTGAACTCAGGACCTCTGGAAGAACAGCCAGTGCTCTTAACCTTTGAGCCATCTCTCCAGCCCCCTGTTTTTCTCTTTTTATTGTTTTTATTGAGCTATACATTTTCCCCATTCCTCTGCATGTGTTTTTCTTCATTGTGCCTATACTGTTGTATAAAAAACTGCTTTACTCAAGATGATGAAATTTACCTGTTTCTTCTTAGAGTTTAGAGATTTAGTTCTTACATGTATAGGCCTTTGATGTGTTTTGATTTTTCTCTGTGTATGTTCCCCCCCCACACTCACCTCCTGTATTTTTTCCTAGTTGGAAAGGAGAGCTTCCAGTCTTTCCACTGAGTGTAATGTTAGTGTAGTTTTTCAATAAATTCCCTGTATGATAGAGAAGAATTTCTCGTCTACTCTCAGTTTGTACAAATTCATTGCTGTGGATGTTGGTTTCTAGGTATTTTTTTTTAATCCAGCGTCATTTGCTAAAAAGTCTGTTGTTTTTCTCATCGAATAGTCTTGGCACCCTGCTGCAAATGGCTTGGTTCTGGACTCACAGTTCTCCTGTCTTAATGCCAGCGTCTGTCCTTGTGCTCGTACAGCGCTGTTTGGGAAGTGTGCGTTCTCCCATGTTGTTGTTGTTTGGTTGGTTTTTGCTTTTTTTTCTCTTCCAGACAGGGTCTCTCTATGTAGCCCTGGTTGGCCTGTCTATGTAGATCAAGCTGGCTTTGAACTAGATCCACCTGCCTCTGACTCTCACATGCTGGGGTTCAAGACTTGCACCCCTGCTCCCAAACAGTGTTTTTTTTAATGAAAGTTGACTTTTTTATTAAATTTTTTTTAATACGATCTTTTCTCATTTTATACAGCTGTCCCCATTTCTACTCCCTCCCCTCCTCCCACCCCAGCCTTTCCCTCATCCACTTCCATCCACGCCTCAGAAATGGTAAGGCTTCCCATGGGGAATCAACAAAGTCGGACACTTCACTCTGAGGCAAGACCAAGGCCCTCTCCCCTATATCTAGGCTGAGCAAGGTATCCCTCCAAAGAAAATGTGCTCCAAGATGCCAGTTCAAGCACTAGGGATAAATCCTGGTCCCACTGCAGTGGCTCCACAGACTGCCCAAGCCTTACAACTGTCCCCCACATTCAGTGGGCCTAGCTTGGTTCTGTGTAGGTTCCCCTGCTATCAGTCCAGAGTCAGTGAGCTCTCACTAGCTCAGATCAGCTGTTTCAGTGGATAGCAACATCATGGTCTTGACCCCTTTGCTCATATATTGCACCTCTCTCTCTTGGACTGGTCTCAGGTAGCTTGGTCGAGTGCTTCGCTGCAGATCTCTGTATCTGCTTCCATCAGTTGCTGGAAGAAGGTTCTATGATAACAATCATCAAATTGATTACAGGGGAAGGCCAGTTTAGCTGTCCTCTTCACTGCTGCTTAGAGTCTTAGCTGGGGTCATCCTGTGGATTCCTAGGATTTCCTTAGTACCATGTTTCTCACTAGCCCTTTAATGGCTCCCTCAATCAAGATATCTCTTTCCTCTCTCTCGCTCTCTGTCCTTCTCCCTTCTTGAGCATCCCGTTCCTTCATGTTCTCCTCCTCCTTCCCCTTTCCCCCTCCCTGTCTCCTTCCACCTTCCCTCTCAATGTTTTCAGAAGATCTTGTCTGTTTCCCCTTCCCAGGGGGATCTATGTATGTCTCTCTTAGGGTTCTCCTTGTTACCTAGTTTCTCTGGGATCTTGGACTGTAGGCTGGTTTGCCTTTGCTTTATGTCTAATCTTATGAATGAGTACATACCATGTTTGTCTATCTGAGTCTGAGTTACCTCACTCGGGATGTTTTATTTTCCTAGTTCCATTCATTTGCATGCAAATTTCAAGATGTCACTGGTTTTTTTTTTTTTTACTACTGAGTAGTACTCCACTTTATCTCTTCTTCAGTTGAGGGGCACCAATGTCATTTCCAGGTTCTGGCTATTAGGAATAATGCTGCTATGAACACAGTTGAGCAAATTTCCTTGTGGTATGAGTGAGTATCCATTGGGTATATGCCCAAGAGTGGTATTGCTGGGTCTTGAGGTAGATTGAGTCTCAATTTTCTGACAAACCGCAACACTGATGTCCAAAGTAGCTGTATACGTTTGCACTCCACCAGCAATGGAGGAGTGTTCCCTTTACTCTGCATCCTCTCTAGTATAAGCTATCATTGGTGCCTTTTATCTTAGCCATTCTGACTGGTGTACGATCACAGAGTATCACAGAGTCGTTTTAATTTGCGTTTCCCTGATGGCTAATTTCTCTGATGTTGAGCAATTCCTTAAGTATCTTTCGGCCATCTGCAATTCTTCTGTTAAGAATTCTCTGTTTAGATCTGTACCCCATTTTTTGATTGGATTATTCGGTAATTTGAGGTTTAATTTCTTGAGTTCTTTATTTATTTTGGAGATCAGCCCTCTGTTTGATGTGGGGTTAGTGAAGATTTCCCCATTCTGTAAGCTGCTGTTTTTGTCTTAGTGACTGTGTCCTTTGCTTTTAGAAACTTCTCAGTTTCAGAGCTGATAAACACGTTCAGTAATGTGGCAGGATACAAAAATCAACTAAAAGATATCAGTAGGCCTCCTACATACAAATGATAAAGGGACTCTCCAAACCCGCCTTTTCCTAGTACTCTGTAATGTCTGAACGTGTTCTTTGTTACTGGCTGCCTTTCTACCATTTCCATTGTAAAAATCGACAGAAGTACGCACTGTCTTGGTATTCTTCAAATGGTGTTTCCCTCAAATAGGCATAGACAATTCCAGCATATTTCTGGAAAACATTTTTAGGGGAGGAATTCTGTTTCAGATTCCATTTACAGGTTTTCGCAAGAGCTGGAGGTATCTGTGGTAAGGGAACTTCTGACTTCTCTTTGAAGAATCTATTTAAAAAATACCCTACAGGCTGCATATAGTTGGATCTTACAGAGGCTTTCTCCTCTCTGATGTCTCTAACCTGTGTCAAGTTGACATAAAACCAGCCAGTCCAGTGTGCTTATGTGGAAATGTCTCAATGAAATTCCTTAATATGTATGACTAATGTATGCTAAGAAAGCAAACAGTATATGTGATATTTTCAAAAAAAAAAAAAGAATCTATTTAAGATGGCTAGCCCCAAACTCTCTTTGCTCCTCTTCAGTGGTAACTTCCTACTCTGCCACTGCATCCAAGAATTCAATGCATCTCTTTAGATCTGGTTTTGTATCACAGAATTGTCTGAAAAGAAGTCTTCCTATTGGCTGCTTGTCACAAAGGCTGCTAAAATCCTTTTCTTGACGAGCCTTCAGTAGCAGAGTGTTGGCCGTGAGTTCCATGCAGTGGCGGAGGTCGAACTTTTCGGGGTGCAGGCAACAGAAGCGGGGAAGGCTGGCGGGGAAGAGACCCTAGAGCCACAGTCGCAGGCTCCGTGCATGCCTCGTCCTGCGGGGGACAGGGCTTCAGGATACTGAGCGCCTCCGCAGCTTCTTCCTCCGTTTCTTTTGGCGTTGCCACCACTGCCTCCAGGAGCGCCTTTGTCCCCGCAGCTGCCGCCGCCTTCGCTGCCGCAGCCTTCGTCACCGCTGCCTTCGTCGCCTGAGCAAAGGCAGGCCCTGGGAAGGCTCGCCACAGGCTCCAGTTATGACGCGGCGCGCTCGAACTCCTAGCATCATTGCCTAAGCCCAGGGTGCTTAACTCTCCCCTGGGTTGGCACTGAGCCTCGGCTGTGCCCCACTCCACAGGGGAGCTTCTTCTCCGGTGGCGACCAGAAGCCGCTGTGTGCTACAGCCGCTGCCTCCGTGGCCGCCAGATAACTCGCACAGCCCCAAACTGTTTTTCCTCTTTATTAAGATCATTTGGATTTTGGGGGTCTCTTGTAATCCCACACAAATTTTAGGATCAGTTTTTTATTTCTACAAAATAGAGCAGTTGAAATTTTAGTACAGATTGAATTAAGCCTGTGAGGAGGATTGCTGTCTTAATTTCAACATTCCAATTCATGAAAGTGGTATTGTTTTTATTTAATTCTTTCAGTGATGCCTTACAGTTCTCAGTATTCAAATCTTAAACTTTTTTGGTTAAATTTGTTTTAAAAAAATCCTTTATTTTGCTTTTGGAAGTGTCCTTTTCATAATTTCAATTGTAGATTTCTCACTGTATATATAAAGCAATATACAATTCAGTCTTTTTAATGCAGATTTTCGTAACTAGCGCTGAACTTGTTTGTTAGCTCTGTAGTTTCCTCCTGTGTGGATTCATTTGGGTTTTCCATATTTAAGTTCATGCTATCAGTGAATAGTTGTCTTTCTTTCCTCCTAGTCTTTTTTCTTCTTGCTTATTTGCCCTACCCAGCTCATCCAGTGTTGAAGTGTATGGTGATACATGCCTACAACCCCATCGCTCATGAGACTGAGGCAGTTGGAAGCCAGCCTAGGGTATATAGTGAGACCATAAGTAGCCTCCTCCTTGCACAACGAAGTATAAGAAATGATTAATAAGCAGCAGTAGCAACAGAATAGATGAAGTTGCTAGGAAAAGTGAAGTCAAGCAGGCAAAGAGAGAGCTTCTTTCTTCTATCTTTTAAATCTTTCTTTTATCTGAATTGCCACCCACATTTAGGGTGGGTCTTCCCACTTTAATAATCTACTAAAGAAAATGTCGTAGAGTGCCAAGTGGCTTGCCTTTTATCCGATTCCTTATCCAAGCAGGATTCACAGTCTGTTAGGATTAGAATCAGAGAAATATGGGCCTCTTAGAAAAACTCAGGTGTGGTGGCGTATGTATTTAATGCCAGCACTTGGAATGCCCAGGCAAGTGGATCTCTGCGAGTTCAAGATCAGTTTCGTCTATGCAGTGAGTTCCATACCAACTAGGAATACTTAGTGAGACGCTATCTCCAAAAATAATACAAACAAATAAATAAGCAAATGTAAATAAGGTCAGCACTTTCATAAGTTGTTGTAGCCTATCTAATACCAGGGATATTATATAATTGTATAGGTGTTAATGTAGATCGTGGAAGGTTTTATATGTTAAATGAGAAAATATTATAAACTATTCTCCAAAAGAGGAGTGATTCCTAATTTACTTATTAATTTAATAATTGAAGGATTGCAAACAAAGGAAATTGTCAGTAAAGTGACTCGGTGCCAATGCACATGCTAAGATGCTACCTCATCCAAAGATTAAAATCTTGCCTTTGAGAGCAGCTGCTCTTCTTTTTCCAGAGATCCACTTGCAAGAGCAGCAAGTTGCCAAGTCATCTGTCCAGCCAGAGTGCATTCTTCTCTCACACCTTACATCCTGCCTCCTGTTTCCCCTCCCTCCACTCCTCCCAGTTCCCCTTCCCCTATCTCCTCTCTCCATCAGATCCACTGTTCCTGTTTCCCTTCAGGAAAAAGCAGGCTTTCTGGGGACATCAACTGAACATGCCATAACATGTTGCAATAAGTTTACGCACATGCCCTCA
This sequence comes from Microtus pennsylvanicus, assembly GCF_037038515.1. Taxonomy (NCBI): domain Eukaryota; kingdom Metazoa; phylum Chordata; class Mammalia; order Rodentia; family Cricetidae; genus Microtus; species Microtus pennsylvanicus. The sequence goes on from NC_134601.1 coordinate 30,262,824, forward strand.
TTAAGACCGGAGAAGCAAACTAGTAGGAGGAAAAGAGTCCTAAAAGCAGGCAAAAGAGTCAGACAGTCACCGTTCCCACTGTTAGGAGTCTCACAAGAACACCGAACTGCACTCTGACTCCTTCAATCCTTCCGTTTTCCACAGGGCTCCTCAAGCTCCACCTAATACTTGGCTGTGGATCTCTGCATCTGCTCTCATCACTTGCTAGATAAAGCCTCTATGAAGATTGGGATGGGCTCTGATCTATGACTATAGCAGAATATCATTAGGAATCATTTCATTGACTTTTTTTCTACTCCTTACACTGGAGTATAGGTACTCCGTGCTCATGGACATTTAACATTGAACTATGATGAGAAGTTTAAAATGCTTCCTAATCTTTGTGAGATCTCAAAATAATATTCAGGAAATTATACAAGACTGTGCTTACAAATTATATTAGAATTTACTGAAAATTATTGTTTTAGAGTTTAAAAATTATATTAGCTCTTGTGGTTAAAAGCTCCATCTATTTAAACTTCTGAGTAAATGTTTTGGGGATACAGTAGTTAATATGTATGATTCACAGATTCTTTGGAAAGTTGCATTTAAGAAACCATTTCTGTTGTTGAGCAGGAGAGCTTAGAGGATGCGATGAGCAAGTGATTCTTCTGTCCTACTTTAATCCTAGAGGGGTTACCTGAAATTACACATCAGCGGCTAGAGAAATGAGGTTACTTACAGAATTCTGCTGAAACTTACAGAAAATATGACAGAGGTTTGATTTAATTCTCTCCATGTGTCACGGCTACAGATTATGGCATAAATATACTGAATATGGATGGTGTAAATATACTGAATATGGTCTATAAAATATAGGATAGGACTCATTAAGCATTTTTATTCTGAAATACTTTATCAGATATAAAGTGGGAAATTCCTGGCCTAATAAATACACAAGCGCCCATACAATTAATTCTGCTATACAGCTGCTACTCTAGTCCCGTATGTTCAATTGACTATTTGACATTTCCACTTGAATGACTTTATTATTTTATAGTAACCCATTATCTGAGATGCTGAGTCCTCGATCAGTGATATCACTTCCAAAAATCGCCTTCCCATGGAAAAAGTCCACGAGCCTTTGTGACATATCTTACAGTATGGTGAATAATGACCGTTGTCTATTGAGAGTATACTTGCACACCTACCATTTTCCCGTTACCCATATCCCACACTGCACCATCTTCTTAGTTCCTACTGAAGTCCAGATTGCCTGGCTTGTGTGAATACAGTGAATTTGTGTCCTACTTTGGATTTAGTCACTAGTTCTTCAAGTCTCATTGGATACCATTTCCCCCTTTATTTGTTAGAATAAGTGTGTTGAGTTAGAATGATTAATATTTGAAGTCTTTGAGTGTACCATCCTGTGTGGGTTCTATGGTTGTGAACTATTTTCCTCTGGTCTGAATATTGGATTGCTTGCTAACCAGCCAGTTACCAAACAGCTCTTTTTTCTTAAGGAAGGCTTTATTTTTCTACTTTGAGGGTGGACTCCCTTGTGGTGGGTAATTCCTGGAAGCAGACTCTCAGGGCAGCTACTAGCATCAGTAGCCAGTAAGCAGAGAGCAATGAAGGTTTCTAAATGATTTATACATTATCGTTTGTCTTCTAAACTTTTATAGTCATCTGTTTTTCCTGTTGTTGCTTGTTAGAGGATAGGCATGATCACAGCAAAGGCTTCATGTTTCGTTCCAATCGTTCTTCATCCTGTTTTGTTTCATCAAGATACTGTCGCTTAGAAAATGTTTTGTGTCCATCCGCTCCGGCATGGCATGGGAGTGTTTCTAGTTCTTCCGTTGTTCCGATCCTCAGTAATAATTTTCCTTCCTTCTTTTTTAAAATAACATTTTTTATTCATTTCAAGACAGAGTCTCTCTACATAGCCCCGACTGTCCTAGAGAGCTCACTATATAGACTAGACTGGCTACAAACTCACAGAGATCCTCCTGCCTCTGCCTCCTGTGTGCTGGGATTAGAGGTGCGCTACACCACACCTGGCTTCTTTTTTTCTTTATGTCGGGTTTTTTCCCCTTACCCTGTGTTTTTGCCATCTGTGGTTTTACTAAATTATTTTTCTTTCCCAAATGTCTTTTTCTGTCCCTCTGAAGTCGTTAAACACCACTTTGGCAACATAGGGCACATTCTATAAGGACTTTTACTACCTTTTTAGTGGTCTCAGAAACCATGGTTGAAGACTGACTCAAAGTATGATGCCAGATCCCTGTAATTGCAGTATTGGGAGGCTGAAGCGGGAGGAACAAGGCAGCCTAGTCTACATATTGAGAGTTCCACATGGCCTGACATACAGTGTGAGATCTTTTCTCAAAGAAAATCAGCCATTAAATAAATAAGTTATACAAGATCTTACTTCTGGTGAGCAATGGAACTAGGTTTTGTGTTTTAGGGTGTTTTAAATTCTCCCTAAAAAAATGACAAAACTATTATTTATAACTTTTTTATATCTCCTCATCTCCCACACCAGACAAAACCAAAGATGTGAATTTAAGTGCTTATCATATAGTCTGACCCTGAAGAGATAGTCTCCAAAGATTCAAAGAAAAGTTTACTAAATTTTGAAAGTTGAAGTTTTTCTATTTGTTTAGCTTTATTTAGTTTATGTTTCTATGAGTGTTTTGTGTGCATGTAAGTCTGGGTATCATTTGCATGCCTGATGTCTGGAGCTGGCGTTCCAGATGGTTGTGAACCACCATGTGTGTGTTGGGAATCGGGGTCCTCTCAAGAGCAAAAAGTACTTTTAATCACCGAGTCGTCTCTCCAGCCCAAGTATAGGTATTTTTAGTTGTGGGGGGGGGCAGTGAGAGAGAGTGAGAGCATGCAGAGTTTAGAGGTCAATCTCAGGAATATCATCCACATCTTTTGAGATACCGTCTCTAATTTCTCTAATTGACCTTAACCTAGGCTGACTGGCCAGTGAGCCCCAAGGATCTGTCTGTCTGTTTTTACATCCACCTTGTGTGCCTTTTGCATTTGTAAGTGGATGGTACCGTGGTGTATAAAATTTTAATATATCGAACATGATTTCACTTTGTTGAATCCCCTATACCCATTATAGTGCCGTGTATGTATTAGCATCTTAAATACATATGAAAGCAATAGTTTTTAGTGCTAAAGTTTTGTCCTGTTTGAAAATTCAAAGCCTAGAAATCATTCAGAGTCAAATGTAGTTGCAAATTCTGGGTACTAAAAAAACCAATAAAAGTTGATGTAGCTTGTAATCATGAAAATATTCTTTGAAATTTGCTAAGAAAGGAAAAAATACCTATTTTATTTTAATTAGTATTTTAAAAATAGTGCATTAAATTAACTAATTTTAGAGGATATTTGATGTGACATGTTTTGGTTTCGTGGGTGCATGTTCAAATATATCAAATTATATGCTGTGTAGTTTTTGTTTATCAAGTGTATCTTAATGAAGCTATTTAATCCACTCTTTTTAGAGGCAATATATTCTTGATACTTGTCTTTCTTTAAATGGATTTGATTTGATTTTTCTGTGTTTTTGGGTTTAGTTTTTATCCTTTCTCTACACATTGTTTTCTATTTTCTTATTTTGTTTTCTAGTATTTCCATTCTTGAGTTTTTCCTTTATATCAATAGCATATTTTAAGTTACTTTAGTTGTTCTTATATTGCTCCGGTGCTCTTGAGGAGAAAAATTTGTGGAATTATGTGTGTTTAATAGAGCCAGTTGTTGGCAGAGCACTCAGGTCTCCTGTGATGGAGATCAGTACTTCTTACTCAGGTTTTAGGGCTCTGATAATATTGTGGCTATAAAGTAAAAAGCTTAGTGGATATTGAAACATAGATTAGCATTTTTGTAATTTATATTTATGATTTATGCGTTTTGGAAAGTACATTTTCATGGGATATCTTCAAAGAGAATATCCTGATGTTGGTCCTTTTGTATAAAATCCTGATTGTATATTTGCCTTAGTCATATATTGAAGTAAATTTTATTTTGTTTTTGACACATGATCTTCTATACCTTAGGGTGACCTGAGGCTGGCTATTGAGCTCTGACTGTCCTTAGACCACTGATCGTCCACTCTCTACTTCCTGAGTATGGGGATTGCCTGCATATGTAACCAACCACGGCTGACCAAAATAACTTTAATTGATGCATAAAATGTGTTGCCATATTTAAAATGCAGTTTTCAATTTCTACTTTCTTTAACCCCTGTACTTCTTACTTTTCTAAAGTTACCAGGCAGTGACATTGCCAGTGGAAGTGATGTACTTTCTGACGTCATACCCAGTATCCCCAGTTCACCTTGCCTGCTTCCTAAAAAGAAGAACAAGCATCGGAATCTCGATGAACTTGCTTGGAGTGCGATGACAAATGACGAGCAGGTAAACATGTTGGCATTCTTCATTCAAAGTGTATGTGGAATAAAGCTTACGTGGAGAGCAGATGTGAAGCCTCCTTTATTTACCTCTTTGTAGCCCCCAAATTGTGTGAAGTCTGAAATTGAGTTTTAACTTTTTCTAGGAAGCAAGTGAAATCAGGACATCTTAGCAACGATCATAAGAAATGATCAGCTTTCCTATTCAGACAGTGGTTGGTGCTTCACTGGAGCCTTGGGCAAAATAATTCTTCTAATGTCTAAATCATGTTATAATTCACATAGTAAAAGTCAGTTATTCACACTGATATTGTTTGTTGTTATTTTTCTTCACATAGGTGGAATATATTGAGTATCTGAGCCGTAAAGTCAGTACTGAGATGGGCCTTCGGGAGCAACTTGATATTATTAAGATCATTGATCCTTCTGCTCAGATCTCCCCTACTGACAGTGAGTTCATTATTGAACTTAACTGTCTCACAGATGAAAAACTGAAGCAGGTATGAAAAGTAAATGTACATTGTTTATCTACTGAAGATGCCACCATGTTATGAAGTGTAGGCCTATGTAATCATGTGCATACTCGTCATTATCAAGACTAAAATCACTGCTGTGAGATGTAACATTAGGAAGCACTGGTGCTGAGCTAAGAGTTGGAGCTCAGGGCTAGAGGATAACATGTACAAAGCCCTGAATTCAGTCCCCAGGACTGCAAAGAAGAAGGGAAAAAATGACCTGGAGTAGCAGCACACGCCTGTAATCATAGCACTTGGGATGTAGAGTTAGGAGGACAGAAGTTCAGGGTCATCTTTGATTTGTTAAAGACTTGAAGGCCAGCCTGGAATACCTGAGATCCTGAATGTCTCAAAGCCAAAACAAAAACTGAAACCTCCAAGTCCCTACTTAAGGAGAGTTTTATGTGGCCAGACATGCGTGCCGAGGGATTTGAGTGGCCTTGTGGAATAACAGCCTGTGCAGAGTGACATCTGAGGAACTTTTCCTCCAGTGTTTTACTCTGTACGTTTACGATCCCTTCCAAATAACAGTTTTGCTGCACCTTTTCTCTGGTACATGCTTTAATAGAAAGGCTTTTAATTCTCTGCTTCTGGTGTCTTACATTTGGCATTTGAAAATTCTCATTTCTCAAAACGAAATATCTTTCCCCGTTTCTGCTAGTTTCTTTAGTGTGGTAAGTTGATGTGTTGCATTTAAAACTGGGTGTCATTGTCCCCCTCGCAAAATTTAGGGGGAAATGCACACAAGTCAGAAACGGAATCATTAATATGCTTACCTCATTTTTAGTGTAACCACGTTTGTTTGATTTTGTTGTTTCTCTTTCAGTGTTCTTTTCTCAAAATTCAAATTCTAAAGGCCAATAGAATTTGCTAAGTAATTTTTATATTTTTAAAATATAGGTCTATGTGTTTGCTGGAGTTTTGACCCCTGCTGGTTTTGTGGTCATCCTTCCTCTCTTCCCTTCCCTTCCCTTCCCTTCCCTTCCCTCCCCTCCCCTCCCCTCCCCTCCCCTCCCCTCCCCTCCCCTCCCCTCCCCTCTCCTCCCCTCCCTTCCCTTCCCTTCTCTTCCTTTCCTTCATGCTGTTCCTGCCCCTCTCTTGAGTATTGTTTTGAAACAGTTCCTTTCTATAGTCCAGACTGGCTTAGAATGCAGTATTAAGCTCAGGCTCTGCAGAACTAGTTGCAACCCTCCTGCCTCAGCCTAGAGAACTAGATACACCTAGTGCTAGAACTAATACACCTGACTTGGTATTCATTTCTATATTTGGGTGTTTCTTATTAGCTTCTATTCTACCTCTTTTATGCATCTGAGCATCATTCAGATTGAACACACTGTGAGGATTTTCCCTCCAGCATCTTGAGGGTGGAATATCAAGGTGCAATACTTACCAGTGCTTGTCCATGTGTCCTAAGGTCAGAAACTATATCAAGGAGCATAGCCCTCGTCAGCGGCCTACAAGGGAGGCCTGGAAGAGAAGCAACTTTAGCTGTGCAAGCACCAGTGGCGTGAGCGGTGCCAGTGCCAGCGCCAGCAGCAGCAGTGCCAGCATGGTCAGTTCTGCAAGCAGCAGTGGGTCCAGTGTTGGAAACTCTGCTTCAAACTCCAGTGCCAACATGAGTCGAGCACACAGCGACAGCAACCTGTCTGCAAGTGCAGCAGAGCGGATTCGGGATTCAAAAGTAAAATGTCTATTCAATACAAAACTTTACCTTTCAGTGTTAGCATTAGGACGCTTTCGCTTCCATCTCTTGCAAACTAAAAATTGCTCCACTCTCTGGATGCCTGTGGGTCTTGGTTTTGATTGAACAAGCAGAGTGCTCCACTGTTGAAGAAAGCTTGAGTGCTTTCAGATACTCTTCACCCACTACCATGCCGCCTTCAGTCTTTCAGTAAGAAATACTAGAAATATTAAAATAACAGCTTATTCTCAAGATTGTAACTCACTACTGAGTGAATCTCACTATGTTGCTAATGTTGCCATTTATTAGCTTCTAAAATTGTCGTGTATGCCTTCGGTGTGTGTTTGGTTATGCATGTGTGTGTGTGTGTGTATTTTCTTGATGTTTTAACCTTAACTGTTCCTTGACTAAGTAAAAAGTAACACTTTCTGTAATCTAGTTCTATTCTTTTATTGTTGAAACTTACTGTTGGGCACTTGTAAAAGAAAGTAGAAGTACATATGGAATGGTTATGTATGTGGCTCAGCGTGGGCATATGTATGGTTCTTTGCAGTGGCACAGAGTAGAGCCCATTTAAAGATGAGAGAATCTCTTTAACTCTTTGGAAATCCAGTGATCAGAAGATACACAGTGATTCCTTCCCGTTTTGTTTTGCTTGTTTTTGTCAAGGTAGAAGAAACAGCCATCTTTGGTGGTTACCAAGGGATTTCACTGAATACGTGGTTATTCTTTTTTTGGTATTAGTTTACCAGTGATGAGGATTCAGGTTTCCTAACAGGCTTTTAAGATAGCATTTGCCTGATATTAGGAAAGCATGATTCCTTCGTAGCCATTGGGAGATTTTTAGTATTCTGGGGTAAAGTGTACCTTGAAAACGTAAATATTAGGGATTTGGACAATGTTTTCTGCATTTTATATCCAGTATTGTACTCTAACATTTTGTTTTTGCTGTGATGATGCTTTTTTACCCTAATTGAATTTTAAAAATATAAATTCTTGACAGTATTTTGTTGTCCATAGCTAGCTCAAACAATAAAGAATCAGCCCTTGCTAGCCACAAGAATCACTAGTCAGATGCAATAAAAATAGAATCTTTTTTTTTACATCTAAGCTGGTGAATTACTTGTTGGTATAAGAATCACTCTGCAGAGAAACTTGAGCAGCTCCTAAAATGTGGAAAATAGAGAATTTGAGTCACATAACCCTGGGCTGCATACAACAGTGTCTACTACACCTTACTGACTTTGTACTTTTCACTTTGACAGAAGCGATCCAAGCAGCGAAAGCTACAGCAGAAGGCCTTCCGCAAGAGGCAGCTGAAGGAGCAGAGGCAGGCTCGGAAGGAGAGGCTCAGTGGGCTCTTCCTCAATGAAGAGGTGCTGTCCTTGAAAGTGACTGAGGAAGACCACGAAGCAGATGTTGATGTTTTAATGTAATAGGGTAAATCTATCAGCAGTCTTCTTAGCATTGTTCTGTTCTCATTGGCTTACATGCATCTTGACCAGAAGTTTGGTTAGGGTTGTGCTGATGTACCATTAATCATTTAGGCCAGTGGTTAGCAGAGGGCAGTCCCAGTACCTGCAGCTTCAGCATCACCCGAAAAGATGTTAGAATTGCATTTGAGCCCCATTCCAGACCCATAGACTGTGTGGATTTGGGGCAGCACTGTGTTTTAACCAATGCCAGATTATTCTCATGCACATTCTGATTTAAGAACCACTGGTAAATGTCTTAACTATTTTAACTTTGTGGTGATTAAGTGGGCTTTTCAAAGACTAGTACATTTGCAATTTTGGGGATGTCAATGTATAGATGACAGGTAGTTTGTTACTATGTGTAACATCTGTAATTCAGTTCCCTTCTTAATGATAACATTTCTTAGTTTAATTTTTCAAGAGGGCCATAATATAATTATCAGTTCCTAGGGGCAAATCTCCTTTAGGTGAGGGTGCGCATAAGTCATGCATTGCTGTTTACAATAGTGCCTTCATTAGGTTTAGTTCTGATTTCATTAATTATTAATACAAAGGTATAAGCAAAGGCCCTAATCTTTTTCAGTTATATGTGGTTTTTTTTTGTCTTTCTATACTTTATGTCAAGTGAGAATCACTTCTGCAAGTAATAACTACTGAGAGAATAATGGCTACACTAGCAAAATTTTAGACTTAATGCCTTATTGATTAATTTTCAAATGGAGATTCCAACTAAACAGTGGTAGCATATCAAACTTTCCCATTGCATCCTTACATTTTAGGCTGTCAGATAATCTGCAAACTGGATCATTTATCTATCAGAAAACACCCAGATTTTTATGCAGAACATCTCCAACGTTATACATTTCATTTGCCAGCTTGCAGGCATGTGAACAGGCTAATGTTCCTTATCTGCGAAACCACTTAGAGTTCTACCAACCTTCAGAAAGCGCTGTGAGTGGAGTATAGAAAGCACCTTTGTGGGTTCCTGATAGGACTCTAAGTCTAAATGTGAAATCATGGAGTTTCTTTAATGTTTTCAAAGAATTCATGATCATGAACTTAGAAATAGTCTGATTCCTTTCCCACATGTGTTAGGGCATTCACATGGGCTAGAGAAGATGGAAACAGAGACTGACAGGTGACTTGCTTTCTGACTTTCATTTTTATGACAGCATTTGGAAGGCAAGCTGATTGTGTAATCCATGTTTCGAAAAGACTGCAGAGTTCAGAGGTTGATAGGCTCTCAACAGTATTTAAGTTTAGTTCTTCAAAAAGATTGACAACTTAAATTTCCTTCATTTTCAGTTGGTATAAGGGCTTAAATTTGAATAAATTAAAGGTGAAGATTTAATCCTGGTGTGTTAGAACACACTTTTAATCCAAGCATTCAGGAAGCTGAGCTGGGATAACAAGTTCAAAGCCAGCCTGGGCTGCATAGTGCTACTGAAATTTTGTATACCTTTAAAAGTTTTATTTTGCTTCCTTGAAGGCTAACGAATTGAAACTGAGAGGAAAGACTCGTGCTTTGCAGCATTGCTGAGCTCTGTGCTCCGGCCTCCTCAAGTGAAAGGATGGCTGTGTGCTTTCAGCTCGAGGAAGAGTTGTGATTTTCCTCCCGTCTCCTTCGGTGCTCCAGTCTAGTTTAGAGAGACCGAAGAGGTCTCAGGGTCAGACCCTAGAATAATTGAGGAAACGTGTGCTCTGTTTTCCCTTCCAAGCACAGAAATAGAACAGAGAAGAGAAGCAAATGCATCTAAACTGGCTGCCTTCCCTTAGTAGCAAAATCGCACGGAGGAGTTTCTGCGTGCTCTTCCTGTCCTCTAAGGAAGATGGGTAACCCTGAGATGCAGAGCAGCATTTATCCGTCACACAGTTGCCAACTGTTGATTTGAGGAAAATGCAAAGCTGGTTCAGGTTATAATTTTAAGACCAATTTCTCTATCCTCCCAAGAATCATGTAGTCCTCTTAACTTAGATTTAACTTAAGTCACTATTGAATAAGTTTACCAAAGTGCCATTGGCAGATTTTTAATGTCTATAAAAGTTTGCATATTTATAGAAATATGTCATAAAATTTTATGTGAGTCTATTCACTCTATACATTAGAACCAGAATATAAACTCTATTTGGAGGAGATTGAAAATACTACTTTCATTTAAAAGCAAAAAGTGGAACTCTTGGACTTGTTTATGATTTAAGAGATAGAGATTAAAGTCTTTCTCTTTCCTTCCAAAATAGAAGCTATATCACAAAAGGCTGTTATCTGTCAGGACGTTTCATGTGGCTAACTGAGAGAGAATTGTTGGAATGGGTGGTAATTTATTAAATCTGCTATCTCTGTAGGGTATATTTAAAACAAATTCAAGTCAGGATCTCTTCTTTCATTTTCAATGGAAAGCCTACATAATCAGTTAATTAAAAGGCAAATCAGGGAAATGCAAATCCAAACTGATGAGAGTCTATCTCATTCCAGTCAGAACAGCTATCATCCAGGAAACCAAAAGCAAATACTGGTGAGAGTAGAGGCCGGGGTGGGGGGAGGGAGGAAGGAATCTGTATATGCTGCTGGTGAGAATACAGAACTGCTGTACCAGTCAGTGGAAGTCAATATGGAAGTTCTTTTTTTAAAAAAATTACAAGTGGAACTAAATTATCCAGCTGTACCATTCCTGAGTGTGCTCAAAATAAATGAACTAAGCATATGGCAGGAATACTTCTATTTCCATGTTTCTCGCAGTATTGTTACCAATAACCAATAAATAGATTCTTATCGGCAGATGAATAAAGAAAATGTGACACATACGCAGAGCATAGTTGTATTTAGCCATAAAGAAGACTGCAATTATGTCATTTGCAAGAAAACGGATAGAACTAGATGGAGATCGTCACGTTAAACAAAGTAAGGCAGACTCAGAAAGACAAACATTGTGGGTTTTTTTTACATGTGAAATCTAGATTTAATAAAATGCAAATTAAGAAATTAGAAGGGGACACTATTTGGGAAGGGGAAAGGATCTAGTAAAAAAGGAACGGGGTGGGGGCAAAAGATGGTAGTTAAATATGATCAAAGTAGATTATAAATATGTATGGATAAATAGGTGAATGAATGAGAAGTCTCGAATTTGCTCCAATGTTGGTTATCTTCTGTACAAAGCTGACGGTGGAGTGAATAAGTCTCCTCTTTTACAGATTTATCCAGACTTTATTAGAGATCTTGGAAGATCATGTCAGTCCTTATTACTGCTTTTAAAAGTGCAAGCAGTGAGTTAAGCCAAATGGCATGTATTTTTATACAGTTTTGCAAATGATTAAAGGAAGGCGGTGTTCTAGAATGTAGTAGGTTGTAACGGGCTGGTTTATTCTGTCTTACCAAGAACATAGAGTAAAATGAAACTTTTTCGTCATTCTTTGGTAGATAGTGGCAGCTTTATTGAGTTCCTCTGTTTTGTGGGTAAGTTAGATATTGCTGAATTAAATCCCAAAAGCTGACTTATCAAATAATGACCCATAGTGTGCATAGACATCTCATTTTTTAGCTTTTTAAAAGTGGTAAATTCCCTCAAAAAGAAAAATTATAAGAAATTATTGTATAAAGGTATCCAGATTCTGATGAGCTTTAAAAATTGTAAAATTTATTGTATATCTTCATATTTAAGCCAAAAATGTTACTACATAAACTCTATAGTAGTCTTGTTTGTTTTGGGTTCTCGTAGCAGACTTTTTTTTTCATGGCTTCTCTGTAGCCTCATGTGCCTTAAAGGTGGTGAACTTTGACATTTTCATCAATATCAGGCTTTTCCAAACTCAAATATCAGAATGTTATAATTTGGTTCATGTAATGCTCATGGTGTTTGGATATTAGTAAGCAAAACTTACCAATAGTAGTAGTCATAGAGTATCAAATGAGATAAAAAAAAACCTTCAGATCTTAGACACGATTGCATAAAACTAGTTTTGATCCACAGGATTATTGAAGAGCCTTGCATTTACGTAAAGTTTTAATTAATGTATTGTTTTTTTCCACGGGAGAAAAATGTCTGAGGCCAGGATACTTTTTCTTTCTGAGACAGGTCTCCCTATATACGTCAGGCTAGCCTTGAACTTGCTATGTTGTCCAGGCTGCTCTGGAACTCTTGATGCTTTCCCCTTAGCTTCTCTGGGTTTTGGGATGCAGACATGTCTGGGGAGTGTACCTTTTTAAACTAGCTAACATATATCATGAAAGAATTTTTAGGGTCTAGACAAAAACTCTTCTAGAACCAAGATTTTAGAGCAAGGTGTTTCTTCTTTTAATGTTAGGGATTCATTGAGTTCCTCTGTATATTCATCAGGTCACCCTGTCCTCTCTCCTTTTTAACAAATTACCTCTTAGCGCTCTGTCTTTAAGAATTCTTCTTTGGAATTGATGGAGGGTGAAGTCAGTTTGACTTAGCTGATAGTATAGTTCTTTTGTGTTCAATAGTAGTGTGGATGTTGAATTCGTTGACATTCAACATATTTAAGTGAGAGGTAAATTGCGTCTTGAAAGGGACTTTTAGGAAATAAATATTTGAGTAAAAATCTAGTATGGTAACTTTGCAGTAGTTTTAAACTTAATAAAGTGGAATAAATTTTATCTTAAAACTGAACATTATTAAATGTGTAAGACCTCTCGGGTATTTTTAGCTAGGCATTTCTGTCAGAGTAGTATTTGGAACACAATCCTTGGAATATTTAAATTTGGTCTCTGAAAAATAATTTCCATCCTCTGTGAGGCTTAGCGGGAAGTCTGACATTTCTTATACTGGATATTAAGAGTAAGGCAGTTGCATGGCGTAGCTCAAGGTCCAAATTGGCTCACTATGATTTAATTTCCATTTCTTAAATACTAAATTTGTTTACAGCTCCCTATCCAATTATTTTTTGAATTGAGGTTATTGATGTTTTAACCTAGACCAGACAATGGCAAATTGCATTTTAATTTGACATTGATGCCAAACTCAGAGAAACCAGTGTGGTCTTCGCTGATTTCAGGATATAGTAGTTTTTCTTTATTGTCGGGTTTCTTCTGTTACGTCTTTGTGGTGAATGGAACCTGTGGAGATATGTGTTCTTTTTTTGTGGTGATGTATGGGGTGGAAAAGGGAAGAATTGCTTAATTAATACATATCTGTTTTGACTATGTCAAGGTAATTGTAGAGTTAATGTGTACAGGTGATAAGTACACACTTAAGATGCTGAATTGTTCAGAAGAACAGCCGTGGCTTGTTCTGTAAAGTTGTTTGTTCTTAAACTGAAGCTGACCTTTTAGGTTTACATTGAGATTTCGAGGCTTTTAGAGAATGGAGCTGGTAGTGTCTCTTCCTGTAGTGGGTGAAATTAATTTCATGTTTGAGTACGCTAGTTTAGATAAAAATTATTATTCATAAATCTTTGTGTTAGCAATTTAATAGGACTGTTGCCAAAAATAACAATATAACAATAAACACAAGCACATGTAAAGCATTTCACAGATGGTTAAGAGTTGCAAATTGTGGGGCTCCCCCACTTTTCAAAAATTAGTTATGTAGCATCAATATCATAACCAAAGTAGTAGGAAGGTGACTGGTTCAGAGAATCTGCAAGTAGTCTTAAATACTGTAAAGTATCAGGTTGTTAACCAGGACTTTTTCCTGTATTCCTGCAAAATATATTCTATTAATGCACTTTTGTATATATGACAGTCTCCTGTACATTCTGTACCTACTACAGTGTATATAAAACCTGGTTGTTTTTCTCAAAGCTATGTGAGGAGGGAGTGCAGTTGGTTTCTATGTTGAGTTCCTTCTCACACATGAAAATATTTTAGCTGTTATGTCTAAACGAATATGTATGATTATAACTGAAGCTGGCTATGTGGCAGAATTGTCTTTTGAACCCAATATCAGAATGAAAGGAGTCATTTTGGTCTTTAAGAATTATGGTAATCATTCCATCTTAATTCTCTCTTTTCAAAACCCCACTGCTATTACTACTGTATACTCCGGATCAGCTCCTCTCAAAGTTCCATTCCTGAGCATTTACCACTAACAGACAACTGTCCTTATGGTTGTGGCAGTTTGATTGGACTTTACAAATTTGTTTTGTGAGAGTCTCAGTCTCCCAAAAGTCATGAGTAAAACATTTTTTTCTGAAGAGATCAGATTTCTAGAGAGATTATAATTCACACCATAAGTGAAAATTAGGTCGATTTTTGTTGTTGTTGACAAAAACGATGTATTTTCTTTATGTATTGCTGTAGAACCTTTTAAAGTTAAGTTTCCAGAAAAGAAATGTCTATGATCAGTTGTATGTGTAGATTCAGGTGCCATTCTGATTTGATTTTTGTTTTTGTTTGTGTGTGTGTGTAGGTTTTTAGTTTGATTTTTGTTTTTTGATCAACAATGTTATTTCTTACCACTAGAGGGACGTCTATGGTTCTTTTCTGCTTTGGAATTTTTTTTTTTAAGTTTCACAGATTGGCATAGACTTATCCTCAGAATGTTTTCTTAGTAATTATGTTCATCTATTAGTCAAAGGTAGACTAATTAAGCTTGTTTAATGAAAAAGGCAGTCTTACTCATGCTGTCTGTAATCTTCCATTTTTAATAAATGTTAGCTACTAAGTAAAACCTGTGTGTGTGTGTGTTTCTTTTTTAAGGTACTCCATAGCTGCACTGTCCTAATGGTGGGCACTAGACAAACGTGACTGTGTATATGAATTGAAATTAAATGAAGTTCAGATTTTTTTTCCCTAAGTCATGCAGCAATATTTCAAGTGTCCGAATACCCACATGTGGCTTCAGGCTAATTTTTAATTTGGAAACACAGAATCTGAAAAATGTTCCACAATGTTGGGCATGGTGGTGGCGCACGCCTTTAATCCAAGCATGTGGGAGGCAGAGGCAGGTGGCTCTCTGAGTTCAAGGCCGGCCTGGGCTACAGAGCGAGTTCTAGCACAGCCTGGGCTATATAAAGAGACCCTGTCTCAAACAAACAATTTTTTAAAAATGTTCCACAATCACAGAGAATTCTTGTGGAGAGAGCTGCTATAGAGATTTGATGGTTGCTCAAGCGGTCATCGTCATTCTACTAGTTAACAGTATTCAGTGGCTAAGAGCTGCTGCCCACAAAGCTGGTAATTGATTGGTGTGAGAGGGTAAGTGAAGTGTACTTGGTTTTCTGTTTCATTAAAATCACTGCCAAGGGCTGGAGAGATGGCTCAGAGGCTAAGAGCGCTGGCTGCTCTTGCAGAGGTCCTGAGTTCAATTCCCAGCAACCACATGGTGGCTCACAGCCATCTATAATGAGATCTGGCGCCCTCTTCTGGTGTGCAGGTGTGAATGCAGGCAGAACACTGTGTACATAACACATAAATCTTTAAAAAAAATAATGAAACCACTGCCAGAGTTGGAAGCTTGTGGTTTTAGTGGAAGACTTTCTCCGATACTGGCTGTTTCGTTTGACTCTGAGAAAGTTATTGTTTGAATAAGGTGACAGATTAGTTTCGGTGGTAAGGGTTGAACCTGGGCTCTTACTCTTGAGCTCTACCCCTGACCCCACAATTTCTTAGTTTTATTATTATAAAGAGGCTATCATGCAGCTTTGTCTGTGAGTTCTTCCTTTGACATAAATCTGTAAATTTCCGTATTAGGACACGGAACCAAGTACAGACATTTTTTAAAGACAGTCTAATGCCGAGTGCTCAGCCCTAGACACAATAACATGGAGGCAACAGTGAAGAGACTCAGCAGGATGCATTGTATGTGGATTGATGTATATGTAACAACAATGGCTAAAGAAGAAGCCATGAATTTGGGAGGGAGGGGAAGGTCAGGCATGGGAGGGGGAAAGAGCAGAAATGATGTAATTACATTTAATTTAGTAAAACTCTTCTTACAAATAGAAGTGTGAGCTACAGGATCAGTGTTTATTTATTAATTCTTGTGATAGGAGATTCTAATAAAGTCACTATTTCTTAAGCCTGACAATATTCTACCCTCTTGCTGTTGGTTTGCACCTCATGGTAAGTGGAATATTATAATGTATTATCTGGGTTTCTTGGTGATAGGCTGGCAGTTACTAGATTTAGGTCCAATGTCACTTACTTGATTTTTTTTTTAGCATGACATTCACTAGAATGCTATAATCACTATATATGCTACTTCATAACTGTAATTTTGCTACTGCTATGGATTGTTATGTAAATATCTGTGTTTTCTAAGGGTCTCAGGTAACCACTGTGAAAGGGTCATTCACTGGGTTGAGACCCATAGGATGAGAACAGCTCCTAATGCTACAAAAGCTAAACCCAGATGACAATTTCATCTCAGTCTGATTTTGTAAAAAATAAATGTACTTCTGTAACATACTTGTATATATATGTGTATGTTTTATATATATATATATACACACACACACACGTATTTAATCATATCTATAAAAATACTTCCTAATGTCAAGTAGTTATTTACAATAAAAATCATAACTATTATTGTTACTAAGTTCAAAAATAATTCTGCATGTTGCTGACCCTAATATAAATTACTTTTTCTATTGCTTGAGTTCTGGTGGTATCTTGGCCACTGCCCTCTCCTTTTTCTCTCCCTTTTCATGACAGAGTTTTATGAAGTGCATGCTACCCGTGAGCTTCTGATCTTCCATGCCTGTTTGTATGCTATGATAGGATGGAACCCAGGACTTCGTGCATGCTAGGCAAACACTCTACCAACTGAGCTACGTTCCCAGGCCTTGACCCCCATGTGTTTTGAAGCACTATATCTATTGCTTTTATATAGAAACAGAGTCTCAGTTGTTTTCCTTAGTATGTTGTTAAAAGTCATAGAATGATTTGAGTTCCTAGGCAGCAGGAAGGGAATAGATCACAGTAACTTGAAGTATGGCTTTGCTGTTTGATGTGCCTCTGTATCCAAGAATTTTCTTTTCGTGGCATGAGGAGATGGATTAGTGGATAAAGTGCTTGGTGTTAAAGCATAAGGACAGTCACAGATCTCCATAGCCCAGACGAAAGGCACACAAACCAGATTATGGGCGTAGCAGATGCCTAGAATCCTAGCACTTGGAAAACAGAGATGGGATCCTTGGGGCGAGTTGGCTTGCTACACTAGCTGGAGCCACTGAGGTCAGCAAGAAACCTTGCCTCAATACATGTAGTAGAGAGCAATCAAAAAAGACACCTGATGGAAATCAGGTCTCTATACATGACTCACAAGAATGTCCTTAGTTAGAATTAGATCAAATGGTAAAGATTTGTTGGTTTTAATTTATTTACTTACTTATTTTTCCATACCAATCCCAGTTCCCCCTCCCTCCTCTCCTGCTCCCCCAACGTCCCCCCCAACCCCCAACACCCATTCATTCCTCAGAGAGATAAGGCCTCCCCTAGGAACTAAACTAAGTCTGTCCCAACATCTCTGACACAGAACCAAGTACCACCCCACCCCCATGCCTAGGCTGAGTAAGGCATCTCTCCATAGAGAATGGACTTCACAAAGTCAGTTCATGCATTAGGGTTAGATCCTGGTCCCACTGACTCAGAGACAGATATTGGGGTTTAACCAGAAAAGCAAAGCAGCCAGCCACTGGCTGTTACCTCGAACTCAGTCTGAAAATGGTGATCCTGCCTCCAGGAAAACTCAGAATGATGTTGGGGGAGGGAGCCACTTGTTGGTTCCCGGCCGCCTGGCTAGCTTATACCCGAAATAATCACACAGAAACTTTATTAATTAAATCACTGCTTGGCCCATTAGCTCTAACTTCTTATTGGCTAACTCTTACATATTAATTTAACCCATTTTTATTCATCTGTGTCGCCACATGGCTGTGGCTTACCTGCTAAAGTTCTGACCAGTGTCTGTCTCAGGCGGCTCCATGGCATCTCTCTGCTGCTGTTGTCCCTTTCTCATTAGCGTTAAGAAAATTCAAGGTTGGGCTGGAGAGATGGCTCAGAGGTTAAGAGCATTGCCTGCTCTTCCAAAGGTCCTGAGTTCAATTCCCAGCAACCACATGGTGGCTCACAACCACCTGTAATGGGGTCTGGTACCCTCTTCTGGACTGCAGGGATGCACACAGACAGAATATTGTATACATAATAAATAAATAAATATTAAAAAAAAGAAAATTCAAGGTTAATAAAGCATTATGTAATCTATTTCTGGGGGTATTTTCCACCCCTGTTTATTTACCATATCCTTTATAGTTCGATTTGATCTTTCTATAACTGCCTGATCTCTAGGATTGTGTGGTATATCTGTAATATGCTTAATATAATAAACAAAAAATTTCATTTTCTTAGAGACATATGCTTAACCATTATCTGTCTTTATTTGTGCAGGTATACCCATGATGGCCATAGCTTCTAATAAATGTGTGATTACTGAATCAGACTTTTCTGAGCTTAAAGCAGTTGCCCACTAAAAACCTGAATAAGTGTCAATGGTATGGTGTACACATTTTAATTTTCCATATTCTGCAAAGTGGAACACATCCATCTGCCAGATTTCATTCCTTTGAGTACCCTTTGGGTTGGTCCCTGCAGGTAGCAGTGTTTGGTTATAGAAAGAGCAAGTAGGGCATCTCTTTATAATCTCTTTAGCTTGTTGCCATGTAATAGAAAACTCTTTCTTTAAACCTTTGCTATTTGATATTGATGTTTTTATAAAATTCTGAGGCCTGAAACATGTTTCCTATCAATAACTGATCAATGTCTACATTGCCCTGTGCTAGAGGACCTGGGAGACCCATATGGAATTGGATGTGTTATGTACATTGGACAAAGCCTATTCCTGATTATGCCTTGCACCTGGATAAATAATGAAGTCAATTCTATATCATCTGGTATAAATTCAGAAGTTTCAATATGTAAGACAACTCTTTCTGCATATTGTGAATCAGTAACTGTAATGGATTTGCGAGCTGCCTGGCAGGCAGGGGGCCAGCGGGTCCCAAGAGCAGCCAGTCCTAGGCAGGGCCCCGGCATACCACGCATCAGGTCTCCAAAGGTGGCTGGTCCCCTGGGCGTCCCCTACGGCAAGCCATGTGTGCGGCCTGTAGGCAAGTGGCAGACAGGCACACCATGCAGATGGGTTTGCTGCAAGCTGCTGGGGTCCCGGAAGCAGCCAGTCCTGAGCGGGGATAGTGCACAGAGACCACATGGCAGGCTCCATGTGACTGCGGCCGGCTGGCGAGAGAGATTGATAAACATACCATACAGAGTAAAGTAAAACATTTATTAGATGGGTTATGGAGGGGAAGGAAAAAGGGGAAAAGTGGGGGGAGAGAGGGAGAGAGGCTGCCTCTGAGAGAAAGGTGACAGGAAGAGGAAGAGTGTGGCTCTGAGGCTGCAAGCAGGAAGGGAGTGGATGTGGCTTGTCTCTTAAAGAGACAGAACGGGCTGGAGAGATGGCTCGGAGGTTAAGAGCATTGCCTGCTCTTCCAAAGGTCCTGAGTTCAATTCCCAGCAACACAACCATCTGTAATGAGGTCTGGTGCCCTCTTCTTGCCTTCAGCCATACACAGAGACAGAATATTGTATACATAATAAATGAATAAATATGTTTTTAAAAAAAGAACAATCATTTCATTCCCAGCTCTTTTTTTATAATAAAAAGCAGGGGATTATGCACCACAGGTTGAAGGAATTGGGATGGCGGATTCTCAAGACTGCTTCTAGCTTATTTGTGGGCATCGTCTTGGGGGGGGGACCTGAGAAGGCTGGGCGCTGGCCACATCCTGGCATAGTTGGTCTCTTTGCTCCTGTCCGGTGTTTGTGGTATGGAAATGTCTGGTATCTCTTACACCTGGTTAAGGTATTGACAGAACAGAGGACAATGTTATATTAAGGAAAAAAAAATAGGACCAGGGAATTGAGGGGAATGTATCTGACCTGTTTACGGTGGATCCTTCAATTCAGCTCTCTGGAACTCACAATAATTTTTGGGTTTGTGAAAACAGAAGTCTTAGACACATACATTGTATAATGACTGTGACATATTTTTGTATAATGAAAAGTATTTTTAAAACTATGGAAGGCAGTATGAGAGAGAAATTTGATCTGAAATTTGTTTGGTGAGGTTGTCCTTTTAAACTGACAAAACCTCTCAGCTGTCAAACTGCATCAGAGATCTTTGAGAAGGATAAGATTTTATTTGAGTTACTGATTAAAAAATGACAGAGAACTTACTTGGTTGGCACCAAGAGCTACTACTCTTTAGGGTCCTCCATGGTCGCTGAAGGTTGCATTTGCCTTTGCTGTTTAGTGCAGGGCCTGCCAGGCTCCAGAAGACCCTGTGGGCTAAGAAATCTGTAGGAAGACAAGCCTACCTTGACCTGAGCAGCTAGGGTGTCGATTCCAGTGATTCTGTCCACATCAGGAGGTCTTCAGCTTAGATGAAAGGCAGTTTTTCCCAATGGTCAGTGCTTGGCAGTTGAAGCAATTGCGGATGGACGTTACTGTGTGTCCTTTTTTCTTACATCTTTTTTGGAGGAAGCAGAGTGCTGCTGCTAGGAGCCAACTTGTCTCTTTTTGTTATGAAAAGTTTTTTTTTTCATGCAATAGCCAACTTTATTCAGAACATCAGACAGTTTATACTCTGAGGGTTAAGCGAGGCCATGAGCAAAAGTCACATGAATTTAGGCTACATACAGTCATGAGGACAACCTGTGCTTGGGAACGTCTCTGAATAACAAAAGTAAGTCAATGGGATTTCCAAAGCAAACCCACTCCTCTCTGCTATGCCCGGGAAGGGCACAAAAGCACATTCCAGGAGTAATTCATGTGATGGAGAAACAGAGGTTACAAAATTTGTCTCGCAAGCTCAGAAAAATGTCTTCATCTTGCTTCATCTCATGGACTGTGCTCCAACCACATTGGGCTTCCCATCCTTGGATGAGGGAGAACAATAGTTTCTGCTCCAGGTCTTTAGTCCAACGTGAAATGATTTTTTTTTTATTTTTAATAATTAAATATTTAAATATCACATTCCCCAAATCTCTGAGAAGTTGAGGGCTGTTTATTAGATATAACTACAATATAGAATCTGTCTGGAAGGTTGAGTCTGAGCTTGACTATACTGGCTCTTAACAGGTAAGATTTACACTCCTAAAAAGGCAGAAAGAAGAAGAAACTGCTTGTAATAGAAGGTTAACAGCTGAACTGACAATGATAGGGAACAGTTTAATATATTTTAAATGAGGGTTGGATTAAATATAAGGTATTTTTGTGAGAGACTTAAAAGTTATATACCAGAGCCGGGCGGTGGTGGCGCACGCCTTTAATCCCAGCACTCGGGAGGCAGAGGCGGGCGGATCTCTGTGAGTTCGAGACCAGCCTGGTCTACAGAGCTAGTTCCAGGACAGGCTCCAAAGCCACAGAGAAACCCTGTCTCGAAAAACCAAAAAAAAAAAAAAGTATATACCAGTTTAAAACATGAGACTTATTGTTTTTGTAGTCTGAAATGAGATGTAACAATTATAATATTAAGCATAGGTGTATTTAAGTTACATGTAGGAACACATACACACATAGAGTGAACAGGAATTGGGGAAAGTGAATGGTCTTGGTGGGCCCTACCAAAGGCATGCCACTG
The DNA here is from genome assembly GCF_037038515.1 of Microtus pennsylvanicus. Lineage (NCBI taxonomy): Eukaryota > Metazoa > Chordata > Mammalia > Rodentia > Cricetidae > Microtus > Microtus pennsylvanicus. Next base: position 30,284,504 of record NC_134601.1, read on the forward strand.
CAGAAAACATACATACAACAGAGTCAACAAGAGGAATTTAGTGAAAACCAGGGGTCAAGGAAGGGTACACTTCGATAAAGATGGGAGAACCTGGACACCTGACCTGGCTCAGCGGTAAGGTCACCCATGTAACAGAACTAACACTGGAGAACCAGGCAGGGAATATCTCAGTAAAGATGGGAGAACTTGGTCACTTGACCTGGCTTTCAGCCAAGATGGTGGCAAAGTCACCTGACCCCAATTAAAATGGCAGTGGTCACATGGTGTATGAAAGAGCCACAATTTTTGAGCTGCAGGGATTTTAAACTTGGTAAGAGAGACCTAGAGGTGTGATCTGCCCTGTGGCTGAGCCGCTATGCCACAAGCTGCAGAAGGGAGCAAAAAGCTGGAACTGAAAAAACTGCACCATGCTACGGCTGGAATTGAAAAAAGCCGGGGGATGGACATGGATGGTTGCTACCCACAGCTGAAATTGTGAAAACCCACAAAACACCACTAGGCACACTGTGAGATGTCTCTCGACTGTGGAGGGGTGTGAATCAGCGTGGACACCACAGGGATCTGTGGGCTGGGTGTCCCCTGACCCCGGTTGGGGTGCTATGGCCTGGCTGAATCTGGTCGGGGTGACTCAGAAGCCTGAGAGGCCAGAGGCCACTCTGAGCAGCCTTTTACAGCGAGGACAAAAAGAGAGAGAGAGAGAGAGAGAGAGAGAGAGAGAGAGAGAGAGAGAGAGAGAGAGAAGAAATGGGAAAAAAGATAAAGAATCTGAGGGACCCTGGGTCCCCAGTTGAATGCACCACACAGAATTTGCAGTGCTAGAGCGGGCTGACTAACCCGGGTTAGGCCAGACACAATTTTAGTTAAGGGAAGCAACCACAGCAGAACGGTGGAGACTCACCAATCAAAGCCTGGAAGCTGGTGGTGGGAGTAGGAAAAAAACCCTGGTTCAGGATCCCAATATCTGGAGAGGAACTGGAGTGGAAGAGTCTATCTGAGTGGTAGCACTAAAATGTAATGGATTTGCAGTTGCCCAGCAGGCAGGGAGCAGCGGGTCCCAAGAGCAGCCAGTCCAGGGCAGGGCCTGGTCCCACCACACAGCAGGTCTCCAAAGGTGGCTGGTCCACTGTTTTATTTTTTTTTTAAAATGCTGCAAGATCCCCAGCAGCAGTAGGCAGCAGAAATGCTGTAGGTCCCAAATGGTGGTAGTGGCCCATGTGGTGGCAGACAGCGGGCCCTGGAAACAGCCAGTCCCAGGCAGAGACGACTGTTGGTCCCCCAAACAGTGGCTGGTCCCAGGCAGGGAGACACATGGCGGGCGGGTAGGAGACTGAGACATGGATAGACAGGACATGCAGAGTGAGGTTGAATATTTATTCAGGGGGTTATGGAGGGAGAAGGGAGAAGGTGGGAGAGGAAGGGAGAGAGAGAGAGAGAGAGAGAGTGAGAAAAGGAGAAGGAGAAAGAGACAGGGGGAAGCGGAGAAGTGGGGAGAGAGGCAGAAGCGAAGCTGCCTCTCTGAGAGGAAGATGGAAAAGAGAGTGAGCTCAGGCTGGAAGCTGAAGATCAGCCTGCCTCAGCTGATGGGGGAGGGAGTAGGTGTAGCTTGTCTCTTAAAGGGACCAGGGGCCAAAACCGTAACACCCTGGGCATCCCCAGTGGCTAGCCATGTGGGCGGTGGATGGGCAAGGGGCAGACAGATAGGCACACCATGCAGATGGGTTTGCTGCAAGGGCCAGGGTCCTGAAAGCAGCCAGTCCCGAGCGGGGATAGTGCACGAGACCATGCGAACACACGGCAGGTCTCCATGTGACTGCGGCCAGCAGGCAAGAGAGATGGATAAATATACCATACAGAGTAAGTTAAACATTTATTAGATGTATTATGGAGGGGAAGCAAAAAGGAGAGAAGGGGTAGAGAGAGAAAGAAAGAGAAAGAGGTAGAGAAAAAGGGAGGGAGAAAGTTGGCAGCCTCTTTGAGAGAGGGGACAGGAAGAGGAGGAGTAGGGCTCTGAGGCTGCAAGCAGGAAGGGAGCGGGCATGGCTTGTCTCTTAAAGAGAACAATCATTACAGTAACTATATTAAGAGGTTCTTTAAAATCCCTTAGCACCATGTGAATAGCATTTTCTGGACAGAATTATAAGGGCTTTGTTCCACCTTACTTAATTCTTCTGCTTTGTAACAGGAATAGCCCTGAGCTGCTTTAGTTTTCCACCTTGGTACTGGTTAAATACTGAGAAATATGCTTTTCTTGACAAATTAAAAGCAATTAAATCAATTCCATATACGGACCAAGAAACCCAGAACTCACAGCAGGGAGCACAAACTGGAAGCTGCACAAGTCGTCATATGACAAGGAACCTCAACAGGGAACTGTGCCAGGGAACAGGGCAGTGGGAGGCAGTGGGGGCAGCAGGTGTGTGTGCAGTTGGGAAATTTCTAAGTCGCTGCACACACAAAGTAAGCTTTGCTGTGGAGGGGGTTCTACAAAAAACCACTTAGGTAAAAGCAAGCCAAGTGGGCAGGGTTGGGAGACTTTCTGGGCTGTGAACTGGTTAGGTCTTTAGGCTGTCCACCTGGTAGGTGTGGAGTCTGAATCCACATGGGCACCAGATGAAAAAGGACTCTTAAAAGAAATCCAACACTAGCTCAGAATTGAGAATAATAGATACTTAATTATTTGGGGTTATACTCACAAATCAGAATCCTCTGCTGGAATGGAAAACAGCAACCAAATCCCGCAACTGGAAAAGAGGCTGGTCGCATGTGCTCTTTACACCAGCATAAACAGTAGAAGAGGCTACACCCAAGTGGGCAGGTAACTTAAAGCCTACTGGCTATAGAATTTCCAACAGCAGAATGAGACTAAGAGAACTGTCTCCTCCCGTTTTATAATGCTCCCTAATTCTGGGATTAAGGATGTGCACCACTACTGCCTGGTTTCTATGGCAAGCTAGTATAGCTACTGGGATTAATGGTGTGTGTCATTGCAACCTGATCTGTAAGGCTGGCCAGTGTGACTGTTTTACTTTGCTTATCTTCAGGCAAGCTTTATTTATTAAAATAAAAATGAAATGCTACTACAACTGCCAGTGGCCCCACACACCACCCAAGCCACACCATTGCCATCTGCATTTAGGGGTCTTAGTTCAGTCTGATGCAGGTTCCCCAGTTATCAGCCCAGAGTCCATGAGCTCCCACTGTTGAAATACGGAGCGGTGGGCTATGTTCCTGGTGCCCGACCACCCACACGGCTAGCTTTACCCGAAATAATTACACGGAAACTGTATTCTTTTGAACACTGCCTGGCCCATTAGTTCCAGCCTCTTATTGGCTAGCTCTTACATATTGATCTAACCCATTTCTAATAATCTGTGTAGCCCACAAGGTGGCTTACCAGGGAAGATCTTAACCTGCGTCTGTCTGGAGTGGGAGAATCATGGCGACTCCCTGATTCAGCTTCTTTCTCCCAGCATTCTGTTCTGTTTTCTCCGCCTACCTAAGGGTTGGCCTATCAAATGGGCCTAGGCAGTTTCTTTATTAATTAACCAATGAAAGCAACAGATTAGAAAGAAATCACTACCATATCATTTCCCCTTTTTTCTGTTTAAACAAAAAAGAGGGCTTTCATTTTAACATAGTAAAATTACATATAGCAAAACAATTATCAAGCAAGAATTACAGTTACAATATTTATATCTATTTTATCTTTTTTTTAGAGGGGTGCAATGAACTTTATTGATGGTATTCAAGAGAGTAGGGCTCCCTAAGCCCCCTCCTGCTATTCTGGGGGTCTGGGATGGAAACTGTGAGGGAGATGCTCAGTGTTAAGGGTTAGGAACAGGGACTGCTCAGCAGCCGAGGACCTCTCTCTTGCTGTGTCCTTGCTGGGATGGGTGGTCCAGGGCGGGCTTCTTACTCCTTGGAGGCCATGTAGGCCATGAGGTCCACCACTCTGTTGCTGTAGCCGAATTCATTGTCGTACCAGGAAATGAGCTTTACAAAGTTGTCATTGAGAGCAATGCCAGCCCCAGCATCGAAGATGGAAGAGTGGGAGTCACTGTTAAAGTCACAGGAGACGACCTGGTCCTCAGTGTAGCCCAGGATGCCCTTTAGTGGGCCCTCGGATGCCTGCTTCACCACCTTCTTGATGTCATCATACTTGGCAGCTTTCTCCAGGCGGCATGTCAGATCCACGAAGGACACATTGGGGGTAGGAACGCTGAAGGCCATGCCCATGAGCTTCCCGTTCAGCTCTGGGATGACTTTTCCCACAGCCTTGGCAGCGCCAGTGGACACAGGGATGATGTTCTGGGCAGCACCACGGCCATCTCGCCACAGCTTCCCAGAGGGGCCATCCACAGTCTTCTGGGTGGCCATGATGGCATGGACTGTTGTCATGAGTCCTTCCACAATGCCAAAGTTGTCATGGATGACCTTGGCCAAGGGGGCTAAGCAGTTGGTGGTGCAGGAAGCGTTGCTGACAATCTTGAGGGAATTGTCATACTTGTCATGGTTCACACCCATCACAAACATGGGGGCATCGGCAGAAGGGGCGGAGATAATGACCCTCTTGGCCCCACCCTTCAAGTGGGCCCCAGCCTTCTCCATGGTGGTGAAGACACCGGTAGACTCCACAACATACTCGGCGCCGGCATCCCCCCATTTGATGTTGGCGGGATCTCGCTCCTGGAAGATGGTGATGGCCTTCCCATTGATGACAAGCTTCCCATTCTCAGCCTTAACTGTGCCTTTGAAGTTGCCATGGGTGGAGTCATACTGGAACATGTAGACCATGTAGTTGAGGTCGATGAAAGGGTCATTGATGGCAACAACGTCCACTTTGCCAGAAGTGAAGGCAGACCTGGTAACCAGGCGTCCAATACGGCCAAATCCGTTCACTCCGACTTTCACCATCGTGTCTCTGGAACGAGGCTGGCACTGCACAAAAAGAAGCGGCTGTCTCCAGAACAGGGAGGAGCAGAGAGCCCTATTTTATCTTTTATCATAACTAAGGAAAACTATAACTATCCATTCTTCAACTCCATCAAAGACTCCAGAAGGATATAATACTACCTAAGTAAACAAGAAATAAGAAAACTCTAGAAATGACAGAGACATCTCGCTGCCTGGACAGTCACCCAAAGTTCTTTTGTACCATTGGGGCATCCATCTTCTGCCTACAGGCCCATGGTATCCAGAGACATTTTCATGAAACAGGAAATTTCAAAGACAGTTCAGTCACTTTCTGCTGTGTCCTGCTGAATGTCTCGCAGACTCTTTCATGAATCAAGAACACCAAAAGACCATCTAACCTTTAGGCAAGTTCAGCAGTCCTCTCTCTGCGGGTTCTCTGTGTCCAGTTTATGCATCAGTCCAGGCAAGAGCAGTTTCTTGCCCAAATGGCTATCAAGCTCCATAAGGAGCCTCTTCGATGCCCATCTTCCTCTTTAAGTAGATTGGCGCTGTCAGGAGCAGACGTGTCTCATTGTCATGAAAAGCCCTAAGTTATTAAAACATTTAAATGCCATATTCTGCAGTCTTTGAAAGATATGAAGAATGCCTATCTAACTGAAATATATCTCTATATATCTAGAAAATCTAACTAACATGACTACAAGCTTTACTATCATTGATGATTATCCATTAGCAACCTATATTTCCTATTTATACATTACATTTTAAATGAACTACACAATAAAAATACCTTAATCAATATCAGAAATACATATACATATAACAAAATTAACCTTAAAATCCATACCAATGCAAATTATTCATATCTATATCATATCCCCTTTAAATGTAAAAGAACATTTATAAACAATATTTGGGTAAAGAAGTGACTATAAAGACTCATTAAGATCATATAGAAGACATAAGGAAATGGAGTTTTTTAGCTCCCCCCCCAGTGTTTAACAACTCTTAAACTATGTTTCTGAGACTATTGAATTTTCTTTTCCTTTTAACTTATCAGACTGTCCAATTGCCAGTTAACCGATACATCTTGAGAGTTTGCCGGGATTTTGTAGATTGTTTCCCGTGGTGGTTTGCAAACTTAAGTAGTAGATCATAATTCCCAGGAGGCTTATCCCGGTGATGTTGGTAGCCAGCCTTGGAGCTGCCAGGAGCTTTAGGGCTAGGCTTGGGAATTTGCTTTATTTTTTCTCTTAGTAAAGTTTGCTCCTTTACACTTTCAGACATGTACACTCAGGATGTTTGGTTCCTCTTTCTTTTCACTCCCATATTCTCCTATTTTCCTCTGGGTCTTACCAGCACCCCTTTATAAATCTCTTTTCTCTATTTGTGTTGTTCTTTTGTGTCTCATGGAAAATTTCATCAGGACTGTCCGTGTGATCCTAAGTTTAGAACCAGCCTTCAGAGCCTCATGGACTCACAAGTTGGTACACAATTTGATACCATGCTTCTCCCCTCCTCCTAGAATCTGTTGTTTGTGTACAGATCAGCAGCGTATTGCGGGGCTCCATGGGTCCCTTCTACCTTCATAGCTGACTGTTAGGAGTATCCTGCACAGCTGCTGTCATGCTTGTGGTTCTCATCATGCACATAGCCTGCTTAGAGAATGGTATTTTGCAGCTCCCTTCCCCGTCTTCCAGTTCATATATTCTCTTCCTTCTCTCACAATGGTTTCCGAGCTTTAAGCAAGTGGTGTAAGTATTTTGTCTGAGTCTGAGCCCTCACCAGTCCTTTATTCTCAGCATCTTGTGCAGCCATGAGTCTTCTTTTTTTTGGGGGGGGGGTTTCGAGACAGGGTTTCTCTGTGGCTTTGGAGCCTGTCCTGGAACTCGCTCTGTAGACCAGGCTGGTCTCGAACTCACAGAGATCCGCCTGCCTCTGCCTCCCGAGTGCTGGGATTAAAGGCGTGCGCCACCATCGCCCGGCTTTGTCTTTATCTTCTTTCACTGCAAGGAGAGGCTTCTCTTTTTAAGGCTGAGTGTAGCCTTTCCCCTGGATATAAACAGATGTTTGTAGGAGTGGTTCATGCTATGTCAGTTCATCTTGATGATTCTGATGCATATTTAAATTTGAGAACCACTGGAATAATATTTCCCTCTTCCCCTGAACATCAGAATCATGTACAGATCTTTTAGAAAATACTGGTTCCAGGGCTGGAAAGATGGCTCAGAGGTTAAGAGCGCTAGCTACTCTTCCAGAGGTCCTGAGTTCAATTCCTACAACCACATGGTGGCTCACAACCATCTAGAATGAGATCTGGTGCCCTCTTCTGGCCAGCAGGCATACATACAGGCAGAACACTGTATGTATAATACACTAATATATTCTCTCTCTCTCTCTCTCTCTCTCTCTCTCTCTCTGTGTGTGTGTGTGTGTGTGTGTGTGTGTGGTATGTGTTCGCATGTGTGAGGTATACATGCTAATGCATACCTGTGGAGGCCAGAGGTTGATGCTGGATTTCTTCCTCTGTTTCCATCTTCTTTTTGTTTTTTTGTTCATTTATTTTCAGTAAGTCTCTTACCTTGTAGCCCTGGTTGGCTTGGAACTCTCTATGTAGATCAGGCTGGCCTCAAACTCATAGAGATCTACCTGTCTCTGACTCCTCAGTGCTGAAATCAACCTTACTTTTTTCTTTTTTGGTTTTTCGAGACAGGGTTTCTCTGTGGCTTTGGAGCCTGTCCTGGAACTAGCTCTGTAGACCAGGCTGGCCTCGAACTCACAGAGATCTGCCTGCCTCTGCCTCCCGAGTGCTGGGATTAAAGGCGTGCGCCACCATCGCCCGGCTTAATCAACCTTACTTTTAGAGTCAGAGCCTGTCCCTGAACCCTGAACTTGGTATTATAGCTAGACCAACTGGCTAGCGAGCTCCAGGGATTTGCCAGTTTCTGCCCTTCCCAGTGATAGGATTACATGCATATGCCACCACATCCAACTTTTATGCAGGCACTGGAGACCTGAGCTCAGATCTAAATGTTCACCTAGTAAACACTTTACCCACTGAGCCATCTCCCAAACCTCTAGTTCCGTTTATGCTTTGGGTTGTGATTCAGTATTACTTTGTTTATTTTGTTATTGAAGCTTTTCTGGCATTGAACATGATGTTTTATTTTTGAGAAAGGGTCTCATGTAGCCCCAGCTGGCCTTGATCTCCTACTCCTATATCCTAAGTGTTGCTGTTTTATGGTATGCTGGAATTAAACTCAGGACTTTTATGCATGCTTAGCAAGTGCTCTACCAACTGAGCTACATCCCCAGCCTTAATTGAAACTTATTTTAAATGACACATAAAATTATACACACATATGAAGTACATTGTAATGGTTTGATACCTCTGTATGTATGTATATATATATAATTTAATATTTACATTGGGGTAAATATGTATGAATAAAATATTTTGTTGTCGTTGTAGTGAATACATTCCAAGTTCTTTTTGCTCTTCTTTCTGAAGCGTCCATTATATTATTATCTCTAGTCGTCCTACTGAGCAATAGAATGCCAGAATATATTGATGGCAGCCTTCTGAGAAGACCTGAGACAGAGTAATCATCTCGGCATATATGGTGTCTTGATCTGGGGACTCTGCTATAATATAATACGGAAGTTGTGCCAAATTTGGGGGTGATTTGTTATTTGGCGCTAGGTAACTGATACATCGTCTACAGAACAGAAATGAAACAACTTCCAGATCTTTCTCAGTCTTCAAAGGCGAACGGATGCTGCTTCCTCTCATTCATTTGTTGAGCAGTACTTGTGGAACGCCTACTAATGGCTAGGCGTTGTGTTAAGCTCCTATGGGTGAGAGGTAAACTACCACACACAGTCTGACTTTTGCACTGGTTTTCTGAGTCTCGCAAAAGAGAGAACCAAGACACGGTTCGTGGAATGGAAAACCTTTCCACGCTGTCAGTGCGGATATTTTGTTAAAAATCAGCGAAGACTTCATTCTGGTCTGGCTTACGTACAGGTATTTCTGAAGTTCTTGTCTAGTTCATTTTAAGGCAACCCTAACTTACCTTAGGATGTTTATTTACCTCATATGCTATTCTGCCATAGAGTTAGGTTTCTTTTTCTGTCCTCCCCTCTAGTCCTCATTTTCTCACATCCATAAAAGTGTTTTGCATGTATGAAGAACGGTAGTGATTTGATATTAATTGTGGATTTGTTAATCTGAGTGCTGTCACGATTTTCTCTTGTTTTGGGAAAGTGGTTTTTCATGCCACTAACGTGTTTCCTTTTCAGAACTCTTTATTTCTTTCTAAAGTATTTAGATTATAATAATGAGACCTAATAAGGTTGTAAGTCTTAACCATCACAAGGTAAACAATAAATATATTATGGATGTTCTCCACTAGTTTTTTTAGGAGATCATTTTTCAAAATTTATGCAAAGTATCCTGCTATTTTATGTTTATATAATATTTTACAATAATGTGCCAAAACATAGAAAGGCATTACAAATGGACCACAAAGTACCATGCAATTAATTACTGCTTATGGCAAGAATGAACACAGTGGCGTATAAATTTAGAGCTGGCTGTGTGCCTGCCAAGGGCAGAATGGTTTCATAATGTTGCCATTAATTTGTAATTAGTCAGTATTCTTGGTAAATCATCCTTGATCAAGTTTGTCCATCAGTATTAATCCAATTTATTTCACGTGCATTTAGGAAATTGCCTTTTCAGCAGTAACTATGAGAATAACTTAAAGGAGACAGGCCTCATGATATTTATCTTCCCACTGGAAGTATAATCATTTAAAAAGCTAAGAAAATTAAGATTGATGCTGTAGTACTTATAACAAAAGAGTGTAGCCCAACGTGGACACACTGATTTCCTTAATTTCTGAGGTATTTTCAGCTAAAAATTAAAATTAATTATCTATTTTTCCCAATGTCAATGCATATATTTCTTTCTTTCTTTGATTTTTCAAGACAGGGTCTCTGTGCAGCCTGGCTGTCCTGGAAATCACTTTATAGACCAGGCTGGCTCACACTCAGAGAGATCTGACCGCCTCTGCCTTCCAAGTGCTGGGATTAATAAAGGTGTGTGCCACCAATGCTTGGCTAATATTTCTTAAAAAAAATATTTAGTATTATCCTCAGTGTGTGGCCCAGTCGGATCTTGGATTTGCAATCCTCCTGCCTTTAGATTGTGAGTGTCTGGGGTTCCCAACCAGGGCTACCAGACCTATCTTATCTTCAGTTGTAAATTTGCTACTTGTTGTATTTTATGGATATTGTGTGCGTCTTTTTCTTTTGTTTCGGTTGCTGTTTTGACACAACATCTCGTAATTTTGAACTTCTGCTCTTCCTATCTCCACCTCCTATGTATTGGTATTGACATATCCATTTTAATTTTTGTTTGGAAATATCATACATGCATATAATGTGCTCTGATAAAAACCAACCCTTCCATTCCCTTCCCTCGAATTTCTTCCATATATACCCCACCACTTTCTTTATTTCTTTTTTTAAAAATATTTATTTATTATGTATACAATATTCTGTCTGTGTGTATGCCTGCAGGCCAGAAGAGGGCACCAGACCCCATTACAGATGGTTGTGAGCCACCATGTGGTTGCTGGGAATTGAACTCAGGACCTTTGGAAGAGCAGGCAATGCTCTTAACCTCTGAGCCATCTCTCCAGCCCCTCTTTCTCTATTTCATGTGTTCTTTTTTAAAAACCCATAGAAAAGAAGAAAAAAAACCCTTAAATTTTTGTTTCAATACCTCCTGCACATAAAAATAATAAATGAGAAAAAAAACCAACATAGAATCTATAGAATCTATTTAATGCTACCTGTTTGTGCATGCCTGTAGGACCATCTCCTGGTGCCCGGGAAGCCTCTCAAGGCCCTTGTCTTTCCCTTTCCCAGTAACCATCAATTGTCAATGTTGGCACTAATATAAAATGGGTGCTTTTTCTATTGCTGGAAGAAGTATACGTTTTTAAAATAAGATTCAGTGTGTGTGTGTGTATCTATGCCATATGTGTATGGGTGCCTGCATAGGCCAGAAGAGGTTGCCAAATCCCCTGGAGCTGGAGATACAGGCACGTTTGAATTGATACGGGTACTGGGATCCAAATTCAGGTTCTTTAGAAGAGCAGCAAGTGCACTTAATCCCTGAACCATATCTCTGGCCCTGTAAAGTATAAGTTTTGATGGTCTAGTTTATAGGTGTGCTCTCTGGTTAAGGACTATGACATATTTGGCTCAAGTTTGAATAAACTGAGAGGAAAGGAAAGGCTGCAGCTTGTCCATTCCATAGTCAGACCTTCAGCTGGATAACGACTCGGTTTCCTCAACAAAAGTTTCAAGGGAAACAGAAAGGCACGAAGATTGTGTGCTGATGGTTGTGGTCCTCTCCATTAAGAGATACTTGAAGGGCTGGGTGTGGTGTCACACACCATTGATCCCAGCACTTGGGAGGCAGAGCCAGGTGGATCTCTGCGAGACTGAGGCCAGTCTGGTCTATGTAGTGAGTTCCAGGACAGCCAGGGCTAAAGTTTCCCTTTTTTATTGTTATTTTCTACTTTAGCATGTTTTTTGTATGCGTGTGGGTGTATGGGTGTTTTGCCTGCACATATGCCTGTGCACCACATTTGTGCCTGGTGCCCATTTGGGGGACAAAAGAGGGCTGCCAGGTCCCCTACAGGTGGAGTTACAGACAATTATGAGCCCCCATATAAGAGTTAGAACTCCAACCTGGATCCTAGGGAAGAGCAACATGTGTTCTTAACCACTAGGCCGTCTCTGCATTCCTGGCTCTTTTGGAATGTGAAGATGTTGGCCTTTGGAGAGGAAAGGAATAGTAATATGGGTGAGTATTGGGGAAACCACCTTGGGTGCTGTTGAGAACTTTATGGTGCTTTATACATTTGTAATTTGTAGCAGTACATTCAACTGTGAAGTTATTTTCTCTGTACCTTTTTGTATGTTTTGTAAGAGATAGCTAAGTGTGGTAGCACATGTTCTTATTCAATAGTTCCAGACAGCTGAGAGGTTCAGGCTGAAGACTGATTGATCGAGCCCAAGATTTTTAAACTTGGAAGAAAGAAAGGAAGGAAGGAAGAAAGAAAGAAAGAAAGAAAGAAAGAAAGAAAGAAAGAAAGAAAGAAAGAAAGGGACAAATACTTAAATCTCAGTTGAACTTGGTGTTCTAGACCTGTGATCCCAATTCTACAAAGGCTGAGGCAGGAGGATTAAAAGTTCAAGGACCAAGGAGGCTACAAAATAAGTTCAAGTCCAGCCTGGGTATAGCAGTGAGCTCCTGCCTTAATAAGTAAAAAGAGGACTATGGATATAGCTAAATGGCAGAACACTGCCTAGCATGTGCTAGGTCCTGGGTTCAATTCCCAGTGCTTCCGGAAAGCAAGCAAGCAAACTGAAATAGCTATACATCATTTAGCATTTTTGACCTGCCTTCACCCATTTTTCATATGACGCCTAAAACATCTCGTTTAAATCTCCTGGTGCCCTGCTCCTCTTTGCACCCTTGCCCTCACAGCACATTTTCGACTCCTTTCTATGGTTCCCTGTTGCAGCACAGTACTTAACACTAAGGTATTATGTCTGTTTGTCATTTCATGCTGGAAAAATCTTAAGTCTCTCTTTCTACCTCCCTCCCTCCTCTTACTCGCTCTTTCTTCCTCCCTCTCACCCTCTTTGAGAAAGAGTGCCATTGTGTAGCTAAGGCAGGCCTAGAACTCATTTCTTAGCCCAGGTTAGACTCAAACTTTTTTATTAAATTTAATTTTTAAACAATCTTTTCTCATTTTACATACCTATCTCAGATCCCACTCCCTCCCCTCCTTCCACGCCACCCACCTTCCCCGCACTGTAGACATCCTCCACTCCTCAAAGAGTACCGTAATGCTTCACTCAAAATTTTATCAATCCTCTTTTTTCAGCCAATCAGGTGCTGGAATTTCAGGCATATGTCACTGCATCTGGATGTAAGATTCTTCTCTTCTCTCCTTCCCTTGCTCCCTCTGTCCCTCCCTCTGTCCCTCCGTCCCTCCCTCCCTCCCCCTCTCCTTTTCTTTCTTTTTCTGTTTTTTTTTCTAGACAGGGTGCTGGGGAGTGCTACACCACCATGGCCCAGCTGAATGTAAGATTCTTAGAAACAAATAATGTTTAGCTTCTCATCAGAGCTGCACAGAGTATAGTATTTAGCATTTAACAAATATTTATTAAGAGAATGAACTGTATAATTTCTCACATTTTTACACATCATGAAGAAACCAGTATTCAGGGCTAGAGAGAAGGCTCAGCAGTGAAGAGAGACAAGAATGCTATTGTGCAGGTCCTATGTCAAGTGGCTCACAACAGTCTGTAACTCCAGCTCCAGGAAGATTTGACACCTCAGGCCTCAGGACATCTGCATTCATATATACATACCCACACACAGACATACACAGATACAAATGATTAAGATAAAGCCTAAAAATTAAACAGTATTCAGAAAGGAAAAACCCGCCCACAGTCAAACAGCTACTAAATGGCTGAGCTAAATTTGGAGCTCTACCCATCTGGTTATAAATCTAATGTTTTGTCTTCTACACTGGCAGCTTATTTAAACTTCATGGCTTCAAGCTGTCAAGAGTTAAACCAGTCATATCTGTTTAGTAGATGCAGCAACAGAGGCTCAGAGAGATTCTGTAACCTGGTCACATTGTACGCTCTGTGCTTCAAAGTCAAGTTCAATTCATTCTTAAAACACAGAGCAGCTAGTTTCAGGGCGTAAGGTCTGTGTCCGATGCCCACTTCTCTGGGAATCCCTCCTGCTGCTGTGGGATGGGTGATATGCCAAACCAGAGCTTACCATAGGAGTGAGTTCACATTTCAACCATGGAGTAGCCATTGCTGGGAGATCCAGTGGAGGTGACAGAGTTTCCATGTGCATGGCTAGGGATCAAATCTGGAGTTTTGAATGCGCTAGGCAGGCACTCTACACTCGAGCTATATCCCCAGTCTTGGAAGAGACTTTATTTTTTGTCCAGAGACCAAAGACAGTGAATCAGTCCCTAACTAAATATGTGTAGTTGGGCTGGTTAATGTTTTACATTACAGAATAGCTTGAAAGTTGTGTATTTAGGTGAAGGGGTAGGGAGAATGCTAGGAAGGCAACATCATCTAAGGAATGTCTTCAAAAGTAGACTCCCTGTGATCCAAATTCCCTGCTAATTTTGCCTGTGGGTGCATTTATGTGTATGTGTTCAAGTATGTGCATGTGGGTGTATACACATTCAGCAAATACGCACGCGCATGTTGAGGCCATAAGGCAGCACCAGTGTCTTCTTCAACTGACCCCCCAACTTTTTTTGACACAGGGTCTCTTATTGAACCTGAAACAGATTGATTTGGTCAGGCTGGCTAGCCAACAAGCCCAAGGTATTTTCCCATCTCTACCTCCAAAGCTCTGGGATTGCAGACATGTACCACCATTCCTGGCATCTTTAATCCTGGGAATTGAACTCAGATCTTCGTACCTGTACAGTAAGCACTCTATCAACTGAACTATTCCTCCAGAAATCTTCCCACATCAACATACTTTTGACTCTTTCTTGCCACGTAACCCAGAAATCTGCTCCTTTGGCAAGTGTCTCATGCCTGATCTGGGTAGCCTTTAAGAATAATGGCTCAAGGCTGGGCATGGTGTCGCATCACTTTAATCCTAGAACATGAGAGGCAGGACCAGGCAAATTTCCGAACCTGAAACTAGCCTGGTCTATAGATCTAGTTACAGGAAAACCAGGGCTACACAGAACTTGTCTTAAAATAAATAAAAAGAAAAAAAGAAAGTTAGCCACCGTTTAAAACAATATGGCTGAATCAATGGCTCCCTATTATCTGACTCCAAGCTTTTATTATTAAGACCTATTAGAGCTTGTGCTGCAGCTCCCAGTTTGGGCTGTGTAGCAGCATCGCCTGGAGTGATTTCAGAGGAAACAGTGTCCAAGCCCCACCTGTACTACTTAGTACATCAGAACAACAGAATTGTTGGCCAAAGGGCCCAGACAATTATACTTTTCAAAACTCTGATGTTCACAGTTTGGGGCCAAGCTTGGTCATCTGTGAGTGCTAGCACATATTTCCACTGGGGCCAGTTTAAAAAAAGAAGTGTATTTCCCTTCTGTTTTCCTTGAGATGGGATCTCACTGTGTTATCTAGGCTGGCCTTTGCATTCCTGTGCTCAGGCAAGTCCCCTGCCTCAGCCAACAAGATCACATTTTTGTAACCCAGGTGGGCTTGGAATACACAGCCCTCCTGCTTCAACCTCCTGACTGTTGTGGTTGCAGATGTATGCCACTGTGCTCCTGCAGCAATAATAATTTTTTTTGTTTTTTTTTTTGTTTTTTTTTTTCAAGACAGTTTCTCTGTAGCTTTGGTGCCTGTCCCGGAACTAGCTCTTGTAGACCAGGCTGGCCTCGAACTCCCAGAGATCCGCCTGCCTCTGCCTCCCGAGTGCTGGGATTAAAGGCGTGCGCCACCACCGCCCGGCTAATAATATTTTTTTAAAGATTGATTTATTTATTTTGTATAAAGGGTTCTGTCTGCATGTATGCTTGCTGGCCAGAAGGGGGCACCAGATCTCATTACAGATGGTTATGAGCCACCATGTAACGGTTGCTGGGAATTGAACTCAGGACCTCTGGAAGAGCAGGCAGTGCTCTTAACCTCTGAGCCATCTCTCCAGCCCCTGCAGCAATAATTTTTAATCTAAGCATTCACTATTTGAGGAATTCTGAGATTTCAGTTCATGCATTAATTAATTAACCAGATATTTCAGTAGCTGCAAAAATAATGCTAAAAATAGTGGTTCATTTCCTATGAGCTGGACTTCATGGACAAGCACTCTTCTTACAATTTTCCATTTAATCTTCACTATACCTACCCTATGTCGTTGGCACTGGTGTTCCTATATCTTACAGGTATATTAGGCACAGGGTGGTTAAGCTATTAGTACAGATCACACAGCTCTAAGTTAGAGCTGAGATTTGAACTGCAGCATAAGACTCCCTTCTAGATTTTATTGTCTAATGTTGTAACCACTAGTAAAATGGGGCTACTGGATACTTGGAATGTGACTAGTCCTAATTGATATGTACTGTCAACTTAAAGGATGCACCTGGCTTCAGAGACATTTTATGAAAGAATACAAACTCTCAGTAGTATTTTGAGTGACTGGTGAAATGTCTTAGCAGTTAAGAGCACTGACTGCTCTTGCAGAAGACCTAGTTTGAGGTGCCAGCACCCATATGATGGCTTAGAGCCATCTATAACTACAGTTCCAGGGGATCTGACCCCTTCTTCTGGCCTCCATGGGCACCAAGCATGAATGTGGTAAACAGACATAAATGCAGACAAAACATTTTAAAAGAAAAAAGATTTTATTATATGCTTTTTTGCGATATTTTGATAGTAATTAAAATATAGAGCTGCTTAATTTTATCTTTATTTTTTTTAAAGTTGTGATTACTAGTGAATTTTACATATATGATTCACTTTAGTTTTTCATTGCACTGTTTTGCTCCACTGGGTGCATACTAAATCATGGCCTTTGCTTGAATCAGAGACAAAGCAAATGGGCCATGATGATAAAAAGCTTATAGACTGAGAGCTGGGCACGGAGTTCAGTGGTAAAGCATTTGTAGGCTGTGCATAAAGGTCCTGGAAGTCAAACATTTCTTACTAAATTGTATGAAATTACAAGCCATGAAAGAGGAGGGATATTTTCTGATTTGTTAATTAGAATGAATTGATTAATTAAAGAAGAATTTCTGATATGTTAAGATTACTTCACAGAGATCAATGTTGATGGAGAGGATAAGGGAAAATAGAGGGTGCATTGGAAATAAGCTAACAATCTAGTTTGAGATAAATGACACAGAAAGAAGAGGTCAGGCCTGGTGGCACAAACCCACAATCCTAACATTTGCGAGTCAGAAGCAGGAGGATCACGGGAAGTTCAAGACCAGTGTGATCTATATAGTGTGTTCTGGGAAAGCGCAAAGACTGTATGGCAATATCCAAACTCAAAAAAAAAATGACAGAAGGACCAGAAATGGTGAATACCTTTAATCCCAGCATTCAGGAGGCAAAGGAATGGAGATTTTGTGAGTTAAAGGCCAGGCTTACATAGTGAGATCTTGACTCAAAAAAAAAAAAAAAAAAAAAAAACGAAGGAGAGGAGGAAGAGGAAGAGACAAGTGAAATAAGGCAGACTTGATGCCAGGCTGACATCCACGACATGGCCCCTTCGCTGGAGGTTTCCTATGTCTCAATCAGCCAGCTTTATCATAGCTTGTATAGACAGAAAGAGAAAAGGGAGGATGCCTCAAATCGAAGAGTTTGTTTATGTCTTAATTGCTCATTTATACCAAAGGTCTCATGTTTCTCAGACTGGTCTCCAACTTGCTAGGTAGCTGAGAATGACCTTGAATTTCTCATCCTCCTGGCTCTGCTTCCTAAGTGCTGGGATTGCAGGCCTGCACCACCAAGCTCAGTTTATATGGAACTTGCTAGACAAGTACCAAAACAGCTCTGTCCCCAGCGTTGAATCATAGTTTTATACAGAAGCAGGGACAGAGAAGATGTGAGGCCATCTTGTGTTGGAGTTCATTTTCTGTTGCTGTAACAGAACATCTACAGAGTAATCCAATAAGAATCGAGGTGTAGGGGCTAGAGAGATGGCTCGGGAGGTTAAGAGCACTGGCTGCTTTTTCCAGAGGTCCCGAGTTCAGGTTCTACAACCGTCCATCAAGGAAATCTGGTGCCCTCTTCTGGCAATCAGACAAACATGCCGGTGGAACACAGTGTACATAATAAATAAATAAAAACTTTTTTTAAAAGCTTGGAAAAAAGAACAGAGGTGTATTTAGTTCACGGTTCTGGAGAATATATGCTCTGTGTCTGGCAATGGCTTTATGTTGCAGCGTATGTAAGGGAGGCTATCTAATACTGACATAGAACAAGCTAGTCAGAGAGATGCGGATCTCATAACAAAGTTATAATTGATTCATCCCAGCATTGCTAACATGTAAGTAACTGCTTGTCAGAGTTGTCCTTCAGTTGCTGAAAGGAATTTGTAATCCACTCCTATAATATTAAGATGTTAAAAAAATCAATAATGGAATTTGAATCAGGCATGGTAGTATATTCCAGTAATCCCAGCACTGGGAAAGCTAAGGCTGGAAAATAGCTTCAAGTTCAAAACCAGCGTGGTTACACAGTGAGGTGTAGGTAAACCTGAGCTATATAGAGGCCCTGACTCAAAAAAGAGGAAAAAGTTCAGTAGACTTTGAAGCTGGGAATGTTGGCACATACCTGCAATTGAAGTACTTGGGAGCCTGGGGTGGGGGGAACCTGAATTCTAGGACTACAAAATGAGGACCCTACCTTAAAACAAAACAAAGAGACTAGCTAGAAATCTTTTGAAAAATGAAACTTAGTTTTTGTAAGTTTCATATTTTTATTTTTTATTCTTCTTGTTATATTTACCTTTGTTTACACATTTTTTCATTTATAGGGCAATTATTTTAAATTTCTGTTTTTCTTTCCCTCTTCCTCAGATTATTATTTTAAAGTGTTTTATTGATTCTTTGTAGATGTCACATCATGCATTCTGATCCCACTCATCTCTCTACCCCCTCACATCTGCCCTTGCAACCTTCCACAAAAACAAGACAAAATTAAAACAAGTCAAAATCACACACACACACACACACACACACACACACACACACACACACACAGAGAGCGAGAGAGAATATGAAGGAGAATTTTTGATGTGGAAGCTGTAGAGTGGCCTAGTAAATTACCCAATACACCTTTAGTTCATGTATTTTTTAAGTATTCTGTTACACTATGGATACTGCGCCCTCACTGGGAC
The DNA here is from genome assembly GCF_037038515.1 of Microtus pennsylvanicus. Classification (NCBI taxonomy): domain Eukaryota; kingdom Metazoa; phylum Chordata; class Mammalia; order Rodentia; family Cricetidae; genus Microtus; species Microtus pennsylvanicus. Next base: position 30,303,375 of record NC_134601.1, read on the forward strand.
TCCTCTTTGATATCCTGATGTTGTCCTGTGTCGTGGAGATCCTGTAGCTTTGGATCTGTAGGTCCAGCCCCTTCACATGCTCCTGCAGTTCATGGATAAGGTGGATGCCAGGTGGGCTAACTCATCCCTGGATCTGGGCCTGGGTAGTGGCTGTGTTGGTCAGCCCGCCAGCTCTCCCTCATCACCACCACCAGGGCGAGCTCTCCAGCACTGTCCTGGCTAGCTCTCCCAATGTGGCCGGCAGTAAGGAACAGAACCAGTTCTTCTGCTCTCCTGCCCCCTGATCCTGCTTACCTGCACTCACCCCTCCAGGGCCAGCTCTCCCATTTTCCCCAGGCAAGGAACAGGGCCCTTTCTCCTGATTGCTGTATGGGGCATAGGAATGGGGGCAGGTCAGCTCTCCTGCTCTCCTGCCCTCAGGGCCATCTTACCTACATTCCAGCAATAATGAGGGTTAGCTCTGCTGTGCTGCACAGGTAAAGTGCAAGGCCCCCTCTCCAGTGTGCTCCAAGTCAGTGCTAGCTCTCCCAATCTCACAATCTCTGGGTCAGCTCTGTTACTGCCACAGGCAGGGAGGGGAGAGGGCATGAGGAGGGAAGGTCACTTAGATGAGGGGTGGCCTCAGGTCCCCCACACAGGTTCTGGATCACCTAGCCCCACGTCCAGCAGGGTCTGCTCTCCTGTGCTGTGCATGAGGTGAGGGACCTGCTCTCCTGAGTGCTGTACCCAGTGAAGAGCAGAGTCAGCTACCCCATTCTTGTGACCCTGGGAGCACCATTTCCCAGCCTGCAATGGGTGCTGCAGTTGGTAGGGGCAAGTCCAGGTGTCCCTAGTGCAGCAGCTGGTGGGTGGGAGCGGGGCCGACTCTGCATAGCTCTGTCCTTACTGCCCTGGGTGGTAATAGGAGCTACAAACTTCAACACAGATTGCAGATTCCGCAGGGCCACAGACCTGGGCCTCTTGGGTAGCAGCCCAGGCCCAGACGACGCCATGGCCCTGGGTGGTAGTGCAGGCCACACAGATCTGTATGCCTCCGGCAGAGGCATCAATAGCTATTGGATATGAGCACAGTTCTAGGTGGCCATCCAGACCCCTGATGTCCCAGTGGCCCTAGGTGACAACATGGCCAAGGCTGTCGACACAGATTCTGCCTGTGATTGGACCATGGACTCAGACATGGTCCTTGGCAGTATTTCAGGCCCGGACATCACTTGGTCCCTGGTACAGGCCTCTCAGATCGGCACGACCCCTATATAGTGTCACATTCTTACCTGGAGATCACCATAGACCTGGGTAGCAAGCAGGACATTCACATCAGCTGGTTCCTTCCCAGCGTCACCCGCTAAGATCTGCTCCTCTCCCCAGGTCATGAACCATTCTGCCTCTTTCTCCCAATCCCCACCCTGTATTCTCTCACAATAATGATGCTGACCAGAGGCAGGGGTAGGGGTGGGATGGGGGGTGGGGGGTGGGGGGTGGGGGTGGGGGAGCTGGTTAATTTCTGCCTGCCCAAGTCAAAAGGCCCGATGAAGAACTATGGCTTGGCAGTTAGATTTTAATAAAGTACTTTCTCTCTCTCTCTCTCTTTTTTTTTTTATAAAGTTTTTCGAGACAGGGTTTCTCTGTGGCTTTGGAGCCTGTCCTGGAACTAGCTCTGTAGACCAGGCTGGCCTAGAACTCACAGAGATCCGCCTGCCTCCCGAGTGCTGGGATTAAAGGAGTGCGCCACCACTGCCCGGCTTTTTTTAAGGTACTTTCTCTTTTAGTTAAGATGACCAAGTGGGGTTTTTTTTGTAGATAATTTTTACCAGTTCATTTCGTAGTTCCACTGAGTTTTGAGGTTCCACATTGTTCCTCAGTAGCTCAGAAGCTTCAGAAGTTTGCATGAGATAGATTCAGCCGCAGGCACCAGCCTAGCTTTGAATCTGACTTGTTTCTTGAGATTCATCTTAAAATGAAAGCTTTGCTTTATTTTGTTCTTATTTTTTAAAGAGTAATATTCCATCTTTTCTTTTCTTTTCTTTTCTTTTCTTTTCTTTTCTTTTCTTTTCTTTTCTTTTCTTTTCAGTTTCACACTAGGTCTGGCTGGCCTGGAAGTCACTGTGTATACAGCTCAGGTGGGCCCCATGGACAGGGCCTTCCTAAGTCAGTCTCTCAAATGCTGGGATTACAGGGGCAACCCACTGTTATCTGGCAATTTGCCTTGCATTGACAGAGACTGAGACTGTAAAGGCTTGGGGCAGTTTCCAAAGGCTCCAGGGAACTGCTTGCCTGTACCTTGTACGCAGGCTGACTGTGGTTCCATTTTATCAACTGCTTCTCCAGTGCCATTGTCATCCCCATTTTCTGTCAGATTTATTTTGGGCTATGAGAAGCCGGTGATCTTAGGGACCAAAGAAATGACCTCTCAATAAATGACCCTTTTGTGTGTTTATTTGGCCTGTGTCTTACAGTGTAGTTCAGACAGGCATGGAATTAGTATGTATCTCAGACTGACCCTAAACTCATTTGCCTCAGTGAACTGAGTGCTGGATTATAGGTGTGAGCCCAATGTCTATTTCAGTAAATGATTCTGAATTTTTAGATATTTATTGTTCAGGAACTTCTTTCTTTGAACATATTTATACTTTTTAATTTTTTAAAAAATTTAATTTAACTTAATTAGCATTTTTTCATTTATTTTACAAACAGACCATAGTTTTACTTCCCTCCCTCCCTCCCTCCCTGGGACTCCCATCTACCCCTGTCCGCATCCACTCCTCCTCTACCTCCATTCAGAAAGCAGCGGGCCTGCCAGGGGCTAGAACAAAGTAGGCTCATTAAGTTGAGGCAGGTCTGAGCTCCTCCCCTTCAGTCAAGGCTGGGCGAGCTCATACAGTATGGGGAACACGTTCCCAAAAGGCAGCTAAGCACCAGGGTCATGTTTATACTTTTTAAAAAAATAATTTTAAATGATTATATAAAGTAATGGGTGTTGTGATGGAATTTTCATCCATATGTAGCATATTATACTTCGTTCTACTTCTTCTCAGCCCCCCCTGCCCTCCTCAAACCACTGCTCCTTCTAGCTCATTCCCTTCCTTTTCCCCAGGTTCTCTCTCTCTCTCTCTCTCTCTCTCTCTCTCTCTCTCTCTCTCTGGCCACATGTATCCCATTACTCTCTCTCTCTCTCCCATTCCCATTGTTTTGTGTGTGTGTGTGTGTGTGTGTGTGTGTGTGTGGTGTCAGGGAACAAAATGATAGTCCTATCCTAACAACTGTGTGATGAGATTATTCTAAAAGTACCCAAGGCATGATGAGATGTGCCCCTAACTGCAGAGATTGTGCACCCGCCGGTGGAGGGGAGGTAAGAGGCAAAGAATTTCAGTACCGATACTGTATTTTTTTTTGAATATCACATTATTTTGTTGACTTCTATTCCTTTTTTAAAAAATGTACATTGGTGTTGGATCCCCTAGAAGTGGAGTTACAGACAGTTGTAAGCTGCTATGTGTCTGCTGGACTCAAGCCTGGGTCCTCTGCACCAGCAGTCAGTGTTCTTTTTTTTTTTTTATTTATTTATTTTTTTTTTTTTTTGCAGTCAGTGTTCTTAACCCGTTAGTTGTATAATGGCTAAGACCTGAAGTGGAAAATTATATTCGAACACTGCATTCCTCAGAGGCCCCAGTTTCCTGCAGCCGCTGTGTTTCTGGAGGGTCCAGGTATAACAATCATGCTGCCCATGTCTGTATGCCACCTCTTCAATCGCCTGTGTCCCTTTGTCCGCGAAACACAACAGAGTATGTTTCACGAGTCGTTTTGTATTCTTAGAGTCTAATATTTATATGTCCATGTTGGGACTCTAGTCTCCTTAAGATCTGTGCTCTGCATGGGGAGCCTACAGACCTGCGCGCATCGATCAAGGCAAAGCATAAATTACCATATTTCAACACGGTTGCAAATTGTCTAATGACACTTTCCAAACTATTCGCCCGCTTTACAAGAACGTTAATTCGGCACAAGCCCAGAGCTGGCTCTTGCTTATGTGTTGTGGTGCCAGTTGAGAGACACAGCTTTCCAAGGGGGTTGGGAGAAGTAAGGGCTATCCTGGAACCTGGAAGCACACTCAGCCCTTTGTGAGGAGGGTCCAAATTGTATCGCTCTCTCCAGGCCCTGCAGTTCAGAGGTGGAGAATGGACGCCATACTGCATGTCTTCAGGAGAAACTGCTCACTTTTCTTAGAGATAAAGTGGCCCAGTATTTAAGCTTGGGGAGGAGATCCAGTATTCTGCCTGGATGGGGCTAGAAAACATCATTGTGAGTGAGGTAGCCCAAATACAGAAAGACGACTATCACATGTACTCACTCATAAGTGATTTTTAATCATAAAGCAAAGCAAACCAGCCTTACAAATCACAATCCCAGAGAACCTAGAAAACAATGAGGACCCTAAGAGAGACGTACAGAGATCTAATCTACATGGGAATTAGAAAAAGACAAGATCTCCCGAATAAACTGGAAGCATGGGGACCATGGGAGAGGGTGGAAGGGGAGGGGAGAGGCAGGGAGGAGAGCAGAGAAAAATGTAGAGCTCAATAAAAATAAAAGAAAAAAGAAAAGAAAAGAAATCATTCTGGGCAGATGGAGGGGGATAACCACTAAGGAGTTATAACTGGGCTGTGGTGCGCTGCTCCTCACTGGGGAGCAACATAATCACACAGAGGCTTGCCTTTTCTGCTGAGAACTCTGCATGTCATCTTAGACAGGTTGTCGCACTGTCCCAACCCCGGGCTCCCTCCTGTGTAAAATGAAGGGTGCTGGGTGACTGAAAGTCCCTGCAGTTCCTTCCTTTAAATCAGATGTCTCCCAGCAGGAAAAAAAAAAAGCGCAATTCTTGGAAGAGTGGTGTGAAAGAATAGGACTGGAATCCTGTTCCCAACCTTTTCCTAAGAGACTCGGGGACATCTGCCTGGCTCACGTGGGAAATTAAGGTAATCTTGTGTGAAGGCGCCTCCAAAGCAAGTGAGAATGCCTTTGCTAGGAAGGAGCTGCTGGGTTGAGGGCTTGCTGCCTTCCAGAGTGCCTTGAAAAAACTGAGGATAGTAGGGAATAAATAAATCCTGCCTCCTGAAATCTCTTGCACTGTTTTCCCAGAAAGGGGGTTCGTGATGAGATTTTTGTATTAAGATAGAAGTTTCCTCCCGTGCGTTTGTCCATTCAAGGGTTGAGAATGCCTGGCCAAACTGTATGGGCCAGTGTGTACCAACTTTTCCTCTTGTATCAATGGATACAACTCCCCAGCAGAGGCACCTGTGCCTGCAGCATTCCCAGTATTAGGTACAATGCAGCATGATTCCAGCATGATTCATGATTTCATGAATTGAAAACAATTCAAAATAAGGTCTGTTCCTCTGTTTTTTTTGTATATATAATTAATAGTAATTTCCCTCCTTTTATTTTTTTCAAGACAGGGTTTCTCTGTAGCTTTGGAGCCTGTCCTGGTACTCACCAGGCTGGCCTCAAGCTCACAGAGATCCCCCTGCCGGCTTCCCTCCTGGTTTAAACAATAATCTTCCCACCTATTTCAAGGGAGGCACTTCACTTTTCTTCTTCTTTTTTTTTTTACCATTCATTCATGGCATATTTATTTAGCATGTGGGCATGAATGAATGCTGTGTGTGTGTGTGTGTGTGAGAGAGAGAGAGATGAGATTATTTTAGAATATTTCTTCCCAACCTTTCTTTTAGGAAAAAAAAGTGTCTCCCTAGGCCCCTGGCTGGCCTGAAGCTCACTATGTAGAACAGGCTGGTTTCAAACTTGTGCTACAACTGCCTGTTTACCGTGTGCTGGGATTACAGTACTGTGCTATCGTGCCTGGCACATCCTCAGTTAAAATCTAGTTTGAGCTTCGGTGGGCAGGGGTGGAGATTGATTGGGACGTGCCATGTTGGGGCAGGGGAAGCTAGGGCCTACAGAGCAGGGCTGGGAGGCCAGACACCCACCTCCTCCAGAAGCAGGTGGGGCCAAGGCTCCAGTCCGGTGCCACGGGCTACTGGTTGGGGATAAGGGGAGGCTGCTATCAGGTCTCTGGGCCTTCAGTGGGTGGGGGTGGTGCTCGGGATGTGTCGCTGGAGTAACCCAGACTCTCACCTCCAGGTGCAGGCAGGGTGGTCGGGAGAAGGTGTGGGGAGCAGGAGGAATGGAAGGAGAGGGAACGGGGATTGGTACGTAAAATAAAAAAGATTGTTTAAAAATAAAAACAACAACAACAAAAAACTAGTTTGAGGCCAGTGAGATAATGAGATGACTCAGCAAATAAAGGCACTTAATGCCAAATCTGATGACCCGAGTCCCACACGGTGGAAAGAGAGAACCATCTCCTGCAAGCTGTCCTTTAACCTCCATAAATGTTCCCGGGTCACAGAAGAGCGCGCGGCGCCTGCGCGCGCACGCACACACAGACACAGACGTAGTAGTAGTAGTAGTAGTAGTAGTAGTAGTAGTAGTAGCAGCAGTATTAGCAGTAAACATTTAAAACCTAAACTGAAGAAAACAGTAATTTGCTGAAATCTGTATGATTTTTAAAAATAGTGTAATGTCTCTGGAAGCCCTCATACATTATGTGAAAGTTTTCACAGTTTTGCTTTCCCACATACCAAGTTACCATGAGAAGAAATAACTTTTTTGTTTGTGTATGTCAGGCCGAATATGAGAGCCAATTATGGAAATTCAATTTTTTAAATTTCTTTTTATGTGTATGGATGTTTTACCTGCACGTATGTCTTTGCACCAGGTATATATGTCCTTGGTGCTTTCAGAGGTCGGAAGAGGGTGTACGATTTCTTGGGACTATAGTTACAGACAATTGCGGGTTGCCACATGGGTCCTGGTATTTGATCCTGGGTCCTCTGGAAGAGCAGCCAGTACTTTTAACCTCTGAGCCATCTCTTCAACCAAGTGTGGGGAAATTTTGTTGGATCATGTTTGACTTTTGAGCCTAAAGGTATCAAGGCATGAAAGGTTCCTGAAACTTTTATTTGTACAAAAATCCCATAGTTCAGAGTGGAAACAACAAGAAGTTACAATTATTGGATTTCAAAATCACCTGGAAAAGGACAACATTGGGCATTTATGGGGATGCATTCCTGAATGTTCCTTCCTCTAAGCTGCCTATGGGGCAGTGACCCTGTGACAGCAAGTAAAAGAATCACATTAGATAGACCACTGCTTTTGATGGTGTTTGCAATCCACAGTTGTGGATGAGAAAGGAATGAAAAGTATTGGGTGAGTCACGAAAACTGGTTTGGTAGGGTGAGACGGCTCTGTAGATTACGGTCCCAGATAGTGAAAGGAGAGGGCTGATTTCCCCAACTTGTCCTCTGACCTTTAGTGAGTGTGTTTGTTTGTGTGTGTGTGTGTGTGTGTGTGTGTGTGTGAGAGAGAGAGAGAGAGAGAGAGAGAGAGAGAGAGAGAGAATGCATGTGTGTGTACGCATGTGTATGTGTGTATGTACATGATGTGTGTGAGAGAAATAAAAATAAATAAAATGTAATACAAATTTACAACACTAAACAGTATGTTTTCCCAAGCAAATAGCTCCCTTCTACCACGCTTTCTCTGGCTGCCTCTCTCTTCCCTTTCTTTCTTTTTCCTCTCTCTCATTGAGATGGAGTCTCACAATGCTCACTATGTTGCCTCAGCAGGTCTCTGACTTCTAGAATTGAGCCTCCTAAATTCTGGTCATACAGGCATGCACCACAATGCCACAATAATGATTTTTGATAGTCTCTACCTCCGCTGAGAGGCAAGTCTGGTGTAGATTCGACACTTTTTTTCTGAAGGGCCTACAATAATTTTATCCTACAAATTCTGGTATAGATACAATACTTTATCTGAAGGAACTACAATAACTTCACAGTACAATCACGCTCATAAAATAACTGGCAATTATTCAATTAGAAACCCTTTACTTGAAAAAGTTAAATGTTTACTTCCAATATCCAGGAGGATAACTGCATGGTTTTTTTGGGGGGGGGCACACCTTCCTATTTAGCTTCTCTAGGGTCATGAATTATAGGCTCAATGTCCTTTATTTATGGCTAGAATCCACTAATGAGTGAGTACATATCATATTCATCTTATTGGGTCTGGGTTACCTCACTCAGGAGAGTGTTCTCTATTTCCATCCATTTGCATGCAAAATTTAAAATGTCATTGTTTTTACCACTGAGTAGTAAGAGGTTGGGGGTGGGGGGTAAGGGGAGATGGGGAGAGAGAAGTGAGAAGGGGAGGATGGGGAGAGCTTGGGGGAATGGGACAGTTGGGATGGAGGAGGAGTGGATATGGGAGTAGGGAAGTATATATCTTAATTAAGGGAGCCATTTGAGGGTTGGCAAGAGACTGGACTCTAGAGGGGTTCCCAGGTGTCCAAGGAGATGTCCCCAGCTTGTTCCTTGAGCAGCTGAGGAGAGGGTGCCTGAAATGACCCTATCCTATAGCAATACTGACGAATATTTTGCATATCATCATAGAACCTTCATCTGGCGATGGATAAAGATAGAGACAGAGACCCACACTGGAGCACTGGACTGAGCTCCCAAGGTCCAAATGAGGAGCAGAAGGAGGGAGAACATGAGCAAGAAATTCAGGACCAGCGAGGGGTGCACCCACACACTGAGACAGTGGGGCTGATCTATTGGGAGCTCACCAAGGCCACCTGGACTGGGACTTATGGAGCCTGTGATCAAACTGGACTCTCTGAATGTGTCAGACAAGGAGGGCTGACTGAGAAGCCAAGGACAATGGCACTGGGTTTTGATTCTACTGCATGTACTGGCTTTGTGGGAGCCTAGTCTGGATGCTCACCTTACTAGACTTGATGGAGGGGGGAGGACCTTGGACTTCCCTCAGGGCAGGGAACCCTGACTGCTCTTTGGACTGGAGAGGGAGGGGGAAGGGGAATGGGAGGAGGGGAGGAAATGAAAATTTGTAATAACACAACAACAACAATAATAATAGTAAGCTGCAAAAGAGTTAAATGTTTTCAAAATTGTGATACTGGTCCCCTTCCTCCATGCCGCATTTTGGTTTTGGCTGCTTTCTGCCTGGGGAGATCGGCATAAAGACGGCAGAAATGAAACAGCATTCTGATCGCTTCCGAGTTTCAGCGCTGAGAAGAGAACCTATGGCCTCATAAATACTCGACCACTTTATTACTCTAGCCATGAGTGCTGCCTTGCAAGAATTATTCTAAAACATCATCCTTTGTTTGGAGCAGCATTAAACCAACAGATTTCCTTTCAGTGTTTCACCTCTAGGAGCTAGAATTCTGTCCAGCTTGTTTAATGTAAATATATATATTTATATAAATTTATTTTATATGGTGAAATGTCTGCTTTTTAAGCTGGGAAATCTATAGCAACGGACTCTCCTGCCTGTGAGTAGGGAAGGGTGCAATATCATTTTATCATTCTTTACATTTATTTTACTTTAAAAAAATGCATGGTCTGCCTATGTATCACTAACTGGCCCGGAACTTACTTTATAGACTAAGCTGGCCTCCAAATCAGAGAACTGCCTGATTCTACTTTCCAGGAGACTGGAATTGAAGGCATGAGTCACCACTCCCAGCCTATGGTCTTTTTTTTAATATTATAAACGTTTATTTATGCATGTGTGATGTGCCTTGAGTTCTGGAATGCATCGGCCACAGCGCATGTGTGAAGTATAGAGGACAAATCTGATGAGTCACTTCTTTCTCTCCACTGCGAGTTCCAGGGATCCAGGGATCGAATTCACTTAGTCAGGCCTGCATCTCAAGCACTTTCGCCTCCTGAGGTGTCTCTCTGCCCCCTCCCTTCCCAGTCTTGATGAGCTAACTCTCATTTCTCTCAAACAGCAGAGCTATAGGGCCAGAATGCGTACAATCCCTATACCCTCCACAAATGAGAAAACACTGATTTAGAAAATTAGGGCTTTGGTCAGGTGACTGGCTGTTATCCCCCCCCCCGCAACACCTCCCTGCTTAGAAATGACTGCTTCCATTCCAGAAACGCTCCCCAAATCATCTGGCACGTGCATGCGCTCTTTCACCTGGGCAAAATAGTAATGTAGAGGGTGAGGTGTACAGAGACCGTGTGTTACTCTATGTATACTCGCTTTGGGCTCTTGGATAATTTTGTGATGAACAAATCCTATTGAGAGTAACCTAGGGATACTAGCTTATAAAAGGAGGCCTCTGCAATATTCTGTTAAAATTTCATTCCCTTAGCAATTTCCACCCATGCCCTTAACCCAGGATGATCCTCAAAGCCAATATGCTGCTAAACCAAACTTTTATTGAACTCATAACTTTACATAGAGTATATGTGCACACAATTTCATTTAACAAGTATTTTTTTAAGATTTATTTATTTATTATGTATGAAACATTTTGCCTCGATGTATGCCTGCACGCCAGACCAGGGTGCCAAATCTTGGTACAGATGGTTGCGAGCCACCATGTGGTTGCTGAGAATTGAACTCAGCATTTCTTGAAGAGCAGCCAGTGCTCTTAACCTCTGAGCCATCTCTCCAGCCCTTAACAGCTATTTTATAAGTAACTTTTAACAATGTCTATGAACAGCATGAATCTTACTGGAAATCTTACTGGAAAACACTTATTGGAAAATACTTATTGGAATCTTATTGGAAAACACTTAATGGAATACACTTATTGGAAACCACTTATTGGAAAAATCTTATTGGAATCTTATTGGAAAACACTTTGGGAAAACTGATGTAGACTTCAGTTTTCAGGACCTTAGAACTGGCCATTGGGGTTGGGAACATATCCCATACCTGCATTGGGCATTTGAGCATTTTGAGCATTAGGAGCATTTTGAGCATTGGGAGCATTAGGAGCATTACGAGCATTTTGAGCATTGGGAGCATTACGAGCATTACGAGCATTTTGAGCATTGGGAGCATTACGAGCATTACGAGCATTTTGAGCATTAGGTGGCACAGGTGGCCAGGGAAATAGAGGTGGATGGGGTCCCCTTGGTGGCATAGGCATAAATGGTGGGGGAACCAGGGGTGGGAGAGGCAGCATGTGAGGATGGATTGGCTGGGGTGCCACAGGCTGATATCTCCAAATAACCTCCACGATAGGGATGGGGCCATAACGATCATCCATGTATAGACCCACGGGGGTACTCATGGCAACTGGAAACATGCTCCTGCATAAATGTGCCCGCTGAAGTTGTCTCCACTTGGTCCTTCTGTTCTGGAACCAAATCTACAATTAGAAGGGGAAAAATTATTTAGGATATTAGACAACTAATGTCATAATAGGAAAAACCCTACAGGCCGCTAAAATTAGAACTACTGCTCTAAACCTGGTGTAGAGTTTGAAATATTGTATTTCTCTTTTCCCCCTTTAATGCTGTTTTAACTATTTTCCGGGCCTTGGACAGAGGTGTGTTACTTGCGTGCACATGCGTGCATGTGTGTGTGTGTAAAGTGTCACTCAGAAAAACTTAAGTTTTTCTTTTCCTCAGAATCTGCTTTGTTGACCTCTCAAGCTGAGCTAGGTCTGCCTAAGGGAGTAGCCTGTGGCATCAAGATGCTCTAACTCAGCGGCCTGCTTTGGTGGGGATGATTTTCTGTATGTCTCACCAACAGATACACAGCTATTTCCACCACACATGCCTAAATAAACGGAAAAGGTATTTTACATTAACACAGATAAGAAGAGAGCACTTTCAGATTCCAGAAAACATAGGTTAAAATAAAAAACACCAAAAAGGAAAACAAGACCTTACATGTAAGAAATTGTCTTTGCCCTTTGAAAATCCAAATAACCAGATGCTTCCTTCAGTATCATTTTTGGATCCCTTGGCCATGTGACCAATTATGTTCAAATATAAAATTCATTAGCCAAAAAAAAGAGAAAAGACCAAAGAAACATACCAACTTGAGAATTCCCAGCACAAAACATTACCTACAATGTGTTTTAGAATACCTGTTGTACCTAATTGCTTTTCCAAAATTTACTAACCTGCACTCTGGATTCAGGCAAACCCAGGCGTTGGGCAAGTTCCATTCTGATGGGAGAAAATAAGTAATGTTTAGTATTGGAGTTGTGGCTAAAAAGAAAGATATGGATGTACATTAAATCTAACCTAACCTCCCAGTGCAGTTTTCTATAATAGCAGAGACTTGATTTAGGGAGTGGCTTCCTAGTCACAAGTTATCTCTTCAATTGAAAATTTAAAAAAGGAATATATGTGAAAATGTCTGTTACTTAACTAAATATGGCCTTTTTTTCTGTTTGCGAATCAGTAGAGAACACCCCTCAAAACATTTTTCTTGAGAGGTTGTTCTGTGTAAAAACCAAACTGCCAAGTTACCCATAAAGTGCTACGTCCACCTGCCACGCTGGTCTTGCTGCTCGGGACTCAACTCAGGACTTTGGGCTTTCTGGGTAAGAACTCTAACACTGAGCTAAATTCCTAACCCCCAAATGGTCCTTTGGGCCTGAATATTTCTGTTTCTTCTAAGAGGGATAGGTAAACTCTCAAAGAAGGAAATACAAAACTATTTAGGTCCAAGGGTGTCCAGTGGAAATTATTTTTTTCTGTTTCTAATCTGAAGACTGAGTGCTGCAAAGTCAGAGCAGACTCTGTATTCATTACATACACCAACCGACCCCGTCCCTCATTTCACCCGGGCTAAAATGAATGGGATTTCCCCCTACAGCGTCAGGACCACAGTGCAATAAGAAGTTTCAGCGCTTTGCAGGGCTAGGTGGGAGAAAAGCGGCAGACGTAGTCGCCACGCCCTACTGGGGTCCTCCGTGGAGCTCATCTCACGTGCAAAATCAAAGGGTTTTAAAGTTCACTAAATGTGTAAAGTCACTTTTTACTATAATATTTTAAAAATGCCAAACTGTACAAAACAAAAACTCGAAATTTATGATTGCAGACTATTAACATTTTAAGTAAAGCGGGTTCCAGGGGTTCCAGGTTGGCAGAGCAGCGACCTCCTCGCTCACCGCGTCCCGTGCCCGCCCCCGCAGCCACCGCCCTCTCTTCCCAGCCCTCTCCCCCCGCCCCCTTGCCCCGCCCCGCCGCCCCCTCCCGTCGCTCAGTCACCCCCCCTCGCCCCCCCTCTCATTCCTTCGCTTCGCCGCCCCCATCCGTCGCCCCGCCCCCCCTGCCCCATCCACCCACATCCTGTCGCTCCGTCGCCCCCACCCCCGTTAACCCGCCCCCGCGCCAATTCCTGCTCGTGTGCTCTAGCTTTGCCCCCGGGGAAAGATGGACCCCAGGCTCTGGCGCTCCCTAGCCGATTCTCGCCTTAAAAGAGCTACAACCCAGCAACCCCCCAAGCCCGCCAGCGAAATGGGCGCCAAAGAAGAAAAACAACCGCTCACCTAGCAAACACATCGGGGTACTGGACACGCTGGAAGGAGGCCTCCAGCTCCCGCAGTTGAAGCTCGGTGAAGGTGATACGGTAGCGGCGGCGCTTTGGTTGAGGTGGGGGCTGCGGCGGGGGCTGCAGCGGGGCCTGCGGCGGTGGCTGCAGCGGTGGCTGCGGCGGGGGCTGCAGCGGGGGCCGCAGCGGGGGCCGCAGCGGGGGCTGCAGCGGGGGCTGCTGCGGGGCCAGCGGCGGGGGCTGCGGCGGGGCCAGCAGCGGGGCCTGCGGCGGGGCCAGCAGCGGGGCCTGCGGCACGGGCAGCGGCACGGGCTGTCGCAGCGCTTGCATTGGGGGCTTCAGCCGGGTCAGCTGCAAGGGTTGCCGCTGGGGCTGCGGCTCGGGGGCAGCGGCCTCCTCCTCCAGCTGAGAGTTGGCCTCCGGGAAGCCGCCTCCAAACTCAAGGGCTTCGAACTCCTCCCAGTCTGGCGGTGTTTCGACAAAAGGGAGGGTTGGTTCTTCACTAGCCGGTTTGAATCCCTCGTTTTCCTGGTAGTTTGTTTCGTCCAGAAAAGTCGAGGCAAAGATGTTCTGAGAGTCTGGGTGGGGGAAAAGCACAAACAGACCAGAGCGTTTGCGCTCAAGCCCCAGGCGCACGGGAAAGGGAAGGCTAAGGGCTCTCCCTAGGGGGCAGCGTTGACCACACCAGTCGCGCGCCTCCCTACCGCGACTCCAGATTCCCACCCCTGCGCGGCGGGCGCGCACCTCCCTGAACCCGGGCTGAGCCCGAATTAAGTTCGCTCTAGGAATTGCAGTGTTATCTACCCAGGTCGTCGCAGAAGTCTTCCTCCTTCTGGCCAGCTCCAAAACTGGAGGAGGCATTTGCATCGAATTCTCTATTTCCCCCGTAGTCTGCGCCCGCCAAAATTGTTGAACTCAAGCTAGGCTGTGGATCTGGAGAAGAAAGAAAGCAGAAAAGAAAAACCGGGACGTTGAAGCCCGGGGTGCTAGGGCAGGACGAGTGAGGAGCCAAGGCGATCTCGAAAGTCGTCGAGCTTCGCGGCGCCGCTCAGCGCTCGTCCGTTTGCGCGCGCGATAAAGTTAGCGAGAAGGACTGACCTTGAAATGTTTCTTCCTTCTCTGGTCCTCCGGAGTTGTTGAAGTTAGTGCAGAAGTCGCAGCCACACTTGCGGTGAGAGTCCATGGCTGGAGAGTGGCGAGCGGGTTGAATTGCCGGCGTCTGAGACACTGCGGAGACCTAAGCTGGAGGTGGTGCCTGCAGCCTTTCCCGAAGCGGAGTGGCGCTCCTCCGGAGCGACGCCCCTTTTATAGCGTGGCGGGCGCGTAGGGATCTTATTTTACGTGGTGGCGTGCTTCTACTCGACAGCTCCTGTAAGATATAGGAGTACGTCTATTAGGAGTGGGTGGGACCTGCAGGGGGGGCGCTGGTAACTAGGCGCGCATTTTTTCTTAGTGCCGGTCAGACACTGAGCTTACTCCGCGCGGAGATCGGTTTCTATTTGCGGTTAACTAACTCCATAGAGGTGCCCCAGCTGCAGGAAAGGGTTGGCCAGGGCTGTGAATACCATTTTAATGGCTACGAGCTCGCATCTCCGAGCTCGCATCAGCTCGTAAAACCCGAAGTATTTACCGAATGTTCCAAACTACATTTTCAATGTTCTGAAACATGCACTGCCCCCTTGGTGATTACCTCCCACAAGGAAAAGACATCGACATAGGAATTGCGAACAGGCATTTTAACAAAATGCGTCCGTTTTCAGGCTTTGGACACTCGGCTCGATCGACCCTTCTTTCCAGGGGCTCGGCGACTAAGGACTAGGACTTTTTATTTATACTGCTCTCACCTAGAGTCGGTGAATTGGACCTATGTTTAGGCAAAAGCCTGTTTGAGATGGATCTAAAATCGGAGTTCACGAAGCTTTCCCTGAGCATAGCAAGTTTGCTCTGCAGAGGAGCTTGCAGTGAATTCCGGGGTGCTGGCGGTGCGCGTCAAAAAACTCTATTCGCCTGTTCTAATGTTTCCAGAGCTTCGTAGTTTTTAGGAATGAACCGGCGCCAGACTGCATAAAGACATCTGCCAAAAGCTTAGTGCGCCCACGAATGATAGCGGAACCCATTCTTCGGTTCCTGGCGGTTGGCACCTTTGCGGAGCCAAGTTGCTCTCTCTTAGTTCAGGATGTATTGCAGAAACTTGTTCTGTTTTTTCGCTTACACTGAAAGCATACCTAATTTTAATTCCGGAGTATGGAAACTCTAGAGGGGCGAGAATGCCGCGCTTCTCTCTTTGCGCTTCCCGCCTCTTCCCCTCCCCCTTTCTGGGACTATTTTGCCACCCCCCCCTCTAGGAAATGGCGAGTCAATTTTAAAGCTCTATATAATTACAAAAGATGCGTGCAAGTGCTTCGAGGTGTGTTAATATCCTTAATATTTAAATACTTATAATTGTAGTTTCCAACTTGCTCTGTGTTTTTCCTTACACCAAAAGCGCGCCTAATTCCGATTCCAGAGTATGAAAACTCTAGAGGGGCGAGAATGCCGCGCTTCTCCCTTCGCGCTTCCCGCCTCTTCCCCTCCCCCTATCTGGGACTATTTTGCCCCCCCACCCCGTCTAGAAAATTGCACGTCAAATTTTAAAGGGTTGTATAATTTTTCAAAAGATGTGCGCAAGTGCTTCGAGGCGTGTTAATAATCCTAGTATTAAAATACTGTATAATTGTGGTCCCCGTGTTTGGCACCGGCACGATTCACCCTATGTTTAACAGTCACTTTTATTAGCATTCTCACTTTTTTCCCTTAAACACAAACAAGAGCCCTTCTTTCACAGGAGGCCAGGGAACTTTGAAGTTTCACTACAAAAATCTTCACTTAATAACTTATGCCTTAATACAAAGATGTAAATAAGGATGTTTGAGAGAGAGAGAGAGAGAGAGAGAGAGAGAGAGAGAGAGAGAGAGAGAGAGAGAGAGAGAGAATGGGGGGGTTCAAATCTTGATATGAGGCTCTGCTTCGGTCTAGGCCCCCTTCCTTTCATATCAAAGCTTTATCTGAATCACTCCGAATGGGAGATTTGGGATCCATTGTGCTGAGTTTTTGAGCTAAGGCTTCATTTTGCACAGAAACTAGGTGAGAAATTAATAGGGCAGGCTCTGAGTGCATCGTGCCTGCCCTCAGGCACCCCGAGTCCATTTTCTCGACTTTAGTTACCTTTGGTCATCTCCAGCAGGGACACATCCTGTTGAAATTTCTAAAACAACTCCTGATCTGTGTTACTCAGGGTATTGAGAGGACACTTTGCCCTGCTGCTGGCCACCAGTCCTGGGACGGAAATTATCCTCTTGTGGAACATGTCCCTGTTAGCTACCTGCCTACAGGATGAGTAGTATTTGCTTTATTAGATTGTTGTGATAATTCAGTGCTTATGGCAAAGTAATCCTCACCATACTAAATAATGGTCCCAGCGAACAGTTCTCATATGCTAGACAAAAATCCCTAATATATATCTTTTATCTAAAAATTCCTTTTTAAAAAGGCCAAATATATTTATTACACTTTATAGATTATATACACAAATGAAATTTATCTATAAACTTCCCCAGGCATTTAGATAATTGAATCTGAAGAGGTTAATTCACGAGTCTTCTGAATACGTCTGGTGTGGTGTGGTAGTGAATGTCTGTAATTCTAATATTTGAGAGGCAGAGGGAGGATAGACCATCCTCAGCTAAATATTGGGTTCAACGCCCGTGCTTCGTGGGATCGTCTTTTAAAAAGAAAAAAGAAATTCTTCTAATTCCCAACTTCACATTCCTTAAATTATATTTTAAAAAATCAGATCGTTTTGACTTCAAGTTACACACCAGAAATGAAAATTTTTCTTGTCTATACGAAACCTTTCACAAGATAGTTAAAGCACCGCCGCCGCGGAGGACTCCGGAGCGTTAAAAAAAACGCCAAGGTGCTTTCCCAGAGAAAACCTTGGAATTTTTCTCCTTAGGAGACCTGTGGAGAGAGAAAACAGGCAAAAGATCCCAGAAAAGGGGAGGGAGGGAAAGGAAAAAGAAGTGCTGGTTAGGGAGGCAGGCGTTTGGAGAAAAACCCAGAAACTGTTCAGTGGGCCTTCGGAGCTAGCGTCTACAAAGCAGCCGTAAGGAGTCCTTAACCTCGCTCCGCAAATGTGCCAAGTGCGAGAAACCAATGGAAGGATCCCTTACTATAAGCATTTTGTGAGGCATTAAATATTTATTTATTAAGAAGAAAAGGAAAGAAAGAAAAAGAGCTCCCGCCCTTTTGGTTTTGATTTTGCGTCTGCGGAGTTTGAGATTCTCGGTTTCGTCCACAAACTTGAGCTCAACTCAGAGGAAGCTCCCTGAACCCAAGATTTTTTTTAAACCGCTGCCAGCCGCCTCTGGTTCAAGCGATGATGTAGAAGGTGGGTGAGAACAGTAGTCTCCACTAGTAAGTCGCTTAGTCCCGAGGGCGGTGGTCCTTCGCAGTACCCTGGGCAAGAATTATTAGCAACTTCGCTGGGCTGTTGAAGCCTCCGGCTGTTTCCGCAGCCCATTTTCTTTGCTGCGGACTCCGTGTATTCACATCCAGATTTATATGGTAATCTTTGTTTTCCTCCTTTACGTTTTCAGTGATCCCTTCTGACTTTACTCATGCTGGATCCTTTCGAAAGAAAGGTAGTATATGAACAAACTTTTTTTTTTTTTGAGTCAGGATCTCACTCTCCGGCCCACGCTGGCCTGGAACTCACTATGTAGAGCCAGGCCTCCGCTTGGGGAGATCGTTCTCTCTAAGCCTTCTGAGTGCTGGAGTGACAGATTGTCCGAGAATATTTTTATTATTTAAAAAGGATCTCATTCAGTGATGCAGGCACGCAGGCTGTCAGCCTGTCCAGGAACTCAAACAATCCTTCTGTCTCAACCTCCCAACTGCTCTAGGTGCTGAAATTATAGGCGGAAGCCAAACTGCCTAACCTTACCAGACTTACGCCTTTTTTTTGCCCCCCCAGGGGTTCTCTGTGTAGCCTTGGCTGTCCTAGAACTCTCTTTGTAGATCAGGCTGGCCTTCAACTCAGAGAGATTAAAGGTGGGAGCCTTCAGACTCTGGTGAGACTTCTTCCACTTTAAAAATTATTATTTTAATTAACATACACGATACTGGTTTTCATATTTTTTTGTTTTTGTTGCCCCACCCCACTCCCTTCTTTATGCCCCACCCCAAGCTCTGTAACTTTGATTGTCTGATCCGAAGGTGGAAGGAAAGAACTGCTCACTCCCTTCTTTCCTCCAGTTACCATCTCTGTGTTCAGGGCACATGCATTTGATTATCCTTGCCCTCTCTCCAATTTCTCTATTTTTTTTCTTCTTACGATCCTATTTCTAGTTTTAGCTGCATGAAAATTCTTAGGCAAGGTTTTAGATACTTAGTACTGATGGTAGACTCTAAAGGCAATAGCCCACTGACTGTACATCTATCCCATTATTTTTAAATGCAAAAAGGTGAAAAAATCAATTTTATTTTATGCACACGTGTGTTTTGCCTGTATGTATGTCTGTACACCACTTCCATGCATGGTGCCCACAGAGACCAAACCATGGCATCAGATCCCCTAGGACGGAGTGGCATCCTATCAGAGCCACCGTGTGAGTTCTGGAAACCCAGCTCAGGCACTCTGGAAGCACTCTGGCTGTGCTCTTAACCACTGGGCCATTTCTCTCACCCTATGGGGAAGAATCCTGAACTAACAAAAAGATTGTGTGCTGAGGTTGCTGAGACAGAGGCTATGAAATTGTGGAGAAGAAAACAGTAGTTCTCACTAGATTCCTTTTCTATGAAATTGTGGAGAAGAAAACAGTAGTTCTCACTAGATTCCTTTTCTATGAAATTGTGGAGAAGAAAACAGTAGTTCTCACTAGATTCCTTTTCTATGAAATTGTGGAGAAGAAAACAGTAGTTCTCACTAGATTCCTTTTCTATGAAATTGTGGAGAAGAAAACAGTAGTTCTCACTAGATTCCTTTTCTATGAAATTGTGGAGAAGAAAACAGTAGTTCTCACTAGATTCCTTTTCTATGAAATTGTGGAGAAGAAAACAGTAGTTCTCACTAGATTCCTTTTCTATGAAATTGTGGAGAAGAAAACAGTAGTTCTCACTAGATTCCTTTTCTATGAAATTGTGGAGAAGAAAACAGTAGTTCTCACTAGATTCCTTTTCTATGAAATTGTGGAGAAGAAAACAGTAGTTCTCACTAGATTCCTTTTCTATGAAATTGTGGAGAAGAAAACAGTAGTTCTCACTAGATTCCTTTTCTATGAAATTGTGGAGAAGAAAACAGTAGTTCTCACTAGATTCCTTTTCTATGAAATTGTGGAGAAGAAAACAGTAGTTCTCACTAGATTTGCCGACACCACTACAGCTGTAAATGTCACAGCCAAAGTGTGTGACAAGTGGGGTGAACTGGCTTTAAGTTTGTATGTGGAAAATGAACGGCATAAGAAAAAGGATGGGTACTTAGATTCAGAAATAGATTTCCACTGAAAAGTATTAATGAAAGAAGCTGTTGATGAAGACAGGGCCATATTCTGGCCTGTCTTCATATCCGGAGTTAAAGAATTTGATTGAGGACTGACAAGGTAGCAGCTCACTGGGCAAAAGGCACATGTAGCCCAGGCCTGATGACCTGAGCTCTGTCCCTATTCCCCAAGGCACAAGGAAAGAACTGACTCCAAAAATTTGTTCTCTGACCTCCACACGTGTGCTATGGCTTGTGGATGTCTCTTTAAGCACACCATACATGTATACAACAGTAATAAATAAATACATAAAATAAATAATAAAAAGGAATTTAAGGAGAAAAGGTACCATTCAAAGTGAGATTTTAAATGTGATGAAATCATAAACATAAACCTACATTAATGTATTTTGAAAGAGAGAAACCATATTCATATAACTTTTGTTTACATATTGCCATAGTTATTTTATTATTATTAACCTATTAGGGTATGCAAATATATCATAAGTTCATCTGTGTATTTAGAAAAAATATATATTAAAAACTATATGGTATGTACCATTATATTATATATATGTATATATTTGACTACTGTATGAAATTTCAGGCATCCATTTTTTAACAGGGGATGTTTTAGAACATGCCCCCTGCGGGTAAGGGGGAGCAAACTTACTGTAAATGGAATCATGGAATATGTGATTCTCTATGTAACATCTTTCACTTAATATATGTTCAAGCTGTAGTATTTATCAGTAAATCCTTCTTTTCAGTGACTGAATAAAATTCCATTATACAGATAAACTACATTTTAATTACCCATGTACTGACTGAAGGATATTTGATTTGTTTTTACCCTTCAGTGATTTTAAATGGCACTGCTATGAACATTTATGCAGAAGCTTTGTTTGAATACTTGTTTGCGATTAATTTGCATAATACACAAGTTATGTCGTAGCTGATAATTGTTTCTTTGATAAATTGCTAGACTGTTTTACATAGCAACTGTCACATTTCATATTCTCATTAGCAGTGATGGGGATGTACCTCAGTAAAACCACCTGCATGCTGAATCAAACCATACATTAAAAAAAAATAAACAAACCAGGGGCTGGAGAGATAGAGGCTAAGAGCACTGGCTGCTCTTGGAGCAGAGCAGAGCTCCCATTTCCAGTCCTTACGTGGTGGCTCACAACTGCATTTCCAGTTCCCGGGGACCCAGGACTGTCTTCTGGCTTCTGCAGGCACCAGGCAAGCATATGGGACATAGACATGCACACAGGCAAAACATTCATACACAATAATAATAATAATAATAAAAACCCCAAACCAAACTAAAAACCAAATAGTGTCTGATGTAATGGTTCATGCTTATAACCACAACACTTGAGAGATGGGCAGGAGGATTGCTGCAAATTCAAATCCAGCATGAACGTTACATAGCAAAAATAAAACAGGCAGCAGCGGCAGAAACAGTATTGATAAAGTGTTATTTTTTGAAAAATGTTTATTATTATTATTATTACTGTTATTACTATTATTCGTGTGTTTGTGTGTGTGTGTGTGTCCCATGGTCTGGGTGTGGAGGGCCAAGTTGGTTTTCTCCTTTCGCTATAGTTCCTGAGGATGAAACTCAGGAAACCAAACTCGCAAGGCAAGTGCTTTTCTCTGATGAGCCATCTGCTATCCTTTTTGAAGGGAGTGTGAGCTCTTCATATTTTATCAATTAATTAATTAATTTGTATGTATAAAAATAGGTTCACGTATGAAAATCAGAGAATAACTTTTGGGAGTTGGTTCTTTTCTTCTACCTTGTTGATGTAGGTTCTCTCTTGTTTCTGCCAGGATGCATACTCCAGGCTAGCTAGTTGGTCCATGAAATTCTAGGTTATTATCCTATGTCTGCCTCCCAATCTTGTGATAGGAGTACGTGGATTACAGGTGTGTGGCATTGCATCTAACTTTGTACATGGTTCTGGGGTTTGAACTCAGGTAGTCCTATTTGGGAGGCTAGTGCTTCCTGTAGAGACATTACCCTGGCTCCTCTTTATGTTTCTGGTATTTGTTATTTTATGGTTTTTTTTTTTTTTTTTTTACCTAACGTGATCTTAGTAGTTTTTTTTTTCCTCCGCAGTTAGGGCCTTCCTATGCAGCTCAGCCTGGTATTAGATTCATGATATTCTTGCGTCCTGGTTCTAACAAAAATGTCTGTTTTCTGAGCCTTCAGATTGTGATTTAGTGTGCAAAAGTTTTGGTTTCATGGAATGAACCTGCAGGGACCCTGGGCTCCAAGATAAGGTAGGGCATGGGAAAATAAACCGCTTTTCTTGTCACATACAGTCATGAGCAGAAATGTCTCTATGTTCTTATTTTCCTTCCTCCTGTAAGACTAAGGGTAAATAAACAAATAACCTTTGTGAGTTTTATTCTCCCATCACCAGTGTAGGAAGATCCTAAGAGTCTGAAGGAAAATTGTGGTTCTCCAAAGGGCTTGGGGGAGTGTAAGAGAAGCCTCAATGTGTCTCACACAGTTTTTAGAAATTACGTTGACTTTTATAAGGCAGGGCTAATAGTATAGGTAAGGGGCAGAGTGTTTGCCAACCGTGCACAAACCTCTCTCCTAAAACAGAAAGGGATTGGACAAAATGATGGTTTTGGACTCTGATGTGGATAAAACTATAGTATTTAATAAAATGTACCTGTCAGTCTTTTGTGGTTAATAATTGGGGTGACTATTTAGGGCGTGTAGTTAATAGGACTTTCCTGTCTGGCTACAGAATATGCTTGTAGGGAAAAAAAATTAGAAATCACAGAGTGGTGCGGATAAGCTGCTGCTGGCCTCTCAGTAAATAGGAAACCCCTCCAACCTTCTGCCCTCTGATGGCCAAATATCTCACACTATGAGCATGAGGCCTCCAGTTGATGGGCGTGCAGCTGCAAAGGACGCTAAAACCATCCAGAAATTGCCTCGGTTTGTAAATCATAATAAAGACTTTTAGTCTGGGTTTGAGAACTAATTGCCAGAGGCACAAAGGGGTGGGCAAGTGAGCACTGTGGTACTGTGTTGTACAATGGGCACCGTGCTGCTTCATTAGAACCCCTCTGGAGGCCCAGAGTCTTTCTCTCTTCTGCCTGCCTGCCTGTCTCTCTCTCTCTCTCTCTCTCTCTCTCTCTCTATATATATATATATATATATATATATATATGTGTGTGTGTGTGTGTGTGTGTGTGTATTATACATACATATATACATGATATATATAGAGACAGAGATTTTAATTGAAAATAGATTTTTCCTATTTTCATATAATACATTCTGATCAGTTTCCACTCACTCCCCCAACTGTGCTCAGATTCTACCCACTCACCCCAATCCACACTCTTTCCTTCTCTCTATCATTAGAAAACAAGCAGGCATCTAAAAAAATCAATAAAATAGAGCAGAATAAAATAAAAAATGTAGAATAGGACAAAACAGACAAACAGAATAAGAGAGCCAAAGAAAAAGAACAAGAAACATATAAAGACACAAAGAACACACATTTGCATACACAGAAATCTCATAAATACACAGAATTGGAAACCATGATATATAAACAAACAAACAAAAAATCCCTGTAAGATAAAAAAGCCCAGACAAAGCATTGTGAGACAACTCCCCTCAACTCCATCCCAATAGCAAATGTATTCATTTTATGTTGGCCATCTACTGCTGGGTATGAGGCCTGTTCTTAAGTGTGGTTTATAAACCTAGTGAGAGTCTTCTGGAGAAAACTAATTTTTCCTTAGCTGGTGATAGCTTCTGGGTTAGGAATGGGGGTTTGTGTCTACTTCCCCTCTCCATACTGGGACCCCCATCTGACTTAGACCTGTGCAGGCCTTGTGCATGCTGCCACAGTCTCTGTGAGTTCATATGGGCATCAGCCCGGTGGTGTGTAGAAGGCCCTGTTTCCTTGGTGTATTCCACCCCACTGGCTCTTACAATCTTTCTGCCTCCTCCTTCAGAGTTCCCTGAGCCTTGAGGGGAGGAATTTGATGGAGGCATCCCATTTAGGGCTGAGTGTTCTCACTCTGCATGTTATCCAATTGTGAGCTCTGTATTTGTTCCCATCTGCCGCAGGAAGATGCTTCTCTGATAATGGCGTGCAAGGCACTGATCTTTTGAGTGCAGCAAAATGTTATTAGGAGTCGTTTTATTGCTGTGATCCTTTTTTTTTCTTTTTGGCTTTTTGAAATAGGGTTTCTCTGTAGCTTTGGAGCCTGTCCTGGAAATAGCCCTTGTAGATCAGGCTGGCCTCGAACTCACAGAGATCTACCTGCCGGTTATTGCTGTGACCTTTAGCAGAACAGTAGTATTTTTTTTCTGGGGGATATGATGCCGTCTTCAGGCCTTGGAGAGCACCAGATATGCACGTGGTGCACATACATGCATACATATATACAGGCAAATATTCATTCATAAAAAATACAAATTCTTTAAAAAAAGAACACCATTTCTGACTACAAGACACAAGAAATTACAGATTTTAAAGTCATATATCCTACCTATCCTTAAAAAACTTAAAGTTAGATGATTGTAATATGATTTATTGTTAAAAAGAATATAAGCAGATTTCAGGTTTATATATTTATTTTATTTTTATATTTTATTATTTATTTATATAATATAACAACATCAGTACATACACAGGAAGACAGGGGAAACACTTGAATGGAGATTATCAGTGATTTTATATACATATATATGTATATGATTGGATTGTAAATTTTTCTATAATAAATATTAACGAGGAGAAAAAGAGACTATATTTTCTAAACTAACTAGGCAATTTATTTCCTGTAAGGATTTGTTTTCTGAATTCAGAAATCCCCTGATCTGAATTGAAATATAGTATCTGGTTAGCTGAACAAGGTCTAAAAGTTTTATGGATTTGAAAAACAAATCGAGGGAAGGGGCAAGAAGAAAATAAAGGTTTCCTTTAATGTGTGAACGAGGCCCCATCACTCTGCCTCCCTGGGCTAAATGAGAAAGCCAACGTCAGGTTTCTGTCATGTGGGAGCAGACTTCGGCCCTGGTACCCTCGCAAGTGTGAACTATCTTTCTCTCTTTGAATAGTGTCTCAGTGTTCTCCTTCATTTGCCGGCAGGAGAGACTGCTTGTGAGGAAGGGAAGGGTACAGAGTCCGTTCTCATGGAGTGTCTACCCACCACTGTCCTAATGACTGAGTTTTCTGCGGCTAGGATTCTCACTATTAATGTCCTCCTTGAGGAGAGAAGAGGTTCTAAATCTGACTTTCACCAGGACCTTCCCCAGGCTATATTCTTTTCATGAGTTTATTTATTTACCCAGTGTGTGTGTGTGTGTGTGTGTGTGTGTGTATGAAAGGACAATTTGTGGAAGTCAGTTATCTTCACCATGTGAGTCCCAGGGATTGAACTCAGATCAGGCTTGGCAATAAATTCATTTACCTATTGAAGCATATTGCTGGCCCAAGATTTTTTCTTTTTACCGTTCTAAACCCGGTACTATTTTTATTTTTTCAATTCATTTAGCAGAGAATCATCTTTCCTTTCTTTTTTAAAGGTTAGTTTAGGTGCTTAAGAGATAGCTCAGCAGTTACAAGCACTGGCTGCTCTTCCAGAGGTCCCAGGTTTGATTCCTATTGTCTACATGATGGCTTACAGCCTTCTGTAATTCCAGGTGGCTTCTGACAGCCTCTTCTGGCTTCTGCAGGCACCAGATGTGCATGTGGTGTAGAGACATACGTGCAGTCAAAATACCCATACAATTTTTTAGAATTTTAAAAATTAAAAAAGTTTAATTTTGTTTTTAACTAATATATAAAACGTTGTACATAGTGCTGGGGTACCATGTGATTTTTCTTTTTTGCAATTTTAAAGATTATATTATGTATTGCATCCCTCTCCCCTATTTAGTCCCTCTCATGGCTCCTCACTCTCTCTCACATTTATGGTCTCCTTTATTAGTATTATTGCTATATATACAGAAATATATAATGCAACCTTCCGAGTCCATTTTGTGTTGCTTGTATGTATATTATTTCAGGTCTGACCATTTGGTATTAAATAACCAATTGGGGGGTCTCATCCCTGGGGGAGACGAACTCTCCCTATCTCAACAGTCATTATTTGCTTGTAGTTTTCTCTGGGTCTGGCCAACTTTACTATATATATTTTCTAACTGTATTCTGAACATTATCCTTACATCCACAGATAAATAAATCTTTCATTCCTCATGAAAAAAAAAATTCTCTAATCGAGGGCCATGTTACTGCTGGGACCGTAATGATCTGCGTGGCCTGTGCTTGCCACCTGAGACCATAGTGACATCCGGACTGCTATCAAGGACTTTTTGGGTCCGTGGTCCTACTTCAGCAGGTTCTGTGTTGAAGTCTGTGGCCCATGTTGTAACCGAGGCAGTGTGGATGCCCGGGGGGTCAGGCCAGCAACCTGAGTCCATGTTTGTGGCTGAGGGATATGCTGCATCCGGGTTCAGGCGATCTGACTAACCTATGCTGCTACTTGAGACCATGGTGACATCTGGGCCAGAGTTGTAGCTGAGGGCCGTTTCTGAGTCCATGGCCTTACTGCAGCCAGAGTCTGTGTTGATGTCCCAGGTTCCTATTAACATCGAAGGCCACATGGATGCCAGAGCTCTGAAGCCACATTAGTGTCTGAGGGTCATGCCGCCACTGAGGCCATGCCGATCTGAGTGATCCGCACTGCTATCTGGGGCTATGGTGAGATCCAGACCCGGCTGCTGCGGAGGGCCACGTCTGGGTCTATGGTCCCACCGTAGCCAGAGTCTGTGCTGCCAACAACGATTACACCGAAGCCTGGGGTTGGGGCTGCAACTTGTGGCCTTGTCGGTTAGTGCCTGGGGGCCATGGTACAATCAGAGCCACCCTGATCTTAGTGGCCTGTGCTTCCACCGAGAGCCAGGATGTTATCTGCACCCAAGCTGCGCGCCCGAGGACCATCGTCCTGCTGCAGCTGGGGTCTGTGTTAAAGTCTGTTCGCTGTATCATCTTAGGGGGTCTTGAGAACTACGCACCGAATCAGGGGATCATGCTGAGCTGGCCGTGCCCTTCATTGGCCCTAGGATAGTTGGCCCCGCCCCGCACGCTGAAGCGAGAGAGCTGACTCCAATTCCTCCCTGGAGAGCAGCCCCCCTCCAACTCAGGAGAGATGGTTCAACCCCTTACCACGGGTGGGGGGTGGGGGAGAGCTGACTGTGGTGGCGTGGACCCGGGGGAGCTCGCCCCACCCCCTCACGTGAAGGGGCGGCTCCAGTGGCCTGGACTGACCAGTTCAGCTAGCACCCTAGGCCCACAGCCAGGTCTGGAGTTGGCTCGCACTAACTTCTATCCCAACGAAGGAACTAGTTGTGTGGAGTGACACGAAGGGATCCCCATGACGTGGCAGTTGCAGGATATGCGAGAGGAGTTTCGGTGAGGGTCCAGTGAGAATGGTGTGCCGGGAACCAGAGGCCTTGAGCCAGCCTCATTGCAATGAACGTTTGCCGAAAAGCTGGTTGGACAAAAGGGTATACAGTGCGCTCCACCGCAGCTCCCAATGCCACCAGGACGAATGAAGAGGTATTGGAGAGGCAGAAATTTGTTGTTGTTGTTGTGTTGTTTTGGTTCTATTGTTTTTTATTTTGTTTTGTTTGCTTGTTTGTTTTGCTTTGATTTTTAAAATTTCTTGTTTGGGAGTTGCTGTAGGGGAAGAGGAGGATGTGGAAGGACTGGGGGGTGAGTGGTATTGTGGTGCATGAAGTGAAATTTCCAAAGAATTAATAAAGAAATTATGTTAAAGGCGCGCGCCTTTAATCCCAGCACTCGGGAGGCAGAGACAGGCGGATCTCTGGGAGTTGGAGGCCAACCTGGTCCACAAAAGCTAGTTCCAGGACAGGCTCCAAAAAATACAGAGAAACCCTGTCTCGAAAATCAAAAATAAATAAATAAAAAGTTAAAAAAAGAAATTTCTCTTTGCAGAAGACAGAGACCATTACGGCTAATCACAACTGGTCAAATGCAGAGGAAAACTGACCGTGGAATGCCCGGCCTCCATGAATACATCTACAGCACAACTTCTGCACCCGAGACTGAGGGAACATCTGAGACAGGGTGTGGAAAGATGCTCAGAGCCAGAGGACCAGTAAGTGTGCTTCAAGTTTGTGTCTCTTACAAATGACAGGGAAGCGACACCCCTGAATACCTCAACAGTATAGCTGCCTGAATAACACTGGAACAATAACGGTATCAGTAGGCATGTGAAGGTGGAAGGGGTGAACAGCATGAGAATTATCTTTTGCTTGCCCCCGTGCTAACTCAGGTACATGGCATCACAGTTTTCAGTGCCAGTTTTTCTTCTGTCTAGTGTCCCAGAACTCCTTTAAAGCGAGTTTTTTTTTTTTTTTTGGTTTTTCGAGACAGGGTTTCTCTGTGGCTTTGGAGCCTGTCCTGGAACTAGCTCTGTAGACCAGGCTGGTCTCGAACTCACAGAGATCCGCCTACCTCTGCCTCCCGAGTGCTGGGATTAAAGGCGCGAGCTTTTTAAGGGTAGGCTCCCAAGTAGGTGCAGCCTCACTGAAATTCTCTCGTTTTCATCAATAGCCGCAGGCGAGGAACCCCTGAAATACGCATTCATAGGCAAGGTTTGCTGTGTAACTTTATACCAGGCTTCACTCAGAAGCGGAGTGGGGGCCAACAGTTATATCATCTACCGAACCAGTCCTCAGCTTGATTGGGCTGCCCAAAGCCTCCACTTTCTTTTTCTGCTGTGTTGTTTGCCAGAGAGGGATGGTAAAGATTGCAAAAATAGCTTTATGAGGCCCTGCTTAGGAACATGGAAAGCGCTTTTTATTGGCTTTCCTTCTTTCCATAAAGAACTGAGTGTGAACGTGACTGAAACATCCCAGACGTGACAGATAGAGCAGTAGTTAGTTACCCTTGTACATGAAGGCAATAGAGCCATGGCAGCTACTCTCCAGCAGGCAAAAATAGGACACTTTACTTCCTTGGAAAGCCGAGGGAAGTTGTGGGGGTGGACTGTGGTCCGGATGTATTGTGTGAGAGAAAAATAAATTAAAAAACAAATTTAAAACAGAATAAAAAATTGAAGATGTGATCATGCTCATGCATAAACACACAGGAGAGAGAGAGAGAGAGAGAGAGAGAGAGAGAGAGAGAGAGAGAGAGAGAGAGAGAGAGAGAAGCTTAGAGATATCTCAGTGGTTCTCATTGTCAGGAGAAGAGGGACCCAGGGTTTAGTCTTTGAGGACAGCAATAATTTGATTGTAAACATTTTGATTCAGTTGTGTGTGTGTGTGTGTATACACAAGCCAAGGCACACCTGTGGCCAGAGGACAACTTGTAGGAGCTGCTTCTCTCCTTCCGCCAGTGAGTCCTAGGGATGGAGCTCAGGTTGCCAAGCTTGGCATCAAGTGGCTTTACTCACGAAACCATCTCACTGTCCCTGCCCCCAAGCAGCTGGAAAGGTTCTCACTGCTTATTAATGATAGTTCTTTAAACTGCTATTTGTAAACACTCTTGGTGTCAATTTTCCCATAAAGAAGTAAAGATGTGATGGGAATAGGGCGATTTGGCTCCCTAATAAATAGCTGTTAGACTTTCTCTTGCTTTACCAACTGGGTGTGTGAGCAAAAGGACTGTTGTTCAGTCAGCCTGACTACCTGTACAGTATCGGCAGCTGTCCCGCATACTCCACGGATGCCTTGAGACAAGCATGCAAGCATATTTAGCCAAGACTGTTTGTACCAAACTTTGGGCCATCCTAAGCCTCAATGACTTCTACAAGTATTTCCACCTCGGCTGGAGAGAAGCACTTGCCCTGGTTGCCTAACAGTGACTGCTGTGACAGACACTAAGAAACAAGACCGTAGCTGGGTGTGGTAGCACATGCCTTCAATGCCAGCTCTGGGGAGGTAGAGGCAAGCGGATCTCTGAGTTCTAGAGTCACCTTGATCTACAGAGTGATTTCCAGGACAACCAGGGATCACAGAGAAACCCTGTCCCAGAAAACAAAACAAAACAAAACAAAACAAAACAAAACAAAACACAAGACTGTAATTGATTTCAACACAAACTTTCCATAACTGTAATAGTGTAGGAATAAGACCGTAATTGGTCCAAAATAAGCCTTTCTGACTGGGATTGGTGCTGAGAGCCAAGGCTGTGCTAGATCTAACAGAAACTGTGATGTTTGTTCTCAACATCTTTTTCAGTCTGTATACACAGGCTTCTCAGGCTCAGTTAGTGAATTGGATGGGAGGAACCATTCTGTCTCCCCTGGTTTATTGGAAAGAATTTAAAAGGAGATTTTATTTTAGTTGACAGGGTTTTACTAGATAACTTATGATCTTTTTTCAGTCTTCCTGGTGCTGGAGTTACAGGTCCATGGCCCAAAGACTATCTTTTAAAAAGTAACATAGACTTATTTTTATTAGTTCTTTGAGAGTTTCCCACAACATGTCTTGGCTGTATCCATCCCTAATGTTTCCAGATCCGATCTTCTTTCCTATCCATCCAACTCTGTGTCCTTTAAAAATACCATCAAGACCAACGAGTGCTGCCCCAAATATGTTTGTATGTGTGGTCTTTCGCTGGAGTATGGTTGACCTACCAGGGACCATAGTGTCAGAGAAAACAAACCCATCTTTTCCCATCAGCTAACACCCACCAACTACTCCATGGTTGGGGGTGGAATTGTGTGTCCAACTCCCTTCTCCTTGCTAGGGTTTGGTCTGGCCTGGCCTTGCTAAAGTTTTGTTCATGCTTTCATAACCACTGTTAGTTTATATGTACAGCCACCATAATATATGCCAAAGATGTTTCCTTGTAGTTATTCTCTGGACCATAAAGTCTTTCTGTCCCATCTTCTATAATGATCTATGAGCCTTGGGTGGGCGCAGTGGTTGAGCATTATGCAGTCTCTTATTCTCTGCCTCTTGACTGTTTGTGAGTCTCTGTGTTAGCTATCATCCACTGCAAATAAAAGCGTCTCAGATTGAGGTTGAGAGATGCACTGAACAAACACTGACCTCAGCCTATAATGTCAAGGATTGAGGGGATAGTTGTGTGGGTATGAGTGGTTTCTGCGCATGCATGAGTGTGTGAGTTTGAATACCTAGCAACCACACAAGAATCTGCAGTGGCCTTATGTTCTTGTAATCCCAGCACTGTAGGGTGGAGACAGGTGGATACCGTGAGCTCATTGGCCAGTCAGTCAAAATGGTGAGTTTCTGGTTCAGTGAGAGGTCAGTATCTGAAGGGAATGAGGCAGAGAGTGGTGGAGCAGGACATCCATCTGGCGTCCTCTTCTGATCTCATCCACCCACCACCACATACACACCACACACACACACACACAGAGAGAGAGAGAGGGGGGGGGAGAGGTACACACACAGTCACACTCTCATATATACATGCACAAAGAAATACAATTTTAGGTGACACATGTACAAGCTTCCTAAAAGTATGAGGCACCCAGTAACCAACCCATGTAGCTGTAATTTATTTGACCACATTTCCTGATCCTTTTGTTGAGACAGGGTCTCACAGGTTGACTTCCAACTCAACATGTATCCCAGGATGACCTAAAACTCATGGACTTTTACCTCCACCTCCAAAGCATGTTTAAATTTCATTCATTCATTCATTCATTCATTCATTTATTTACTGTGCATGTGCACACATGCGCCATGGCACACATGTGGTGGTCTGAGAACAGCTTGTAGGAGTCAGTTCTATTCTCCATTATGTGTGTCCTGGGGATGAAATTCAGGCCATCAGTAGTAGTGGCAGGTACTTTTGATCTCCTAGGTTTTATCACACCGGCGATGCTTTTTTTAAAAAGTAATTTATTTCTTGTGTATAGATGTTTTGCCTGCATACACGTCTGTGTACCACATGCACACCTAGTGCCTTAAGAGGCCAAAAGACAGCATCCAGTACCTTGGAGCTGGGATTGCAGATGGTTTTGAGCCATCGTATGGGTACTGAGAACTGAACTTGCTTCCTCTGCAAGAGCAGCCAGCTGTTAACCCCTGAGATATTTCTCTAGCCACCCCAAGGTGGTTAGGATTATAGGCATATACTCACTATGCATGGCAACTTTCCTATTATTTTAAAAATATTTCTTTTATTTTTTGACATTATAACATAACGTTCCTTTCCCCCATCCAAATTCTCCTGTATTCACCCTCCATGCTCTCTTTCAAATTTGTAGCCTATTTTTCATTTATTGTTGTTTTTATAATTTTTTAAAAAAATGCTTCAAGATCCCCGGCTGCAGTAGGCAGCAGAAATGCTGTAGGTCCCAAATGGTGGTAGCGGGCCATGTGGCGGCAGACAGCAGGCCCTGGGAGCAGCCAGTCCCAGGCAGATATGGCTGCTGGTCCCTGAGCAGTGGCTGGTCCCAGGCAGGGAGACACATGGTGGGTAGGCAGGAGACAGAGACATGGATAGACATGACATGCAGAGTGAGGTTGAATGTTTATTCAGGGGGTTATGGAGGGGGAAGGGTGAAGGTGGGAGAGGGAGGGAGAGAGAGAGAGAGAGCGAGAGAAGGAGAAGGAGACAGGGGGAAGCGGAGAAGTGGGGAGAGAGGCAGAAGCGAAGCTGCCTCTCTGAGAGGAAGATGGAAAAGAGAGTGAGCTCAGGCCTGAAGCTGAAGATCAGCCTGCCTCAGCAGATGGGGGATGGGGGAGGGAGTGGGTGTGGCTTGTCTCTTAAAGGGACCAGGGGCCAAAACCATAACAGTTGTTACACACACACACAAACCCGGCTCAATCTGTATAATGTTACTTGTTTACAGGGCTAACAATTTGTTATTGGATAACCACCCGGTATACTCTTCCCTGGAAAAGACTATGTCTCCTGCTCTCAGCATTCCATACTCGCCTGTAATTCTTTGTGTAGGGTTAAGTTCTCATTGTCTTTCCCCTGTCTACTTTGGCATAACTGTTGTTGTCCTCCTTATTCAGCTCATATTTGGGCAGTCATGTTGGTGAAACTTTATGGGTGTAGCTTCTGACAACCCTAGGAGACTCAATCTCACAGTAAACTCCCTGCTACCCTGCTCTTCTGCAGTCTTCCCTGACCTTAGGTACAGGAGTTGTTTGTAGATGTATCTATCCATTAAGCTGGGAACCCACTACTCCACATTTTGATTGATAGTTTTTTTGTGTGTAATGGTCTCCATCTCTTTCAAATTCAAGTGTCCCTGGTGAGAGATGAAATCTCCACTTCTCTATGGCAATACGGACAAATATTGAGAGTGTGGTTAGAACTTACGCTGGCTTGATTGTAGGTATTCCTCCAAGGACCACGGCTCCACTAGCTCTGGGTTTTCAACACCAGGCCTGGTTTTTCTCTTGTTATGTGGGTCACCTTTTCTATTTTTTTTAAATTACGTTCATGTCTTGGCTGTCTGTCTGCTCCTTTCTGTGTATGTAACTGTGCCTTGGCACACAAGTAGAGCGGTCAGAGGACAGTGCACAGGAGCCCGTTCTCTCCTTCTACCATGCCCATCCTGGGGACTGAACTCTGGTGGTCAGACTTGGTGGCAGAATCTTTACCTGCTGATTCCATCTCTTTGTTCCTCAAAGGTATTTTTTAAAGATTTATTTATTATGTACACAGGGTTCAGCCTCCATGTATGCCTGTAGACCAGAAGAGGGCAACAGACCCCATTACAGATGGTTGTAAGCCACCGTGTGGTTGCTGGGAATTGAACTCAGGACCTTTGGAAGAGCAGGCAATGCTCTTAATCTCTGAGCCATCTCTCTAGCTCCCCTCAAAAGTATTTTCATTATAAGCATACACCACCATACTTTGCACATTTCTTATGCTTCTTTTTTTAAAATTAAAATAGTATTTGTTTATTTAGGAAGGAGAGAGAGAGAGAGAATGAGGGGGGGGAAGAGAGAGAGAGTGTTCATGCTATGGTTTTCAGGAGAAGGTCAGAAGACAGAGGTCTCTCCTTCCATTGTATGGGTCTTAGTGATGGAAGGCGGCTAGGCTTTATACCTGGTAAGCCATGCTGCCGGCCCTGTTCACTATCCTCATCCTTGGAGAATGGCTGTTGGCTTTTTTGTACAAAAAGCAGTAGAACACAGTAGACAGGCATGGGGCTCTGAATCAACTAAGAAAGATTTCGAATCCTTATTTCCTATGTGAGTCGGAAAGTTTTATCAGTCTCTTTGAACCTGAAGCTCTTTATCTGCCAAGAGAGGAAGATAATAGCTTCTGCATCACAGACTGTTTAGAAAGTTAAAGCACTTGGCACTGGGCTCACTTCAAGTTTTCTATAATTAAAACAAGAATTTCTATTTTAGAGGCATTTTTGACACCTCCTTTAAGGCATGCTGCAGATGCTATCTTCGTACCCTTTCTGCTTCTTAGATTCTGAACTGAACATGTATCTTGTTGGAAGGACACCTGTAGCTGTACAGGAACCGTCACTGGTTATAGCCAGTTACTTGTGCTGGCCTGGACAAAAGACAGGTTTTCTTGAGAAGCAGGGGATATTAGTCTGGCATGCTGAGTGCCAGCCTGCGTTTTAGAAAAGGTAGCTGCCAGCCTCACCCTACACTGATCAGGAGCTCCCTCTACTGGAC
This sequence comes from Microtus pennsylvanicus, assembly GCF_037038515.1. Lineage (NCBI taxonomy): Eukaryota > Metazoa > Chordata > Mammalia > Rodentia > Cricetidae > Microtus > Microtus pennsylvanicus. Next base: position 30,337,952 of record NC_134601.1, read on the forward strand.
AGCTAGGCTTCAAGCGTCTGCCTTGGTTCTACGATCCACAGTACTTGAACTTCCCCTGGAGAATGAGCTACAAGGCTACAATGAAAAGGAGCAGCGAGTGGACAAATATAACACACATGTAGGGGAAAAATACACATATCCTGGCGTGTGCCAAGGGATGCTAGGTTATCAATTAGAGAGCTAAAAGGTCAAACCCAGCCAGAATCTTTTGCAGAAGAGAGTGGTGAAATAAGGAAGCAGACAAATGGATGATCTGGGCCTAGCTGATGGCTCTAGTGGCAGAGCAGGGGGCTGGGCAGAAAGAAATACCAGAAAGACCTACTGGATGGCAGGAGTATGTCTGTAAAGAAAAAGGTGTCATGGGGTACGGAGCCCTTGGGTTTAGTCTTGGAAAACACGCTGATGTCCTGATAGACAGGAACTGCACAACCTGGCTTAGCTATAGACACCTTTGTCATAATTTTGGCACTCTGTGGATACTTCTGTTTGTCACATCACTATTCTGCACGAGCCAAAACCTCGACTGTATTTCTTTTTTCTAATTGACTTTTATTGAGTTCTACATTTTTCTCTGCTCCCCTCCCGGCCCCTCCTCTCCTCTTCAACCCTCTCCCAAGGTCCCCATGCTCCCAATTTACTCGGGAGATCTCGTCTTTTTCTACTTCCCATGTAGATTAGATCTATGTAAGTCTCTCTTAGGGTCCTCATTATTGTCTAGGTTCTCTTGGATTGTGATTTGTAGGCTGGTTTTCTTTGCTTTATGTTTAAAAACCACTTATGAGAGAGTACATGTGACAATTGTCGAGAATATTTCTTATAGACCTAGGTATTTCTAGTTAAAGGACAAACTGTATGGTAATTCAAATGTTAGTGTAGAAGAAAGCTCATTCACGAAGACCGTCTTTGTGTAGTGCTTGTTGTTATTTGTCTTCCTATATCTTAAGGAATGTAGTTTTAATCAGGATTAAGTAATAATTTCAAATCACAAAGTCGAGTGCGTGGTGGATGTTAGTCGGCTTGAAGTGGCATGTTACTTTAAAAATCCTTCAGCCTGACTCCCAACTCCGTTAATTATGAATTACTCATTCTAAACACATGACACGAGAAATGTGCAGATCCCAGGTAGTCGAATTACAGTTGGTACGAGCTTCTCCATGGAAGACAGACATTCCTCGCTCTCCAGGTGTCTGTTTACAACAGTTTACCTCCACCTACAGTTACTGTGCTGGCCATCGCGCGTGACGCAGGGAAAAAGTGACTAGTGAGTTTGCAATCTCATCAGTAGCCAACTTCTCTTAAAATATAAATGGTGAGGAGCTGCAGAGATGGCTCAGTGGTTAAGAGCATTGCCTGCTCTTCCAAAGGTCCTGAGTTCAATTCCCGGCAACCACATGGTGGCTCACAGCCATCTGTAACGAGGTCTGCTGTCCTCTTCTGGTCTGCAAACACACACAGGTTGAATATTGTATACATAATAAATAAATATAAAAAAATATAAATGGTGAGCACTAGATATGTTCATTCTATTATTCTGAGAGATTGTTTTTTTCTTTAGTAGATTTTGACCTTCTGGTAGTCCCAATTGTCCCAGGAGTTCTAACCTATCTTTCCTTTCTGCTTTAAAACAAGGACTGCGCTGGATGGTGGCAGCGCATGCTGCCTTTGATCCCAGCACTCTGGAGGCAGAGGCAGGTGGATCTCTGTGAGTTCAAGGCCAGCCTGGTCTACAAGAACTAAATTCAGGACAGCTAGGGCTGTTGCACAGAGAAATAAATCCTGCCTCGAAAAAAACAAAAAACAAAACGAAAAACAACCCCCCCCCCAATAAAACAAAACAAAAACAATACCAAGCAAAACAAGAAACCAAGGAGGTCTATGATTTGGGGAGATGGAGGAAAAGAGTTACAAAGAGTGAGCACTTGCCTTACAATTGTGTCAGTATTTTGCACTCTTTTGAGACAGCATTTCATTGTTTATTCCCAACTGGCCTTGAGTTCACGATGTAGCCCAGGCACTGCTTGAGTTTGGATCGACCAGCCTTCGAAGTACTGGGATTATTGATGTACCCGCACACCCAGGATCTATTTAACTTTTTCTTAGGCTGTAATAACCCTGGGAACTTGCCAAGCCCCCTGAGGTGTATGATCTGTTTTCTTCCATCTCCTTTTCAGGTGGTCCTTTCAGTGGATACCTTTCTAAAGTTTAGTGTTTAGCTCTGAAATGCCCACATCCCTCCCAGCTCCTACTCACTCTGTCTCCTCACCACACTGGGGGAGACCAGGCTCCCATTAGGCACTTGTGGTGTGACTTGAGGGGATTGATGAAGGTCTCTACATTCTCCTTCAGCAGCTTGGTAAGGCATAGATTCCTGCCAGTATTCAAATTTCCCCTGAGGAAGGAGACATTCTGCAAGCATGAGTCTCGCCACTATAAGTTTCTTGCACTGCCATGATCTTGATATTTTTTTCATGTATTTATTTATTATGCAAATATTTTGTCTTCTGACTATGAACCACGTGTGTGCCTGGTGCTCGAGGAGACCAAAAGAGTGCATCAGATACTCTGGAATGGGAGTTACCAACAGTTGTGAGGTGCCGCGTGGGTGTTGGGAATTGAGCCCGTCTGGAAGAACAGCCAGTGTCTTAACCACTGAGTGATCTGTCCAGCCTCATTGCACTGGCATATTCTGCAGTTGCGATAAGCACCGACATCAGTCTTATCCATAAGTGGGAATCCCTGCTTTGGGCCAGAGTGCTGGGGAACGGGGACAGCAGCCAACAAGAACAAGAGGTGTGGGGAGCTGAATGTACTTCAATGAAAGGGCAAAGGGGGCTGGCAATGCGTGCATTTTACACTGAAGCTGGATTTTGCTTTGCTAAGTCTTAATGTCTGTCTGTCTCTCTGCCTCTCTGTCTATCTAATCTAGCATCTATCTATTTACATTTTTTTCGAGACAGGGTTTCTCAGTGTACTCCTGACTGGCCTATAACTCACTCTGTAGACCAGGCTGGCCTCAAACTCAGAGTTAAAGGTTTGCGCTTCTGCGGCCGCCGCTTTCGCCGCCGCTTTCGCCGCCGCCGCTTTCGCGGCCGCTTCTGCGGCCGCCGCTTTCGTCGTCGCCGCTGCCATTGCGGCCGCCGCTGTCGTCACCATCCCCACCCCAACCGGGGCGCTTTGCTAAGTTTTTTATTTTCTGTCCCATCGGGAAGCTGAGGAGAAAACTGAAAATGGATTTCTTGGTGGTGCAACTCCCCCTCACCTTCCTCCTAAGAAGCTGGAAATTCCTAAGTTAGAAAGAAAAGTAATTTTAGCACGCCCCCATGTGGCCAAATGGCATCCTGCAGCAAGATTCCCCCCTCCTCGACCGCGCCCAAACAGGCTGTCCTAGAACTCACTCCTGCCTGAGTGTGTGCCACAGCACCCGATCTGGCAATAACTTTTGATGGACTTAGGCATGTTTTACGGATATCTCAAAATAGGCAGTGGTGCTTGGCAAGTGGGTTGACAACCAACAAGGCAGCGTGTGTGGAGATGTCACTTTTACCTTTAGGGCACTGGTCCTTGAGGTGGCTTAGTAAGGTTAAGAGCACCGACTGCTCTTCCAGAGGTCCTGAGTTCAATTTCCTGCAACCAGATGGTGGCTCACAGCTATCTGCAATGAGATCTGGTGCACTCTTCTGTCATGCAGGCAGAACACTGTAGTCACAATAAATAGATAAATCTTAAAAAAAATGGTTGTGGTAGCAAGCAGCCTTCGAATAATCGCACCAAGCTTGTTTATTTATTTTTATTTTTAAAACAGTCTTATTTTACATGCCAATCTCAGTTTCTTCTCCCTCCTCTCCTTCCGCTCCCCCTGCCTTCCCCTCCATCCCCTGCTCGGAGAGGGTGAGGCCTCTTATGATGGGGAGTCAACAAAGTCTGTCATATCACTTGAGGCAGGGACCAAGGCCGTTCCCTGGTATATCTAGGCTAACCATAGGAAATGGGCTCTAAAATACCAATTAATGCACAAGGCATAAATACTACTGCCAGTGGCCCCACACACTGCCCAAGCCACACAACTGTCACCCACATTCACAGGGCCTAGTATGGTGTTATGCAGGTTTCCCAGATGTCAGTCTGGAGTCAGTGAGCTCCCACTAGCTTGGGTCAGCTGTTTCTGTGGGTTCCCCATCATGGTCTCGGCCCCTTTTGCCCATATGATTACTCTTTCCTCTCTTCAACTGGAGTTCGGCTAAGTTTGCACTCCTACTAGCAATGGAGGAGCGTTCCCCTTACCCCACATCCGCTCCAGCATAAGCTGTCATCAGTGTTTTTGATAACATCTCAGAGTTATTTTGGTTTGCATTTCCCTGGTGACTAAGGATGTTGAGCAATTCCTTAAGTGCCTTTGGGCCATTTGAGATTCCTCTGTTGAGAATCCTCTGTTTAACTCTGTACCCCATTTTTTAATTGGGTTATTTGGTATTTTGATGACCAGTTTCTTGAGTTCTTTCTATAGTTTGGAGCCCTCTGTCAGATGTGTGGTTGGTGACGATTTATTCCCATTTTGTAAGCTGCTGTTTTGTCTTGTTGACCGTGTCCTTTGCCAGGCTTATTTTTTGAAATCACAGTGAAGTTACTGTTTTGATTTAAATCTTATTGTGTGCTCTTTAAGATAGGTGGGACAAACGGACTAGAAGAACAAGGAGGGATGACCATAGATATATACAACACTTGCAAAGGTGGTGGAAACCATCTCCGTGCTAAACTCTGCACAGGTTCTCCTCATCAGATTTACTTTATAATTGTCTCTAATTAGAAATATCTATATTTTGTCTGTTGGAGAATAAGTTCTCCTTTATCCTTAAATTAGTGTGTATTTTTTCATAAACAAGGACATTGTTTTGTAGAACCACAGTACAGTTATGCAAAATAGAACATTACCACTACTCTTTTCTAATCTGCAGACTTCACTCAAATTTCTAAATTGTCTCTCTAAGCTCACCCTTTATAGATTTAAATCTCGGTTCATGCTGAGGATAAACACAGGGCTTCAGAGACTCAAACAACCTGTGCAGGTGTTCTAAGGGTGAGTTCTATCTCCAGACCCTTCATTATGTTTTGTTTTCTTAACGTTTAATGATGTTTCATTTATTATTTGAAAATTCTTACATGTACAACACAATTGTTTTGTCTCTCCGACCCTTCTTTAATCTGAAATCTTCTTTCATAATCATGACATTTCAAAAGATTTAGGCGAGCTGGAGAGATGGCTAAGTGGTTAAGAGCACTGGCTGCTCTTCCAGAGGTTGGTTTCGCACCCACATGGTGGGCCACAACCATCAGTAACTCCAGTCCCTGGGGATAGGGCACCCTCTTCTGATCTCTGTAGATACCAGGCCTGCTCATAGTATACAGACATATATGCAGGCAAAGCACACATACACATAAAATAAAAACAAAATATTAAAATATCTTTGATGTTTTGTATTTAAAAATAAAATGGGTTATCTTTACATTCATCAGAGTTTTGAAAACTATTATCTTGAGATTTTATTCTCACTACTAAATGTGTAAAATCTGTGCTAAGAATTTTCCTGCAGATAAAACTAGAAATAGGAGAATGAGAAGGAAAAAAGAGATGTTAAGGGGGGAGGAAATAAAACAATAAAATTTAGAAAGCTACAGGCTAAGTATTTTTTTTGTAAGAATATCTCCAAATTTGACTGATGTATACTCATGATTAGGATTATATTATTCGTCATAGGCAGGAGTATCATAAAAGTGACATTCTGTTCATGTGCTGTTCTTAATTATTGATATTATAATATCTAAAAGATACATAATCTAATCTACTAATATAGAAAAGATTTATATTCATTTTATGTGTATGGGTGCTTTGTTTGCATGTATGCCAGTGCACCTTGTGCATACAGTGCACGAAGAAGCCAGAAGAGGGCATGGAATCCCCTGGACTTGGCATTACAGATGCTTATGAGTTGCTAACTGGGTCCTGAGAAATGAATCTGGGTCCTTTGTAAGAGCGGCAAGTGCTTTTAATTGCTGAGACATCTCTCCAGCCTCTATATTGGATTTTTTTTCTGGATTTTTACAATTTTCTTTTTATTTTATATTGAGATATTTCCCACTGTGCACACACAATTCCACACCCTGAAAAAAATGACAAAAAAATCAAAACACTACCACAACTGTCAGAAAATTAAAACAAATGGAAAGACTAAGCATTGGGATATGATAAATAGTATAGACTCACCCATGCAAAAAGCAAACTTTTTTTTGAAATAGAGTCTTACACTGTTGCTTTGTCTGGCCTGGAATTTCCTGCAATTCTCCTGCCTCAGCTTCCCCAGTTCCAGGATAACAAGTGTTATGTGCTACTCTGTGTACCTAATGCTTCTTGGTTTGGACCACAGGTACTGACATGTAGATTTTTAGAACAATTAATGTGGAAAATCACAAATGCAAATAATGTATTGTTCTCTGTAGGTTCATGGAATTTTAGTTATGGTATAAGACAAACGCAAGGAGCTGGAGAAACCACCCGTTACCCTTTGGTCAGTTGTGTGAATGTTGTGTGGAGGGTGGAGGATACTTGAGGTGAGACAAGGTGGAATTTGGGGCGAGGAATGTGGAGTTTTGGGTCGGAGACTCTCCAGGATTGTTTATTCTAATCAGTTATTGCATATCCGATAAGGGGAATTTGGGCTTTTGTTGTAATTGCTGTGTGACCGCTAGGCAGTTGCTTTGATAACTGTATAACGTGGAAAATGATGGTCATTTGTTGTGGGAGCTGTGGGCTGTGTTCCTGCTTATGCCCCGAAATAACAACACACAAACTGTATTCATTTAAACACTGCTTGGCCCATTAGCTCTATCCTCTTATTGGCTAACTCTCATATCTTCCTTAACCCATTTCTAATAATCTGTGTAGCACCACGAGGTGGTGTCTTACCGGGAAAGATTCAGCATGTCTGACCTGGCGGCTGGTTCCATAGCGTCTGCCTTGGAGAGGAGAGGCATGGCATCTGGCTCACTTCATTTCTTCCCAGCATTCTGTTCTGTCTACTCCACCTATCTAAATTCTGCCCTATCAGGCTAAGCAGTTTTCTTTATTAATTAACCAATGAAAGCAACAGATAAAAAGAAGACACTCCCACACCAGTCATTCATAAGGGAAGGAGCTGCTTTAGAAAGATTTAGCTAGAGAAGAAGGGAAACCACAGTCACTGTATTGTCTAATTGAACTGACTCCTTTCAGGCCAGGAAAGCTCCTGGAATCAGCCTACCATGTTTGCATATTGTTCTGACTGCTCACTCATAAGTAAGTGCTAGACTGCTCACAGGCATCTGTGCACATTAACCTGTAACAGACTTGAAGATCTGGAGCTAGCCACATCAGTCACTGTAACTGGAGAAATTCTATAGTAGTAGGTGGTTTAAAGATGTGGTTTTTAAAGTGACAGCACCAGCCACTGCTTTCTAAATGCCTGTGACATTTTTATTTATTTCCCATTCAATTTGGTTGTCCATTTTTAGATAATGTAAATTCTGAACCTATTAAAACTTAATTCCAGGCTAGTGAGATGGCTCATCGTGTGAAAGTGCTTTCCATACAGCCTGATGATCTGAATTCATTCCCCGGAAGCCACTGTGGAGGAGGGAGGGGGAGAGCTCATCTCCACACACACAGGGACACTGCCCTCCCACTATAACAATAAATGAAATGATAAAGTTTCATTTCTAGGATTTTTCTCAGCTCTGCTTGTGTAAGATGACTGTGGTGACAATTATCTAAAGATGCGCCATGCTTCTGGCTGCTGATAAAGTGGAATAGCAACCAGAATGGATATTTGGTTCCTTATTAATATCTCTGGCAGTGTATTTATAATATCCAACTTTTACTTTCATGACACTGCAATATTTAATCAGGCTAAACTGTCACAATGAGTCATTGTGATTTTCCAGTATTTGCACAAATGTTTTTCTGGTTTAAATAGAAGATCGTAAGTCAATCTAGAAAGGAAAATGTTGCATCAATACAAGACCAAATCAAAGTTTCAGCAGATTAAAACAAAGAAATTTACATAGGATGGTAAATACTATCCTGATAAGGAACCTGGTTTATATAATTATTAAATTTACTCAATAATAAATATGATGACTATCAGCAACATAGTCCATCCTCCTTGTTTGATTTAAAAATTTTTTAATTTCAAGATAGGGTTTCTCTGTGTAGCACTGACTGTCCTGGAACTTATTCTGTAGATCAGGCTAGCCTTGCACTCAGAGATCTGCCAGCTTCTGCCTCCCAATTACTGGGATTAAAGGCATGTGCCACTACTGCCCAGTGTACCTTTTTTTGTACATCCCAAATTCATAAATTCCAGCAAACTTAGTGTCATAATATTTGGAAAACAATTGCATATGTATTGAACCTGTATGGACATTTTTTTCATAATTTTATATACAATGTAGTATGACAATTATTTATGTAGTTTTCTAATGCATGAGGTAGTCTAATTAATATAGTGATGATTTAAAGTCTGTGGGAAAACATAAAATGTTATATATGAATATTGCATCATTCTATGTATGGGAGGTTAGAATTCAAATATTTGAATTTTTATATTATTTTTTATTGAGCTCTACATTTTTCTCTGCTCCCCTCCCTGCCTTTCCCCTCCCCTTCAACTCTCATGGTCCCCTCGCTCCCAATTTATTCAGGAGATCTATTGTTTTTCTACTTCCCATGTCGATTAGACTCATGTATGTCTCTTTTAGTGTCTTCATTGTTGTTTGTTGTCTAGGTTCTCTGGGATTGTGATTTGTAGGCTGAATTTCTTTCATTTATGCTTTAAAACCACTTATGAGTGAGTACATATGATAATTGTCTTTCTGGGTCTGGGTTACCTTGCTTAAAATGATGTTTTCTAGCTCCATCCATTTTCCTGCAAAATTCAAGCTGTCGTTATTTTTTTCTGCTGTATAATACTCCATTGTGTAAATGTACCACATTTTCCTTATCCATTCTTCAGTTGAGGGGCATTTAGGTTGTTTCCAGGTTCTGGCTATGACAAACAAAGCTGCTGTGAACATAGTTGAGCACATGTCCTTGTGGCTCGATTGAGCACCCTTTGGAGGCCTAGTTCCTCGGAGGTCCCAGACTCACACCTGGACCTTCAGAGGATTCTGTTTCCTGCCTATTTCCTCAGAGGTCCCAGACTGATGCCCAGAACCGCAGAGATTCTGGCTCAGGCCTAGTTCCTTGGAGGTCCCAGACTCACACTTGGACCCACAGGGGTACTGGCTCAGGTCTCCTCCCTCGAATGTCCAACTTCACACCTGGACCTGTAGAGGTCTCTGGCTCTGGCCTACTCTAGCTCAGCAGTTGCTTCCCTGTACCTACTTCTGTGGAGTTTGCTATCTCAGGCCCGCTGGCTCAGTCCTGTTCCTGTAGAGTTCACTGCCTCAAGCCTGTTCTGACCTAGCCTTCTGGTCCAGTCTTGCTCCCCGGCATTCACTGCCTCAGGCCTGTTCTGATCTAGGTCGCTAGCTCAGTCCTGCTCCTACCTGGATATTTTCAAGAAGTCCTGATATCAATGGTCCATGAATACTGAGAGATGACTATAATAAATACATTTATTTAATAAATGTATAGAGTACCTATTCTCTGCTCTGCATCATATCATGGGCTTTGGTATGGTGTTTTGAAGACACAGGAAAAAGACAAATTAATACAGTACAGGGTATGTTCCAATAGAACCAACATGAAGTACTGTGACAAGATTGGGGAAAACTCAGAATACTTAGTGGAAGAAGTGATTTATTTTTCTTCTTTTTGATTTTATTTTTGTCAGCACACATTATATATAATAATGGCTTTCATTAGGATGTTTACTTGTGTGGTGGGAATGAAAGATTTATTTATTCTATAGTGTGTGTATGAATGTTTTCCCCCATGTATGTTAGTGCACTCACTACCTGCATGGCTAGCACCAGCAGGGGCCAGAAGAGGGCACGGCACAGCACCAGCTCCTTTAGAAGTGGAGCTATGGAGCTGCCTCCAGGTCCTCTGCAAGGGAAGCAAGTGCTCTTAACTGCTGATCCATCTCTCCCATCCAGGGCTTCTTTTTGAGATGGAATTTCATGTATCTAAGGCTGTCTCCAAACTCACTTATGTAGCTAAGGATAACTTTGAACTTCTGCTCCTCTTGCCTCCACCCACTTTTCACAGTGCTGCAGATTGAACCCAGAGCCTTGGGCATCCCTGGCATTCCAGGCACCTTACTTACCGCAGATCTGCATCCTCGGTCCTGGAAAAAGTGATTTATAGCGCCTACTATTCAGAGTTTTATCAGCTTCCCTTCCTGTCAAACGCCATCACAAATGCAGCTAGATTTGTTTCCCTGTACTGCCTCATGCTTTCCCCCAGGCCTCCATTAACTTCTCAACCACACCACAACTGAGTTATATTAGATAAGCCTCCAAGAGGACAAAAACTTTGTCTATTTTGTTTCCTGAGAGATCGTGAACAATGCCTGCCTCCTAATGGGTAATTAGTATGTATTGATGAGTGAATGATTGTTTATGTTACATTATCGGGACACAGTAAATTAGTAGGGAAAGTAATATTTTAAAAAGATGTAAGTTCAGCCGAGTGGTAGTGGCACACACCTTTAATCCCAGCACTCAAGAGGCAGAGGTAGGCAGATCTTTGTGATTTCAAGGTCAGCCTGCTTTACAAAGTGGGTTCCAGGACAGGTTCCAAAGCTACAGAAAGAAACCCTGTCTCAAAAACCAAACAAACAAAAAAAGATGTAACTTTTAGCCGGCAGATAGAGAGATGGTTCAATGGGCACCAGAGACTGAATCCCCAGCGCCTACGTAAAATGCTGTGTATGACTGCATGTTCCTGTAACACTGACATTTGCTGTAACACTGACATTTGGTGCAGTGCATTTGCTCTGTCACACTAGCCAAAAGAGTGAGAAGTCCTATCCCAAGGCAATAAGGCACAGAGCGAATGAAGAAGACCTATGGTCTCTGTTGTGTGCACACAGGCACATATCTGTATGTAACACATCACAATACCTCTCTCCAAACATAACTGCTTATTTTTCCATCACTTCTTATCTCCCTCATCTTACCCGTTTATTTATTTAGATGATATTTCTATGTGTGTGTGTTTTGTGAAGGAGCATGCATGTGTGGTAGCAAGCGCTTGCAGAGTCTATAAGAAACTATCCAATCCTCGGAAGTTGGAGTTCTAGTTGCCAGCTACCCAACATGGGATCTGAGAACTGACCAGCACTGAGTCATCTTCCCAGCCTTCACCCTTTCATTATATTCTCCAGCAATTCTGAAGATGAAGCAGCCTATTTGTGAGGCAGAGCAGTGAAAGGAAGGGACAAGATGGGGTCTATGATCAAAGCATATGGATACACTCATGAAAATATCATAATGAAACCCATTATTTTGTATAATGAATATATGTAACGATAAAAAATAGGATGTTAAGGCCAGGCACAAATAAAGGAGATATGTGAGCTGACACCCAAAAATGATTGGAAAGAGCCAGGAAGTCAGAGGTATGCGAGATCATTTCAGGGGAGAAGACTCCGGGGATAAAGACTCTAAGGAAGGAAAAAGCCTCACTTACTGAAAATAGTGAGGAAGGGTAGAATAACGTTGGTGAAAAGGACAGGACTAGGGTTAGGCAAATCTTGGTTGTTGTCTTAGTGCACAGTCAGGAGTTAAGATTTTCCTCTAATTGTAGTGGAAAACCTTAAATCATTCCGTCGTATGTAAAACAAATGCTGAATTCATTACTCTGGCCCATCTGCTTGGCAGTCTTCCGTCTCATAAACCTTTCTTTGTCCCCCACCCTCAGGCATCCTGCTGCTATTCCTGTTCTGTGAACTTATCAAGGTATCTCTACCTCAGGACCTTTAGACGTTCTGTCCATCGTTTGACTGTTGTATCCAATCCAGGCTTCCTGTGGCTGACAGCTTCTCATGATTCAAGGTTCAGTTTAAAATGAAACCACTCAGGGAGCACTTCTCTGGGTATGTCTACTTCTTCTTCTTCTTTTTTTTGTAGGCTGGATATTTATTTAGTGGTTATGGATGAGAGTGGAGAAGGGGAGAAAAGAAAAGAAATGGAAAAAAGGAGAAAGAAGAATCTAAGGGACCCTGGGCCCCCAGTCGGCATCCCCAGTGGCAAGCCATGTGATGGCAGCAGAACCAGAGACAGATGGATAAGCTTGCCATATAGAGTAGGAGAGGGAGGGAGACAGAGACAGAGACAGAGAGAGACAGAGAGAGAAGAGAGCAAAGCTGCATCTCCGAGAGAGAGACAATAAAGAGCGTATGTCTACTTCTTTTTATTTTATTTTACTTTTTATTTTTATTTTTTTGGTTTTTTGAGACAGGGTTTCTCTGTGGCTTTGGAGCCTGTCCTGGAACTAGCTCGTGTAGACCAGGCTGGTCTCGAACTCACAGAGATCTGCCTGCCTCTGCCTCCCGAGTGCTGGGATTAAAGGCGTGCGCCACCACCGCCTGGCTCATATGTCTACTTCTTAAGACTGCTATAACAAAATAACATCCATGAGTGTCCTGAAACCCAGAGAATTATTACAACTTTGGAGAGCCAAAGTTCGAAATGTAAGTCTTCGCAGTGTTGCTTCTCTAGAGGGTCTGGAGAATATGTTCTTGCTTCTTCTAGCTTTTGGTGGTTCAGGGGTTCCAAAGCTGAGGCAGGTCTGCTCTAGTTTGCCTCCATCGTTAGTAGAGTGTCCTCTGTAGTGGCATTTCATTTGTATTTTAATAAACAAAGCTTGCTTGAAGATCAGAGAGTAAAACAGCCCCACTGGTCAGCCTTACAGACCAGGCAGTGGTAACACACACCTTTAATCCCAGTCGCTGCACTAGTTGACAGAAACTGGGCAGTGCATGCCTTTAATCCCAGTGGTGTGTTGCGAGGAGCCACTTGTTCATCCCGGCCACCCAGAACCAGAATAACCACACCAAAACTGTATTAATTAAATCACTGCTTATCCCATTAGCTCTAGCTTTTTATTGGCTAACTTTTATATCTTAATTTAACCCATTTCTAGTAATCTGTATATCGTCATGAGGTCGTGGCCTACCAGCAAAGTTTCAGCACATCTATCTCCTGCAGAGGCTCCATGGTGTCTCTCCCTCTGCCTTCCTTCTCCCAGCATTCAGTCCAGTCCCCATCCCCGTCTACCTAAGTTCTGCCCTGTTAACAGGCCAAGGCAGTTTCTTTATTCATTAACCAATAAAAGCAACACATAGACAGAAGGACACCCACACCAATGGTGCACCCTTTTAATCTCAGCCCTAGAGAGGATTATAAAGTGGGAGGAGACAGCTTTCAGTCACAGTCTCGTTCTGAGGTTTCTTAGAGTTAAGATCACCATTTTGGACTGAGGTAGAGGTAAGAGCTAGTGGCTGGCTGCTTTGCTTTTCTGACCTTCAGGCTGAACTCCAGTTTCTGTCTCTGAGTTTCTATTGATCGTGCTTCAGTCCTTTGTCTCTTCTCTGTATATTATCTTCTTTTGGTTCTCTTATAAGAATGCTTGTCATTGGGTTTAAAGTCCATTCTAATCCAGAAGATTTTTTTAGTTTTTTTTTTTTTAATAAATGTGTGTGTGTGTGTGCGCGCGCGCATGTGTGCGTGCATGCGCATCAAGGTGTACACGTGGAGGATGGAAGACAACTTTTGGGAATAAGCCAGCTGTCACCTTCCACAATGTCGTTCTCGGGAATCAACCCCATGTCATTAGACTTGTCAACAAGGTCATCCATTGCCGAGCCAACTTGCAGGCCCTCCAGGAAGGTTTTATCTTGAGATCTTTACCTAAATTAACTTTAAATATTATCCTATTCTAAATAAAGCCACGTTGTAAGGCTTAAAGTGGACATGTTGTTTTATGGGGAAGAGGTTGCTGTTCAATTCACTCCATTTCTAATCGTTTTGCCCCTCTCTTCCCCTCTCCTCCCTTCTTTTCTCCTTTCCTCTCCTTCCTTTCCCCTCCCCTCTCCTTTCCTCTGTCCTCTCCTTCCCTCTTATTCCCCCTTTTCTCCTCTCTGATTTCTGTTCCCCTTTCCATCCCCTCCTCCCCCTGAAATACTTTGTAAGTTACATCAGGGACTTTTCCCCGACTTTCTCCAGGGCATGCCATTTTAAAGTCTTTGCCCTGCAAACCGAGAGAGCAAGCCCCTCTTGGTGCATCTTATCTGACTTGGATCTTCAGTTTCTGTGGAGCCTGACCCATCATTAAGCATCTGTTGAAGTTGGGTGCTGAGGAGGTTTGCTGCAGGCTACTGAAAGTTCTGGACTAACTAGACTTTCTTGTTGTTTCTTCTCAGAGATTATTTCAAAAGCGCAGCTGTATTCCAGATGCCTGCCCCTTGGCTTCTCTTGTTATCTCGGCACAAGCTCTAATAGCCAAAGAAAACTGGGACCAGAAAAGTAGGATTTCTTATCTAGAGTTCCGGGGTCACTCAGTTAGTCAAAAGATGGCGGTACACTATTATTCTCTCTTCTGACTTTTGTTTTGCTTCTCTGAGATAGTCTCAGTATGCAGCCTAGGCTGCCACTGAACTCCCAATCCTCTTGCCAGATGTTGGCTTACGTTTATACTCAGTACCCTGAACACACCTTATCTCATCAGATGCTCACATGAGAGGTGTGCTCTACTGCGCCCAGCAGGCACAAACAATTCTCTCAATACTGAGCCTCAGGGTTTGCCACAGTAGAAGAGATGGTGCTGGTGAGCTGAGCAGGGACCAGGCCAGGAAGGTAAAACATATTTACCCGTATTACCAAAAATATTCAGGTCATATTCAAAGTCAGGTGGATATCCAACTTCTTACAGTTTATCCATGATTTGTCAAAAAGAAACTTTGAATTATAAGGTTTAATTAACAGTATGCTTTTATTGTTTTTATTTGAGGGGAAAGCACATGGGAACCATAGTGCGGCTAATGAACACTCAGTTGTAAACAGAGACTGCTTTTGGTTTCCCGGCCACTCAGACCCAAATTATGACACTAAACTGTATTAACTACCACACTGTTGGCCAACAGCTCAGGCATATTCCTAACTAGCTCTCATATCTTAAATTAATGTATTTGTATTATTTTATATTTTATCATGAGGCTTGTGGTTTGTTAACTTTTGCTTCTTGGGCGACTACATAGTGTTGGCCTGACTCTGCCTTCTTTCCTCCTCTGTCTCTGCTTGGATTTCCTGCCTTGATATATTCTACCCTTCCATATGCCAAAGCAGCTTCTTTATTAACCAATGGTAATAAAACATAGTCACAGCATACAGACGGGAATCCCGCATCACTTGGTAGGAATCAGTTCTTTCCCAGTGGGCCGCTTTAAATCAGCAGAATTTTGTATTGAGATTCCATGCCATATCTTTAAGGAACTATGATAATTTCCCCCTTTACTCTATACTATTCCTGAGATTGTTTCGATATAGAAATAATTCTGTCCACTACCCTTTACCCCATAGAATAAAATGGGTGCTCCAAGGGCAATCCATGTGTTTCTTTAGTTTCTTACATCTCAAGTTCACACTTCTCAGTTCTAGAAACACTTTCCAGTCCTCATGAAACCGTCTCTCTTATCTGAGGGCCACCTGGGACCCAGGGGTGTCATGTAACTGAGTCAGTGTCCCAGACCTCATATGTACAGGGGCATATGAGATTTGAACTTAAGTTTCTCAGGGATTGTTTCTAATACCTAATAGCCTTGCAATGGATTGGGGGTTTCTATAAGGGGCGTAGGATACTACCTTACCATACTACAAGCTTAAAGAATAATCAAAAAGATAAATAGTAGTATGGAATCATTTACACTTCATGCACGAGAGTGGTATAGCCAATTAGTAATGTTCGTTTAAGGAAAAAGTTTTGACATCACAAAATATTTGGAAAAGGCAACCTCCAATGTTTATAAATCATAGTAAGATGATCGAAAAGCAGGGCCAGTGTCTTGTTGAACAAAGTATTTTATGAATTGGCACAACAGCCCTTCATATCAGACTTTTGCTTTTGGGTGGTTCATATGCTCAAACCCCTCCCCAAACTCAGGTTGGTACTGTGTGTGCAGAGTCAGTGATATTTCAAGTTGAAGTCCTCACGTTTTTCAACCCTCCCTGTGCCAGGCCGTGGTTCAGCATTTTCTGCCTTGAAATTCCAGCATCTAACCATCCTCGTGCTTAGAATGTCCAGAGAACGAGAGCCATGTACCGGTCCTTTATGGTCAGAAATAGGTCTGTGTTCATCTTTGGATCTCTGCTATTTTGGTACAAGTTCCTTTATGAGCCAGGAGGACACCAGGTGAAAATCTGCAAATGATCAACAACTCCATCTTGAAATCCGGACTAGCTGAACATAGCGGAAAATGAGGAATACTGAAAACTCAAGAACAGTGGCAATGGGTTTTTGATCCTACTGCACGTACTGGCTTTGGGGGAGCCTAGGCAGTTTGGATGCTCCCCTTAGGAGACCTGGATAGAGGTGGGCGGTCCTTGGGCTTCCCACAGGACAGGGAACCCTGATTACTCTTTGAGCAGATGAGGGAGGGGGACTTGATCGGGGGAGGGGGAGGGAAATGGGAGGCGGTGGCGGGGAGGAGGCAGAAATCCTTAATAAATAAATAAATTAAAAGGAAAAAAAACAACTCCATCTTGGCAGGCACTGCCACTGAGCCAGGGGAAGGGACATTTACCTTGCTGCTCTCCTTCATAGGCCATACTTAGCTGCCACCCCTGTGGGTGGGCTGGGGGCACTCTTCCAAGTACCGCAGAAAGGTGGTTGTATGTATCCCAGGGTTTGGAGGAGACAATCGGTCTTGCATATTTGTTTTCCTTTTGATTGAATCTGAACGCCTTCTCCTCTCTGCTCAGCTGGGATGCCTGGGCAAACATTTAGCTTTGAGTGGCAAGTGCTTGCTGTTTCTGGCTTCGAATAGACTTAAATAGACTCTAATAGGGACAGTTACACTTCTTCCTTTTCTAGAGCTCTCGTTTGATTACACAGGTTAAAAAATGCACACAGAAAGTCCCAACTTCATTATGCTTCGGTCACAGGCAGGAATTTATAGCAAGAGCCCAGATGTTTGCAGCTCATGCTAGGGTATTTTGATCCTAATGCAACAGAGATCACATTTTCACATCGGAAAACAATATTCAGAGGAGTTGACTTCAGAGTTTTCAGGTTTCCAGGCCAAGTGATGGGTTTCTGAATCTATTTTAGGACATTCTTCCCTCATACCTTTTCCTCTTCACCTTCAGAGTGCTTTGTTCCTTTCCTGGAACTGGGTCTATGCACTCCTCGTTTTGTGCAGTACGGTTGTAATCGTCTTTTTGGAGGACAAAGAAATCTCTACAATTTTGTACCTTAATTCTTGCTTTCCCTACTCTTGAGTTTCTTTCTGTTAACTGTGCCTCAAACACTCAATAACAGTGGGCATAACTCTCCCTGCTTGGGCACTGGGCACATCCCATGCCAAATGTGTCCAGTATGAGCTCTTTTGATTCTCTGGACACTCCCAGCAAAGTACTGTTATTGCTTCCAGTTTAAAGATGGGATGTTGAGACTTTCAAGCAAACTGGCTTCTCAAGATTGCAGAGTGGTAAAATCGGGCTTCAGTTCCTGGTGGTTTGTCTTTTGAGTCAGTAGCATGTATGTGTGCACACACGTGTGTATATGTGTGTGTGCTTGTTTGTATGCACGTGTGTACACATGATCAGCTGTCTGTAGAGGCCAGAGGTTGCTATCAAGAAAGCTTCCTCTCATTGCCTCTATTTATTTTTCTGTTTGTTTATTTATGACGGGGTCTTGGACTGAACCTGGAGCTCACCGAAGTAGTTTGACCAACTTCTCAGCAAGTCCCTGGGATCCTCCTCTCTGTCCCCCAGTGTTGGGACTAAAGGCGCATGCCACCGTGCTCTACTCTTTACATAGGTACAGGGGCTCTGAACTAAAGTCCTCAGACTTGCCTATCAAGGACTTTACTCCGTGAGCCAACTTCCACCCCACCAGTCAGTAGTTTTAATCTTGCTGTTGTATACAGGTGGCTACCTTCAATTTCACTGAGTTGTAGGCTTTTTGGGACAGGCTAAGAGTAAAAAAAGAAAAGATTCTTGCTCCCAAAGAATGTGATCTGGAAATGGAGAAGGTACGGAGCCTGCACCTCAGCTGTGCCTTCTTTGGGGGTTCTTGAGAAGAATCAAAGGAAAAGACACACGACAGCACTTACAAGGTACGGTGGCAGGTGAGTGCCAGTTGCTGAGATTATGCCAGCAGCATCCCTGTCTAGAGCCAGTTACATGTGTGTGTCTGGAAGGGCCTGTTCTGGAGAGCTAGAACTCACAAAATTTGGGCTGACGGGTTAACTCGGCAGTCACGAGCTCTTGCTGCTCTTGTGGAGGACGCAGATGCATTTACTAGTACCCACCTGGTGACTCACAACCACCAATAACGTCACTTCCAGAGGACCTGGCACTGTATTCTGGCCTCCACGGGTGCTGGGAGGCCCAGAATACATACATATAGGCAGATGTTCATACCCATCAAATATAAATAAATGTTTAAAGAATGTTTTTGTCAAACGTAGGAATTTTTCTGTCACATCCTGGGGTTTCATTTGGAAGACAATACTGTCCACAGCTATGCTTGACAGTTAGTACCCATTTGATTTTATTTGAAGGATTGTGTCTTGGCATTCCCATCCGAGGCTTCTCACCTTGTGCCCCTTTCCTAAGTCCTATTGATTCTGTTTCTTTATATCCACTTGTAAACCTGCGCTGCTTTCGCCATTGTTTCGGTTGAGGTTTATAACGGTTCTCACCCGTAGTATTAGAGAAGCAGCAACCATCCCTGGCTTTGAGGACAATGCTGAGAAATAACTCCTTGACTTCCCCAATACCAGAAAAAAGTGTACTTACTTTATGTATTTATTTATTGACAATGTTTTCCTATGTAGGCTGGACTGGAACTCACTATGTATATCAGGCTGCCCTTGATTTACAGATCTCCTGCCTCACCCCCCCAGACTGGGATTATAGGAATGCTCCGATACTCCGGCTCTGAAGGTTTCCTTTTGTTGCTACCAGTCTTGCTGTTTGGTTCTTAGTCTCTATTGTTCTCCATGTCTCATAGAGTAACTTCTCATTTTCAGCCTTGAGTCCAAATTAATACTCAAGTTTTGGCTCTCTTCTGTTACTGGTTGTATGGAAGGAGTATTATTAAGGCCTGGACAAGGAGGATGTAGATTGGAATTCCCAATGTGCTATAATTTCCCTGTGGTTTCTTAGGAGTGATTCCGAACTTCACCCAAGCAAAGGAGTCTGGGGAAATTGCGGTTTCTGTCTGCATGTTAGCCCCGACCAATAGCTCTGTAAATGAGAAAGGACATGAAGAAAAGACACTTGCTTTAGATGAGGCTCTCAGCTTTTTCTCAAGAAAAGGCCAAGGAGTGATGAATCATACCCTGAGCATCCAGAAGCACCAAGCTCAGTGTCACTATCCGCTCTCTCCAAGATACACTTATTTCCAGGTAATTGCTCAGTTTTAGGTCCAGTTCCACAGACCATTTAAGCGGAGAGAGGGTTTAACTGTCCCCAACACCCAAAGTACAATTTTACTAAGGAGATTTATATTTTCACATTGGTACAGAATATAAATACTGTAAATGTCCTGCACTCTGTTAGCTTTTTTTTTTTTAGAGCTATAGTTAATGGGCTAACTTTCTGTCTTGCCACTTTATCAAGTTGATGGAACTGTTTAATGAAACCCATGGAGATTGAGCAATTTAGTCTAACGGTCAGTTGCAACCCTTGATGTAAGTAATTTCCAGCAATACTGTATGCATCAAATGTCCAACCTGCCACTGGTTATCAATATCCATTATGCTTTTGGTTGGCTTGAACCATTAATAATATGTCAGATTAAGCAATTAGGCTGTCTCTACTTGCCAGAGGAAATTGTTTTTTCCCTAACTGATGATATTGGTTTTGTGGCTGTGCAGATAAGTACTCGGTCAAAATGGTTGGCACATTCATAGCTGGGGAGTCCCTTTTTTTGATAGGTATGGAGCAAGAGCTGAAATTGCAGGGGCTGAGGAGAACTTACAGACAATTTCTGAGAAAAGCATCTTAACCATTTCTTCTTTATAAGATAGGAACATCTTAGTTACTGCTGGTCCTCTCTAGCACGGACCTCCATTTGGCATATCGCTCAGCTGGGAGCACGTGCCTTCATGGAGCCCAGTTAAACAAGACCATTCAGGGAAATGTGAACCATCAGAGATGCCCTAGAAAGCTCACAAGGAGCACTTTTGGGTGTTTTCCATATTTCACACTTTGAAAAAGCAAAGTGCGAAAGAGAAGAGAAGGGAAGGGGGTAATGGAAACACATCACAAACCCTGGTTTATAAGGTTTGTTTTGAGGTCCGCCAAGATTTTCTTTTGGCTTCATGATTTACCGTTTGCCTTTCATGTAACACTATAGGAGCACTTGTAGCTCCTGACTGCCTCAAGTTTATGAAACTTCCTCCCTTTGCCCGCCGTGTCCTTCTTTCCCTCTTGATCTGTTTGCACACAGTGATCAATTTGAAACTTTCATTTGGGAAGCACTCCCAAAGAGTCTTTCAGTAGCAACCCCACCCTTTCTGATTATGTGTTTACTCCAAGTGTTCCTATTACTCTGTCATCGCTCACATTTACTAATGAAGGTACTCTAGCCAACTTGAGCATGGCCAACACGGCTCTGGCAGGCTTTCACCTCCATTCTCTCTGCCTTGCTAAAATGGTCTGTCCTGTCTCTTTAGGAGACAAGCCAGCCCCCCCCCCCCCCCCCCAGCCAGGACTGGCTGCTCTTGGGACTCATTGCCGATAGGGTCCTGCAGCGTTTTTTGCCACTGCAGCTGCTGGGAATCCGCAGCATTTTTATTCATTTTATCCATTACACCATTAGATTACATTCCTGATGCTAACCCCCATAGGTCTGGTACCTTTTTTGGTCTATTCCTCCTCCTGAGGTTGACTACCAAGGTCCAGCTAT
Organism: Microtus pennsylvanicus; assembly: GCF_037038515.1. NCBI lineage: Eukaryota > Metazoa > Chordata > Mammalia > Rodentia > Cricetidae > Microtus > Microtus pennsylvanicus. The sequence goes on from NC_134601.1 coordinate 30,359,064, forward strand.
TAAAGTATTGAAGCTCAGCCATCAAAAGCCCCCTTTGGCTCACCTAATTGACATACCCAGTTAAAATTAGACCCCTCATCCTGACATGGCATTTCTAAGCCTTGTGCCTTTATAAACTGCTCTTTTTCTATGTGCCACATTTGTCTCCTCTCTATCCAAAGCCAGTCCTTCGTCCTTCAGGACAAACATCCCTTCCTCTTTCCCTTTCCCCCTCCCCTGTTCCCTTCCCTTTCTCCCTCTTCATCTTTCTCCTGTCTTTGTTCCTTATTCTTGTTGTCTGTCCCTCTGGGACAAATAAATCTCCTTTGTGCTGAGAACTTGGTTTTGGGGTATCTGACTTCGAGGTTCCCTACAACAAATGCATTGATTGTACACTGCTTTAAAAGTTTGTTTCCCCTTCCACCGCAAAACTATGAATAACACATAAAGCATAAAACACATTTAAGCCAAAGGGGGAAAATCAGCAACAAATCACCCACAACCTTACTGACTAAAGATAACCTTTGGTGTATATAATTTCTTCACTTATCAACTATACATCAAACAATGATTTATTGTCCCCTGGGTAAATTTTGGAAGTATACTAGTAAACAGAACAGTCTCCATGGAACTTATAATCTAATGAGGGTTTTTTCCATTATCACAAAATTAAACATGCAGTGCCAAATTGTTTTAAATGTTGTGAAGCAAAGATATATTTTGCCACAAGAATGTTTAAGAACCATTCTGGGACTCGAAGTAAGGAAGACATTTCTGACAAGGCGCTTTCACTAATCACCCTGGCTGAAGACTCTTCTACTCTACTTAGAAGTCACAGGGAGGCAAGGAGAAGATCTCCAAGTGCTGGCTGCAGGCAGCTTTCCTTCCCTTTAGTATTTGACCCAGCCAGTGGCGGCAGTAGGTGGGCAGAAGCAATCACAACCGGCACCCTCCAGTGCTACAGTCTCTTTACAGGCCTTGGATACTGCAACTCAGCCTTCCAAGTGTTACACTCTGCATGCAGACCTTGGGCGTGGTAACCTTTGGCCCCTGTGAGGAGCCAGTGTCAGAGTTCTAAACCTGGGACCTGGGACCCTTGATTCTGAAGACTTGTTATCTTTTTGAAAGGTTTCCGGTAGTCCAAACCTTTGGTTTCTCTTCACACAGCCTTTATGTCTTCAGCCTCAACTCCCTGTCCTCTTTGTGCCTGGGCTGCAATGAGCTGTATATGTACTGCCTTCAGCTGTTAGTCAGCTGGCTGCCTTGCTGCGTTTACAGTGTGGCCCGAAACTGCTCGGCCATGGCCACCTCTCTTCTCATGCCTGCGCTGTTCTGCTGCCTCTGCCGTTCTCTGCTGCCGTTTCTTCCATGTTGCCAGCTCAGCTTGCACACTAAAAGTAAAAAGAAAAAAAGTGCTCCAGAGAAGCCACCATGGGACCTGATGTCACAGCACCTGGAATGGCAGCCTTGGAGAGTGTTTCCCAGCCAACTAACCCATGACTTATCCTGCCAACCTAAGCAGCGTGTCTGCGTAGTCCCAACTGGCCCTTTATTCAGGCTATTCCCAATCTTACCATTTAGCCTCAATCACAGCTCTGGAGACTTGCGTTTTGTACCAAACCACAGCTTTGTCACTTAGTATTAGTCACAATAGTCCCTCTTCCAAATCACCAGGGACAGTGCTCTCCCTCTGACCGAGGGGGAAAATGTTGCTCAATCACCTGAAGTTTATTTAGCCTTGCAGTAGAACAAAGAAATGCTCTGAATAGCTTCGAACAACCTTGGCTGAAACTGTCTTTAGGAGCTGGGGAAATGAGCGGTGATCATCTTAGAGTTTCCCCAGAGCATCCCTGGAGTGTTTCCGAGGTCGGGTGCTGGTATAATGGTGGTGCAGCTGGCTAAGGCTGCCTGGGCAGCCAAGGCAGAATCCAGCAGCTGTTCATTAGGCAGTTAAATTTCTGTTTCCCTAGTGTTTTTGCTCATGTCCAAGAAAGTGAGCTTTCGGAAGGGTGCTTGCACCGTAAAGGTAAAGATCTCCCCATAAAAGTTAATAGTGACTTTCACCACGCTAACAGTGCAGAGCATCTGCCCCGTGCCCCGAGGAGGTGTGGCTTTCCTTGAGCTGTCTCAGCCCCTTTGGATTGCAGGATTAAGGATGATTAAGAAGTGTTCGGGTCAACCTTGGAAGGCACGATTGGGAAAAGGAGGGTGGGGAGGAAAGATTTCTCTAAGCAGAAGTGACAGTATATATTACTGAAGGGACTATGGGATGATTGAGGACAGGGGTGACAGACTGTGACCGGAGCATTTCTAGGTTTTGTAAAGGACATTTTATCTGCCAATTCCTTTACTGATGATCTCTGGTTGCTTTGGTGTCGAATTGCAGAGCTGAGACATTGCAGTGCAGAGCTCTTCCCCCAAAGACCATATGGCCCTATTGGAAGCCCTAAAATGTTTGTTCTGGTTTTTTTTTCTTTCAGAAAGTGCTTGCTGAAACTTTTTCTGAGACCTCAAAGAAAGAGAAGGTGACAAGAAAAGAGGAATGTGGGAAAGGGTGACGCTGAGTATCCCGCCAGACCCAGACAGAAGATACAGGTTTTTACTTAAAGTCTCTATTTAAGAATGATGGAAAGGAACTAAAGAGTTTTAAGCAAGGGTCTGAAAAGAGCTGTCCTGAAATTGATTGTTGATGTTTTTTTTTTGTTTGGTTGGTTTGAGACAGTCTCCTGTCCTCCAGATTCACTTGGAAATTGCTATCTAGTGAGTGGTGTTCAGTTTTATGAAGTGCTGGGGATGGAATTTGTGGCCCCGTACTTCATGCATGGTAGGCAAGTAAGCATCCTGCTAATTGAACTACATCTTCAGCCCTTAGTCATGGTTTTTATTTGACAGTTCATCTTACACAATTTCCTATCATTTGGTCATATATTTTCCAACAATGTGCATATTGATTCATTGCAACTGAGAATTTTACATATTTTTGAAAGTATTTATGCTCAGAAGAGAATATCCTTGTGCATATTGTTATAATTCCCTAGGCTAATTGTTTCATTTGGCATATACATTTCAGAAGCTTTTTTTAAAATCTTTTTTTATTGAGAAAATGAGAAAAAAAAACAAGTTTTCACCTCCTCCCAGCCTCCCATTTCCCTCCCCCTCCTCCCACCCTTCTCCCCCTCCTCCCACCCTTCTCCCCCTCCCACCACTCCTTTCCCCCTCCCTCTCCAGTCCAAAGAGCTGTCAGGGTTCCCTGCCCTGTGGTAAGTCCTAGGTCCTCCCCACTCAGTCCATATCTAGGAAGGTGAGCATCCAAACTGGGTAGGCTCCCACAAAGCCAGCACATTACGTAGGATCAAAACCCCTTGCCATTGTCCTTGGCGTCTCATCAGCTCTCATTGTTTGCAATGTTCAGAGAGTCCAGTTTTATCCCATGCTTTTTCAGCCATATAATTATCAGAAGCTTTTACTTTTCTTCTGGATACTGTCTTCCAAAAACAGCATTTATTACCACCACCAACAAGGTATGAGTGTGCTTGATTCCAACATTCTTGTGGGCTATTTAAATGTATTTGATGATCATATGTAGAAAACCATGCTTTATTGTTCCTTTAATTTTCACTTGTGACTGCTGGAGAGGATGGCTTTTCTATCTGACATGCATTTCTTCTTTTATAACTGCTTATTCATAGCCATTGCTTATTTTTCTATTGGGATATTTACCTTTTATGATTGATTTTTTATGAGTTGATATATGTTGAGGAGAGTATTTGTTTATAATAACGCTGTGAATATCTTTTCCAAGCTTGTCTTTTGGTTTTAAGTTTTATTTGTGGTATTTTTGTCAGAATGTATAAATGTAGAGTTAACAGATCAGTTTTCTTTGGGTTTTCTGAGCTTGAGGCTATGCTTGTAAGACTAACAGCACCGAGATTATATGACAGTAACAGTATATTTCATACACTTTAAACTATACCCCATTATATTTTAATCTTTAATTCATCTGGCATTTATTTTGGTGTAGCAGCAGATAGAAATTAAATGGCCTGATTTTCAGGATGGAAAACTCCTTGAGGAGAGGAAGAAAAACCTCTTAGAAAAGCAGGGAATTTTTTGTTTGAAATCCCAAGCCCTGTTTGAGAAAAAAAGATTCTTTGGGTGAGGTACAGGCCTTTGAGATATTTTCATTTTCTCTTTCTTTCTTTCTTTCTTTCTTTCTTTCTTTCTTTCTTTCTTTCTTTCTTTCTTTCTTTCCCTCCCTCCCTCCCTCCCTCCCTCCCTCCCTCCCTCCCTCCATTCGTTTTTTTGTCTTCCGAGTAATGCATTCTGTATATAACAGTAAATGCTGTACCCATTAATCTCTCTCTCCCTTTCTCCCTTTTTTTTTCAGGACAGGGTTTCTCTGTGTAGCCCTGGCTGTCCTGGAACTCACTCTGTAGACCAGGCTGGCCTCAAACTCAGAGATCCGCCTGCCTTTGCCTTCCGAGTGCTGGAATTAAAGTTGTACACCATTACTTTCCGCCTCGATACATTTTCAAATATAGCAAGTTAATTTATTCTAGAATGTGTGTGTATATTTATATATATTTTAAAAATTCAACATCCTTCCCAAAGTTATTATACCTTATACCCCAAACTATTTATACTTCAGGGTGCCTGCCATACTAATTTATTAAGCTTGATTAATATTTCAGAAAGGATATGAGTGACTGGTGTTAGGATTATGCTGACCTTCCCTGTCACCCGGAAGCATGAATCTGGAGCGTACCCCCTGTCTCTTTAAGAAGAAGCTCCACCCACTCCCAATCGCTCTGTTCCCAGGCAAGCTGGACTCCCCCCCACCCCATCCACCCCGCTGTTTTCCCCAAGAGGCAACTCTCTGTCTCTCTCCTTCTGGTTTCCCCCTCACTGTTTATCTGTCTATCTCGCCTTTCCTCCTCCTCTACTCCCCACTTTTAATAAAACTTCACATTCCATCTCTGTCCACACGGCGTTTTCATCTCTCCATTACCCGCCATGGTTTGGAGCCACCACAAAGGTCCCACTTGTGCCTTATTACAGCTGGAGAGATGGTTCAGCAGTTAGGAGCAGTAAGTGCTCTTGCAGCGGTCCCAATATTTGATTCCCAGCACCGACAGGCGCTCACAAGCATCTCTAACTTCAGTTCCTGGTGTTCTGATGCCCTCTTCTGGTCTCCATAGGTACTGCATGCCTGTGGCACACAAACGTATACCCAGGCTAAACACCCATCCATACACATAAAAAAGAATATGAATTTCTTGTGTGAAAAGTGCTTGTGACGGGCTGGAGAGATGGCTCAGTGGTTAAGAGCATTGCCTGCTCTTCCAAAGGTCCTGAGTTCAATTCCCAGCAACCACATGGTGGCTCACAACCATCTGTAATGGCCCTCTTCTGGCCTGCAGGCATACACACAGACAGAATATTGTATACATAATAAGTAAATAAATAAATATTTAAAAAAGAAAAGAAAAGTGCTTGTGACATGTTTTGATCTTTTATATGAACTTGTGATTTAAAGAAGTTTTATTTCTGTCTGATTTATTCTTTAGTTGCGAAGGGACGCAGTGACCAAGGGTACTCTTATAAAAGAAAGCATTTAGGGTATTGGGGGCTTGCTTGCATTTCAGAGGGTTGGTCCATTATCATGGTGTGGCGTGTAGCAGTAGGCAAGCACAGTATTGGAGAAGTAGCTGGAGTTTTACATTCTTAACTGCTGGCAGCAGGCTGGGTTGGGGGGGGGGGAGGGAAAAGTGAGGGGAACAGGGCTTGGCATGGGCTTTCGAAAGTCCACTCCCAGTGACACATGTCCTCCAACAATGCCACACTAACTTCAACAAATCCACACCTCCTAATCATTCCTAGACAGCTGCACTAACCAGTGATTAAGCATTTAAACATGTGAGGCTAAGCAGCAATTCTCATTCAAACCATCACACAGCTCCGTTTAACACCTTTTATGAAAGACTCATTAAAAAAAACTTTTGGACACGTCCATGTTACTTATTATATAGGAGGCTCTTATAAATCCTTTAAAGGTATTAACTAATTTATTTCCCATCCTCTCTGGCTCTTACACTCTTTCCATGCTCTCTTCTGTGGGGTTCCATGAGCTTTGAGGCGAGGGATTGATGGAGACATCCCATTTAGAGTTCTATGTTCCAAGGAATCTCTTTCTTTGCTTGTCTGGCTGAGGATCTCTGCATCTGTTCTTGTCTGATGAGGACTGAATAATTCACTGATCGATGTGTATAACAGAATATCACTGGGAGTTATTTTAGTGATACTTTTTCAGACTAGTGATATTTGGTTTTATCCTGGGTCTCTGGGCTATCTGGTCTCTGGTTCTTGGCCACCCAAGCAGTGTTGGGTATGGGTTTCACCTCATGGAATGGGCCTTAAGTCAATAACCAACATTGGTTGGTTATTCCCACAAGCTTCGTGCTATCATTGCCATAGCGTGTTTTGCAGGCAAGACAGTGTTGTAGATCAAAGGTTTTCTGGCTGTATTGGTGTGTGTGTTTCTCTTTTGGTAGCCCACAGAAGTCATCTAGAATATTTCTAGATATAGGCAGGTATAAATTATACTACAAAGCCTGAAATTATTTCTCTAAGCATTTAAACTGAAATCATATAAAATGAGGCAAATTAATTTATAAACTTAAAAAAGTAATTTGTATAAATGCTAATAATTCTATCTTAACTCTTAAAAGCTAGAAATAACTAAATATCAATGAGAGGTGAGCGAATACACAAAAATGTGTGATATCAATGAAATGGAACAACCCATGGCTATTCAAGATCACAGATAAGTTTTATAATAGGTGAATTTTAAAGTGTGTGTGTGTGTGTGTGTGTGTGTCTGTGTGTGCTCACGTGCATGCATGTGTACTTGTGGAGTCCAGGAGAGGAGGATGCTGGATTCCCTGGAGCTGGAGTTACAGACGGTTGTGAGCTGCCCTACATTGGTGCCTGAAACTGAGCTCTGGTTCCTTGGAAGAGCAGCAAGTGGTTTTAACCACTGAGCCATATTGTCAGCCCCTGTGTGAGGTTTTGGAGACAAAATTTTACTACTTGGCCTGGGTGGTCTTGAACCCATGGTGGCTCTGTGTGAGCATCCTGAATTCCGGATGTGCTCTGCTGTGTCAGATGTGAAATTTTTATTTGAAGTAATACTAAATGAAAAATTACAGAAAAAATAATAGGGAATATGCAAAAATATGTGACTGCATAGGACACTAATAAGACTGTATTTCAAAACTGTTACTTGGGCTTCTGCTATAGAGAATTTCAAGTGGTAATTAAAATAACATATTTGGAAAAAATCATCTATAATAGAGTTGTTTTCCTGATATTCACTGTGCTACTTTGGGCTTTGAAAAAGGTCTCAAGGCTATTTCTAGATATACTAAGTTCATTTTCTCTCACATTTCCCCAAGAAGGCTTGCCGCTTTTCTGTGTTCAGGATGCACACATTGGGCTCTCAGTTACTAAGAGTTTGCTTCAGCATTCTGCTCACCGTCAGCTAAAAATGAATAGAATCACCTAACAGAAATCCTGGCAAGAATCCTAGGAACCAAGCAAGGGTAGCGAAAATGGCGCCGAGGAGAGCTGGGTAGTTCAAAGTCCAAACCAAGGCATGCAGAGTCATAGTCATCCCTGACAGAGAGATGGACTGTGTTCTGGGAGCGCCAGCCTCTTATCCTAAAGAAAGGCTGAAAAACCTCAAGTATTTTTGAGGTAAATCCAGTGAGCTCTCCTAGATTCAGCAGGTAGAAGTCAAATCGGGTCTGCTTTACGGAAAGCGGTGCTGACAGCAAGTTTGGTAGGTGTCTGACACGCACAGATCATTGGAACACAGGGAATGATAATCTCCACTGCTCCGGGCACACTTTTCCTCTTCCACTATTGTGGTGACACAGCCTTCCAAAAGCAACTTAAGGGAGAAAGCATTCATTTCCCTCAGAATTCCCGCTTACTGTTCCTGCCTCTAGGGAAGTCCAGGCAGCAGGAAGTTGACACAGCTGGTCACATTATAGTCCCAATCCAGAGCAGAGAGCAATGAATCAAGGGCTCTGTGAGCTTTCCTTGAGATGTGGTCCTGGTAGCGAGACGCGGAAGGCTTCATCAAGCAGCTACAAATGAGAGTTTCTTTAGCTTTCTCAGGGAAATACAGCCCTTGCCATGGCGGTAGTTTCTTTCTTTTTTTTTAAAATTTATTTATTTATTAAAGATTTCTGTCTCTTCCCCGCCACCACCTCCCATTTCCATCCCCCTCCCCCAATTAAGTCCCCCCCCCAGCCCGAAAAGCAATCAGGGTTCCCTGTCTTATGGGAAGTCCAAGGAACCCCCCCCCCACCATCCAGGTCTAGTAAGTTGAGCATCCAAACTGCCTAGGCTCCCACAAAGCCAGTGCGAGAGACACTGAGCCTAAACCTCATGGCTTAGTTACGTGTGTTGTTTGAGCTGCTTAAGTGTTCATTGGTTATGCATCAGCAGATAATAGTTAATGCAGTATTCCCATGGTACTGGGTTGTAATGCAAAACTCTCTGGAACTTGGGCCTACAATTGGGAAGCTGCCAGTATGGGATGGGGCCTTATACACATATCTACATGCTTACCCCAAACAACTGTTATGGGGCTGAGATAGGGCAGCCAATGAGAACAACGGATAGTAAGTGCTGAGTGTTTTATGTATACTGGTAAGTGTCCAGTTCTTTTGTCTCCATGGGGAAACATCCCAACCACATGGTCCTCTAGTACTGTTGAACCCTAGAGTCCAACTACTGAGGAGGAGTCACCCCAAGAATACACTCTCACACCTCAATTCATGTAAAAGCAAGAGGATTTTAATTCTACCGCGGTAGGGTCACTTAGCATTCAATACCAAGGACCCCGACAAGCCATTTTTAAAGCAAAAAGCCATAGAAACAATGGGGGGGAGACTCAGGGGCAGTTTTCCAATGATTAGGATTGGCTTATTCGGGGGGGATTCTAATAACAAGTTGTCTGAGCCCCCCTTGTTGGTTGCCAGATCAGGCGAGGCAACAGGGAACATCTGGGGGTCATTCTGACTCCTTTCCAGGGACCGAGTCAAAACATTGGTGGACATCTGTGGGTTATCTTGTCCCAATTCCAGAAACGGAGCTCTATGGAGAACATCCACAAGGACATAGGGAGATGGAAAGTTCCCAACATTTTAGTATGTGCATGTTTCCCCAGGGAGGGAGGGGGGAAGCACTAAGGCATTCAGAAATGGCCTCAAAATTGTCTTAAAGTCCTTCAGTACCAGGCACGACTGATAATTTTTGAAGCTGTATGAAGAATTGTGGTTGAACTGGAGAGTACAGAGCAAGTGCGACTGGGTGCAAACATTGAGCCTAGAACTGGTTACTACTAATGAGAAACCTGGGAAGTCTGAAGGCAAAGCTGAGATAACAGAAAGGGATGCTAGTGGGAGGGTCAGTGGAGGCCATTGAGAGACAGACTGAATTATTTGGTTATCTTCAACACATATAGGTAACATTTGATGCCATATGGCAATAATACTGCTCTTATATGTGGCCCCAGCCTTGGTAAGTCCATTAGATCCACTTGAATCATGGCAGATGGAAGAATATTGCTTTTTTTCTTTTCTTTTCTTTCTTTCTTTCTTTTTTTTTCTTTTTTCTTTTTTTTGGATTTTCGAGACAGGGTTTCTCCGTAGCTTTTTGGTTCCTGTCCTGAAACTAGCTCTTGTAGACCAGGCTGGCCTCGAACTCACAGAGATCCACCTGCCTCTGCCTCCCGAGTGCTGGGATTAAAGGCGTGCGCCTCCACCGCCCGGCTTGCTTTCTTTTTCTTAAAGAAAGTTTTATTTATTTATTTTTGATTTTTCGAGACAGGGTTTCTCTGTAGCTTTTGGTTCCTGTCCTGGAACTAGCTCTTGTAGACCAGGCTGGCCTCGAACTCACAGAGATCCGCCTGCCTCTGCCTCCCGAGTGCTGGGATTAAAGGCGTGCACCACCACCACCCGGCAGTTTTATTTATTTTTATTTTATGTATATGGGTGTATGTTTTGCCCAAATGTACACATATATGCAGTGCCTGTGGAGGCGCAAAGAGGGCATTGAGGAGCTGGAGAGATGGCTCAGAGGTTAAGAGCATTGCCTACTTTTCCAAAGGTCCTGAGTTCAATTCCCAGCAACCACATGGTGGCTCATAACCATCTGTAATGAGGTCTGGTGCCCTCTTCTGGCCTTCAGGCATACTCACAGACAGAATATTGTATACATAACAAGTAAATAAATATAATAAAAAAGACACCATATTAAAAAAACACATTTAAAAAAAGAGGGCATTGAATCCCCTGGAGCAGGAATTAAATATGCCTGTGAGCTATGTAGACACTGGGATTTCAACCTGGGTCCTCTGGAAAAGCAGCTAATGCACTTAACCACCAAGCCATCTCCCTCGCCACAAATTTTCTTGCTTTGATGACTAGAATTGGGTTTGGAGTAGTTAAGCCTGAGTTGATCAACTCTTTCTATGCCCCACTTCAAACATTGTTCGCCCAAGAGACATAATTATGAGGAGATAAGGATCCATGGTAGGGTCTGCATGGGTTGTATTATTTCCTGTTATCTTAGAAGCATAGCTAGAGCAGCCTTGGCTCTGACAACTGTTGAGGTTAGGACAGTCAGCCCTTCCTGGGAACTTACATCTGGATATGGTGCGCATCTCTAGAGAGCTGAGCAGCTGGTGCTGAAATACGTGCTCAAGTGTCTGCTAATTCTATCGAGCGAATGTTGCATGGCCCTCTCAGCAGAACGACATTTCACAGCTTGCAGCTGCCATAAATCATTGACCTCAGGAGCCTCAGTGTTCGGCACCTAATCCATCAGCCCATCCAGGCACTTGAAGTGCTTTAAGACTTTGAATAGAAATAGACCAAAAGACATGCTGTCCCCCAAAGCCATTCCATTCCAAAATGATTAAATGTCTCTTCTCCCAGAGGTTTCCTGTGAGAGTTTAGAAGATTGGCATGAATATACCCAAACGATTTTTTGCATGTGTGTTCAGGCGGCAAAAATCCTGATGGAGATGGATATCGGCCATTGCGATTTGCTCGGGCTATCACTCAGATGTAATATCTTTGTTTTAGCTGAGCTACTATTTGGGCATTGCATCCTCCAGAGGAGAGATGTGGTGCTCTGAGGTCAAAAGCCCATCTTTGAAAATAATCATACGCTGTGTTTTTGCCTAGCTTGCCAGAAAGTAGATACAGAGCGAAGTAGGAGAGGGAGAGCCAGTTGGCATCTTTAGCTCATCCAGTGCTCCATTCCATTCCCAGCTAAGCTCCTCAGGGACCTTGCTAGAAAACAGCCCTCTATTCCTTCTGGTACATCTGAATGGTGTGGCCAATGTCTGAAATAAAAATGACTTTGTAAGTTGTCTCTAAGGCTAAAGTTCAGGTAATTTATACTAGCTAAATGGGTTCGCAGAGTCCGCTTACCAACTTATGTGGCATGGCAAAGATGGCCTAATTAATCACCAGGAAGTCAACATCCCCATCTCTAAGAGTTGTCATCGTGAATAAATTCAGAGCTCTACTTACATTTAAGTTGACAAATACTTGCCAATGGAATATCAATTTTTTATTTATATCTATTAATTTTTTTTCGAGACAGGGTTTCTGTGTGTAGTCCTGGCTGTGCTGGAACTCTCTCTGTAGATCAGACTGGCCTCAAACTCACAGAGCTCCACCTCCCAAGTGCTGGGATTAAAGGCATGCACCACCACTGCTTGGCTGATTTATATCCTTTTTATAAGCAGTTGCTCATGTGATGTAGGTGGGTCTTCTATCTATCTGTTGCTTTCATTGGTTAATTAATAAAGAAAACTGCTTAGCCTGATAGGGCAGAACTTAGATAGGCGGAGTAGACAGAACAGAATGCTGGGAGGAAGAAGGTAATGAGGCAGACACCATAGCTCTCTTCTCCGAGACAGACGCAGGTTAAGATCCTTCCTGGTAAGACACCACCTCGTGGTGCTACACAGATTATTAGAAATGGGTTAATCAAGATATGAGAATTAGCCCGTAAGAGGCTAGAGCTAATGGGCCAAAGTAGTGTTTAAAAGAATACAATTTGTGTGTTGTTATTTTGGGTATAAAGTTAACCACGAGGGAGCTGGGCAGGAACGCAGCCCGCCGCACCTTCTATACTCATGCCTACATAGTGATCTTGGGAGTGTGTCAAAGATACAAGATCCAAAAATACAGAGAACTTGAGTTCCCTTCATTAGCATATAAAAAGTCACCTGCTGACTAGGAATACCTAGCTAGGGCTGTTAGATAAGCAATGCGTACTGGGCTTAATTGTTAAAGCAGCTAGCATCACCCTACCAAACATACATGGAGTTTTAAGATTCCTGAATAAAATGTGCTAAGATTATGATTGGATAGGCCAAATTGGCTAAGCTTACATCTAACTGAATGGCAACAAGGCATGTAAAATTACATTCTGAATATTTTACTGCTACCTTCTTGCCTTGCTTAATTTGTCCATACTACAAAAATTATATTGAGACCTTATAATGTATCAGGTACCATAGTAAGCACTGGTAACACAAAGTGGTTAAACTGGATATGGTTTTGAAACCTACAGGGGGAAATTAATGAGTTCCTGAACTCAGGTCATATAACTTGCTAAGTCAGGAGACAATGGAGGAGAGAATGGATTAAAATAGTGACAATAAAGCTAGTTCTTAGACAATAAGTCTTCCAAGCACCCAGGAAATTTCTAAAAATATTCTTTTCTGGTCCTATCCTACCAAACCTGAGTAAGGAGGGCCAGGGTAGAGTCCACGCAACTTTGTTTAAAATAATATCCTCCCAGTGAACTCTTGTGTGCAATTCTTTTTGGCAAGGGCCAGGGAGGAAATGAGTGAGGTTTAGACTCAGAAGACAAAGACGAGAAGCCTTTAATGATGACTACTTGCAAATTATAGTCAAAAGAGATGAAATACTTCATATGTGAAGGTAATATGGGAATTTCCAGAATAAACTTTTAGTCTGGCAGGGTGGTGTGTACTTGGGATAAGCAACATAGGAAGAGGGGCCGACCTCTCAAAGTTGATCTTTGGATTTAATGAACTTGAAGTGCCCATGAACTGCTCAGTAGAGACAACCTGCAGTTGAGCCCCAGTATCTACAGGGGTTTCATTGCAGAAGTCTCTGAGAATACCAAAGTCTAAGGTTACTCATGTCTTTTAGGTAAAATATGACATTTACATATAACCCATAAATATTATACATTTCATTTTTTTAAAAAACAAACTCATTTTACATACCAATCCCAGTTCCCTTTCCCTCTCCCTCCCTTCCTCCCACTTCCCCCACCTTCCCCCCATCCCAACCCTCATCCACTCCTGAGAGAGGGTAAGGCTTCCCATGAGGAGTCAATATAGTCTAGCACATTGCTTTGAGGCAGGGCCAAGGCCCTCTCCATTATATTTAGGCTGAGAAAAGTATCCCTCTGAAGAGAATGGATTCTGAAAAGCCAGTACAAGCAATAGGGATAAATATCGGTTCCACTGTTAGTGGCCCCATAAAAACGTCCAAGCCACACACTGTCACCCACATTCACAGAGCCTAATTCAGTCCTATGCTGGTTCCCCCTCTGTCAGTCCAGAGTCAGTGAGCTCCAACTAGGTCGGGACAGCTGTTTCTGTGGGTATCACCATCATGGTCTTGACTCTTTGCTCATATTCTCACTCCTCCCACCCTTCAGCTGGACTCCAGGAGCTTGACCCAGTGCTAGCTGTGGATCTCTGTATCTGCTTCCATCAGTTACTGGATGAAGGTTCTGTGATGACCATTGTGGTAGTTGTCAGTCTGTTTACAGGGGTAATCAGGTGCAGTTAAGGCAACCTGTCCACTTTGCTGGGGTCATCGTTGTGCGTTCCTGGGGATTTCCCCAGTACCAGGTTTCTCACTAACCCTATAATGTTTCTCTCTATCAAGATAATCTCTTTCCTTGCCCCCCTCTCTGTCCTTTCTGCGATCCCTCATGTTCTCCTTGCCCTCCCCTTTTCCCTTCCCACACTTCTTTCACCCCCCTCCCCCTGACACTCCCAATTTACTCGGAAATCTTGTCTAATTTCCCTTCCGATGGGAATTCATGTATGTCTTTCTTAGGGTCTTCCTTGTTTCCTGGCTTCACTGGGGTTGTGGATTGTCGCTGGTTATCCTTTGCTTTATGTCTAAGTTCCACTTATGAGTGAGGCACATACTGTGTTTGTCTTTCTGTGTTGGGGTTACCTCACTCAGGATAGTTTTTTCTAGTTCCATCCATTTGCCCACAGATTTCAAGATGTCATTGTTTTTTTTGTGTGTGTGTGTGTGTTTTTTTTTTATTGATGAGTAGTACTCTAATGTGTAAATGTACCACATTTTCTTTTCTTTTTTATTATTTTATTTATTTATTTATGATTTCTGCCTCCTCCCTGCCTCTGCCTCCCATTTCCCTCCCCTTCCCCCAATAAAGTCCCCCTCCCTTGTCAGTCGAAGAACAGTCAGGGTTCACTGCCCTGTGGGAAGTCCAAGGACCACCCACCTCCATCCAGGTCTAGTAAGGTGAGCATCCAAACTGCCTAGGCTCCCACAAAGCCAGTATGTGCAGTAGGATCAAAAACCCATTGCCATTGTTCTAGAGTTCTCAGTAGTCCTCATTGTCCGCAATGTTCAGCGAGTCCGGTTTTATCCCATGCTTTTTCAGCCCCAGGCCAGCTGGCCTTGGTGAGTTCCCGATAGAACATCCCCATTGTCTCAGTGTGTGGGTGCACCCCTCGCAGTCCTGAGTTCCTTGCTCGTGCTCTCTCTCCTTCTGCTCCTGATTTGGAACTTGAGATTTCTGTCCGGTGCTCCAATGTGGGTCCCTACCTCTGTCTCCTTTCATCGCCTGATGAAGGTTAATATTCAGGAGGATGCCTATATGTATTTCTTTGGGTTCACCTTCTTATTTAGCTTCTCTAGGATCATGAATTATAGGCTCAATATCCTTTATTCATGGCTAGAAACCAAATATGAGTGAGTATATCCCATGTTCCTCTTTTGGGGTCTGGCTTACTTCATTCAGGATAGTGTTTTCTTTTTTTTCTTTTTTCTTTTTTTTTTATTGAAAAAGAATAATTTCCGCCTCCTCCCAGCCTCCCATTTCCCTCCCCGTCCCCCCACTCCTCTCCCCCTCCCCAACTCATCTCCCCCTCCCTCTCCAGTCTGAAGAGCAGTCAGGGTTCCCTGCCCTGTGGAAAGTCCAAAGTCCTCCCCACTCCATCCTGGTCTAGGAAGGTGAACATCCAAACTGGCTAGGCTCCCACAAAGCCAGAACATGAAGTAGGATCAAAACCCAGTGCCATTGTCCTTGGCTTCTCAGCAGCCCTCATTGTCCGCCATATTCAGAGAGTCCGGTTTTATCCCATGCTTTTTCAGTCACAGTCCAGCTGGCCTTGGTGAGCTCCCAATAGATCAGCCCCACTGTCTCCGTGGGTGGGTGCACCCCTTGTGGTCCTGACTTCTTTGCTCATCTTCTCCCTCCTTCTGATCCTCATTGGGACATTGGGAGCTCAGTCCGGTGCTCCAGTGTGGGTCTCTGTCTCTATCTCCATCCATAACCAGATGAAGGTTCTATGGTGATATGCAAGATATTCATCAGTATGGCTATAGGATAGGGTCATTTCAGGTTCCCTATCCTCAGCTGCCCCAGGAACTAACTGGGGACATCGCCCTGGGCACCTGGGAGCCCCTCTAGGTCCAAGTCTCTTGCCAACCCTAAGATGGCTCCCTTCATTAAGATATGTGCTTCCCTGCTCCCCTATCCAACCTTCCTTTATCCCAATCATCCCGTTTCCCCAAGTTCTCCCCATCCTCCCCTTCTCACTTTTCTCTTCCCATCTCCCCTTACCCTCCTCCCACCCCACCCCCAAGATCCCAATTTTTTGCCTGGCAATCTTGTCTACTTCCCATAACCAGGAGGATAGCTATATGTTTTTCTTTGGGTTCACCTTCTTATTTAGCTTCTTTAGGATATCAAATTATAGACTCACTGACCTTTATTTATGGCTAGAACCCAATTATGAGTGAGTACATCCCATGTTCATCTTTTGGGTCTGGGTTACCTCACTCAGGATAGTGTTTTCTATTTCCATCCATTTGCATGCAAAATTCGAGAAGTCATTGTTTTTTTACCGCTGAGTAGTACTCTAATGTGTATATATTCCATACTTTCTTCATCCATTCTTCCATTGAAGGACATCTAGGTTGTTTCCAGGTTCTGGCTATTACAAACAATGCTGCTATGAACATAGTTGAGCATAAATTTTAGTTGTATGATAGGGCATCTCTTGGGTATATTCCCAAGAGTGGTATTGCTGGGTCCAGGAGTAGATTGATCCCGAATTTCCTGAGAAACCGCCACACTGCTTTCCAAAGTGGTTGCACAAGTTTGCATTCCCACCAGCAATGGATGAGTGTACCCCTTTCTCCACAACTTCTCCAGCAAAGGCTATCATTGGTGTTTTTTATTTTAGCCATTCTGACAGGTGTAAGACGGTACCTTAAATTTGTCTTGATTTGCATTTTCCTGATCGCTAAGGAAGTTGAGCATGACCTTAAGTGTCTTTTGGCCATTTGAACTTCTTCTGTTGAGAGTTCTCTGTTCAGCTCAGTGCCCCATTTTATAATTGGGTTGATTAGCCTTTTACGGTCTAGTTTCTTGAGTTCTTTATATATTTTGGAGATCAGACCTTTGTCAGTTGCGGGGTTGGTGAAGATCTTCTTCCAGTCAGTGGGTTGCCTTTTTGTCTTAGTGACAGTGTCCTTTGCTTTACAGAAGCTTCTCAGTCTCAGGAGGTCCCATTTATTCAATGATGCCCTTAATGTCTGTGCTGCTGTGGTTATATGTAGGAAGTGGTCTCCTGTGCCCATGTAT
This sequence comes from Microtus pennsylvanicus, assembly GCF_037038515.1. Classification (NCBI taxonomy): domain Eukaryota; kingdom Metazoa; phylum Chordata; class Mammalia; order Rodentia; family Cricetidae; genus Microtus; species Microtus pennsylvanicus. The sequence continues at coordinate 30,376,029 of NC_134601.1, forward strand.
TGTAGAGTACTTCCCACTTTCTCTTCTATCAGGTTCAGTGTGTTCAGCCTGATATTGAGGTCTTTAATCCATTTAGACTTGAGGTTTGTGCATCGTGATAGATATGGATCTATTTTCATTCTTCTACACATTGACATCCAGTTTTGCCAGCACCATTTGTTGAAGATGCTCTCTTTTTTCCATTGTATACTTTTAGCTCCTTTATCGAAAATGAGGTGTTCATAGGTTTGTGGGTTAAAATCCGGGTCTTCTATACGATTCCATTGGTCGACTTCTCTGTTTTTATGCCAATACCAAGCTGTTTTCAATACTGTAGCTCTGTAATAGAGTTTGAAGTCAGGGATGGTAATGCCTCCAGACGATCCTTTATTGTATAAGATTGTTTTGGCTTTTCTGTTTTTTTTCCATATAAAGTTGATTATTGTCTTCTCCAGATCTGTGAAGAATTTTGATGGGATTTTGATGGGGATTGCATTGAATCTATAGATTGCTTTTGGTAGAATTGCTATTTTTATTATGTTGATCCTCCCAATCCAAGAGCAAGGGAGATCCTTTCTTTTTCTGGTGTCCTCTTCAATTTCTTTCTTCAAAGACTTAAAGTTCTTGTCAAATAGATCTTTCACTTCTTTTGTCAGAGTTACCCCAAGATATTTTATGCTATTTGTGTACCACATTTTCTTTATCCATTCTTTGGTTGAGGGGCATCTAGGTTATTTTCCAAGTTCTGGTTTTTACAAACAATGCCGTTATGAACATAGTTGAGCAAATATCCTTGTGGTGTTTGTATCTTTTGAGTATATGCCCAAGCATGATATTGCTGGGTCTTGAGGTAGATTGATTCCCAATTTTCTCAGAAATTGCCATACTAATTTAAAAGTGGCTGTACAAGTTTGCACTCCCACCAGTAATGGAGGAGTGCTACCCTTACTCCACATCCTCTCCAACATAAGTTCTCATCAGTGTTTTTGATCTTAGCCATTCCGACAAGTGTAAGAGGTAGTATCTCAGAGTTGTTTTGATTTGCAGTTCCCTGATGGGTAAGTGCCTTTTGGCCATTTGAGATTCCTCAGTTGAAAATTCTGTTTAGATATGTACCCCATTTTAAAATTTTATATTGCCTTTATTATGTCTAGGTATGTTCCTTGTATTCTTGCTCTCACCAAGACCTTTATCATGAAGGGATGTTGGATTTTGTCAAAGGCTTTTTCAGCAATTAATGAGATGATCATGTGGATTTTTTTCTTTCAGTTTGTTTATAGGGTGGATTACGTTGATAGATTTTCATATGTTGAACCATTCCTGCAACTCTGGGATGACGCCTACTTGATCATGGTGGATGATTTTTCTGATGTGTTCTTGGATTTGGTTTCCAGTATTTTATTGAGTATTTTTACATCAATGTTCATGAGTGAGATTGGTCTATAATTTTCTTTCTTAGTTTCATCTTTTTGTGGTTTGGGTATCAGGGTAATTCTAAAAGGAGTTTGGCAATGTCTCTTCTTTTTCTATTGTGTGAAACAATTTGAGGAGTATTGGAATTAGCTTTTCTTTGAAATTCTGGTAGAATTCTGCACTGAAACCATCTGGCCCTGGGATTTTTTTGGTTGGGAGACTTTTGAGGACTTCCTCTATTTCCTTAGTGGTTATATGTCTATTTTAATTGTTTATCTGGTCTTGATTTAATTTTGATATGTGGTACCAGAAAATTGCTCATTTCCTTTAAATTTTCCAATTTTGTGGAGTACAGGTTTTTGAAGTATGGGTTTATGATTCTCTAGATTTCCTCAGTGTCTGTTGTTATGCCCACCTTTTCATCTCTGATTTTGTTAGTTTGGATATTCTCTCTCTGCCTTTTGCTTAGTTTGGATAAGGGTTTGTCTATCTTGTTGATTTTCTCGAAGAACCAGCTCTTTGTTCATGATTCTTCGTATTGTTTTTTTTGTTTCTATTTTATTGATTTTGGCTCTGAATTTGATTATTTCCTGTGCTGTTAAGTCGTTAGTGTGAGATTTTTCCAGGTTCTTTATGTAGACACTTAGTGCTATGAACTTTCCTATTAGCACTACTTTTTTTTTCTTTTGGTTTTTTGAGACAGGGTTTCTCTGTAGTTTTGGAGCCTGTCCTGGAACTAGCTCTTATAGACCAGGCTGGTCTTGAACTCACAGAGATTCTCCTGCCTCTGCCTCCCGAGTGCTGGGATTGAAGGCGTGCGCCACTACCGCCCGGCTTATTAGTACTACTTTTGAAGTGTTCCTTTTGAAGGTTTGGGTATGTTGTGCCTTCATTTTCATTGAATTCTAGGAAATCTTTAATTTCTTTCTTCTTTCTTTCTTGACCCAGGGGTCATTTAGTTGAGCATTGTTCAATTTCCAGGAGATTGTGGGCTTTCTGTAATTAGTGTTGTTCAGTTCTAACTTTAAGTCATGGTGATAGGATAAGATACGGGGGTTATTCGAATTTTTTTTGTATTTGTTGAGGTTTACTGTGTTACCGAGTATGTTGTTGATTTTAGAGAAGATTCCATGAGGTGCTGAGAAGAAGGTATATTCTTTTGTGTTTGGGTAGAAAGTTCTATAGATGTCTGTTAAACCCATTTGACATAACTTCTTTTATTTTCTTTATTTTTCTGTTCAGTTTCTGTCTGGCAGTCCTGTCCAGTGGTGAGAGTGGGGTGTTGAAGTCTCCCACTATTAGTATGTGCTTTAAGCTCTAGTAATCTTTCTTTTACAAATGTGGACTCTCTTGTATTTGGGGCCTAGGCGTTCAGAATCAAGACTTCATCTTGATGGATTTTTCCTGTGACAAATATGAAATGTCCTTCTTCATCTCTTTTGATTCATTTTAGTTTGAAATCTATTGTGTTAGATATTAGGAAAGCTACACCAGCTTGTTTCTTAGGTTCATTTGGTAGGAAAATCTTTGCCCAACCCTTTACTCTGAGGTAATATCTGTCTTTGAAGTTGAGGTGTGTTTCTTTTTTTTTTAATATTTATTTATTTATTTATTTATTTATTTATTCTGTATACAATATTCTGTCTGTATGCCTGAAGGCCAGAAGAGGGCGCCAGACCTCTTTACAGATGGTTGTGAGCCACCATGTGGTTGCTGGGAATTGAACTCAGGACCTTTGGAAGAGCAGGCAATGCTCTTAACCACTGAGCCATTTCTCCAGCCCTGAGGTGTGTTTCTTGTATGAGGCAGAAGGATGGATCCTGTTTTCATATCCATTCTGTTAGCCTGTGTCTTTTTTATTGTTTTTATTGAGCTATATATTTTTTTCACTCCCCTGTCCTCTACCACTCCGCTTCTATCCTCCCATGGTCCCCATGCTCCCAATTTACTCAGGAGACTTGTCTTTTTCTACTTCCCATGTAGTTTAGATCCATGTATGTCTCTCTTAGGGTCCTCATTGTTGTCTAGGTTCTCTGGGATTGTGAATTGTAAAGCCTGTGTCTTTTTATAGGTGAATTGAGACCATTGATATTAAGAGATATTAATGATCAGTGATTATTAGTTCCTGTTATTTTTGGTTTTGTTGTTGTTGGTATTGTATGTGCATTTTCCTTCTTTGGGTTTTGCTGGTGTGGGATTATCTATTGCCTGGGTTTTTGTGGGTGTAGCTAATTTTCTTGGGTTGGACTTTTCCTTCTAGTACTTTCTGTAGGGCCATATTTGTGGATAGGTATTGTTTAAATCTGGTTTTTTCATAGAATATCTTGTTTTTTTATTTATAGTGATTGAAAGCTTTGCTGGGTATAGTAGTCTGGGCTGCCATTCATGGCCTCATAGTGTCTCCAGCACATAGCTATCCAGGACCTTCTGGCTTTCAGAGTTTCCATTGAGAAGTCAGGTATAATTCTGATAGGTCTGCCTTTATATGTTACTTGACCTTTTTCTTTTGCAGCTCTTAAAATTCTTTCTTTATTCTGTATGTTTAGTGTTTTGATTATTATGTGGCAAGGATACCTTTTTTGGTCTAGTTTATTTGGTGTTCTGTAAGCTTATTGTATTTTCATAGGCATATCTTTCTTTAGGTTGGAAAAGTTTCTTCTATGATTTTGTTGAATTTATTTTCTGTGCCTTTGAGCTGGAGTTCTTCTCATTCTTCTATCCCTATTATTCTTAGGTTTGGTCTTTTCATGGTGTCCTAGATTTCTTGGATATTTTATGTCAAGAATTTGTTGGAGTTAATTTGTTGGAGTCTAGTTCCTCCGTCGTATTTTTCACACCCGAGATTCTCTCTTCCATCTCTTGTAGTCTGTTGGTTATGCATGTATCTGTAGTTCCTGACTGTTTACCCAGATTTTCCATTTCCACAATTCCTTTGTTTATGTTTTCTTTATTGCCTTTATTTCAGTTTTCAAGTCTTGCTGTTTCCTTTACCTGTTTGATTGTTTTTTTCTTGACTTCCTTTGCTTTAATGGATTTGTTGATTTCTTCTAATTTTTTGTTTATTTTTTCCTCCACTTCTTTAAGGGGAATTTTTATTTCCTCTTTAAGAGCCTTTATCATTTTCATAAAATTATTTTTAAGGTTGTTTTTTTCTGCTTCATCTGCGTTGGGATGTTCAGATCTTGCTGATGTAGAACCACTAGTTTCTGGGTGTGCCATATGGCTTTTTATGTTGTTGAATGTATTCTTACACTGTCGTCTACTTATTTCTTCCTCCAATGGGTGCAGGTGAGGCCTGTGCTTCAGGGGTCCCTCTTCTTCCAATTGGTGCAGGTGGGGCCTGCGACTTAGGTGGTCACTCTTTCTCTAGGTGCAGGCTGGTCCATGGCTCTAGTAGTTGCTGATGAGGCTCTGGGGCTCCTCCAGATGTAGGCCAGACCAAAGCTCAGGTGATTGCAGATGTTATGGGAGACGGCCAGGGTGTGGGGAGGCTGTTTCCAGATCTTTAGGGCTTCAGTAGGTGGGAGTGGGGTGCAGCATGTGCCTCTGGAGGTCTAGGTCCTAGAAAGTAGGTCCCTCCAGCCGTGGACCCAGACAATCTCCTCTCCAGGTATGAGCGGGGCCAAGGATCTGGTGGTTTCAGATGCTGGGGGGGGGGCATTGGGAGTGGGAAGGCTGTTCCCAGGTCTCTTTGTCTTTGGTGGGTGAGGGTGGGGCAAGAGATATGAGTTATGCCTCTGGGGGAGAGCACCTGGAGAGTTGGGCTCTTCAGCCAGGGATCCAGACACCTCTCCAGGTATAGGCGGGGTCAAGGCTCCAGTGGTCACAGATGCCATGGGGGGTTGTTGAGGATATGGGGAGCCTGCTCCTAGATCTCTGGGGCTTCAGTAGTTGGTGGTAGGGTGCAGGATGTACCTCAAGGGCTAGGGCCTAGAGAGTAGGGCCCTTCAGCTGGGACCACAACACTCACCTCTCCAGGTGCTGTCACAGCTCACAGCCAAGGCTCCGAGTGCTGGTCACAGATCATCTTAAATATTTTAAATAAGTGGTTCTCAACCTGTGGGTCATGACCGCTTTGGGGGTCAAGTGACCCTTTCCCAGGGGTTGCCTAAAACTACCAGAAAACACAGATATTTACATTACAATTTATAACAGTAGCAAAGTCAAAGTTATAAAGTCGAAACAAAAATAATTTTATGGTTGGAGGCCGCCACACCATGAGGAACTGTTAAAGAGTTGAGTCATTAGAAAGGTTGAGAATCTTTTCCAGGGTATGTATAGCATCTAATACAGTGCAAATGCTCACAGTAGTTATTATAACTTATTTAGAAAATGAGAAGGAAAACATGTCTGCCTATATTCAGTACATATATGTTCTGTTAAACACTGTCAATGTTTAGGTGGTTGACAACTCAGAAGCAGAAGCCACAGATGAGACAAGGGGCTTATTGCGTATTTGGCCACGTGACAAAAGCAGAGAATGAAATGATTGCCAGAGCAGGAGGCCAGCAGAAGTGGGTGTGGCTCTTAGGTGCATGATGAGGTAAGTTCCAGAAACTCATCCTCAGGGTGATGTAAGGCTAGTCTCAAGGAGTTCTGGGTAATGTTGTGCTATTCCGTCTCTGTACTCTTTGCACATTATTTTGGGATGTCAAAGCGTATAGGTGAAATGAGGAGTATTCAATAAAAAATGAACTGTGGCTTTTTATTCGGAGCCAGAAAAGTGGCGCTTTTTCTATTCATTTGTTCAAGGTCAGTCTTTCCTCCCAATTCTTGTCTGTACCACCACACTTTCATTATGACTGGCCTTCCAACTCTGGCACTGATTCCCTTTTAAAAATATATGTATTCATCCTCATGCATTTTAATACTCTCTTCTGAATGTTTTTAAACTTAATAGACGTAGCTCTTGATTTTCCTTTGAGTGTGGAACCTTTTGATATATTTACAGCAAGAAAGGTTTTTCTGGAATCCCATAAGGGAGATGGAATTGCATAGAGCTGACCCATGGAAAAACTACTATTTTGACCTGTTTCGTTTTTTCTAGTTTTGTGGCATACAGGCTTTTGTAATAAGATCTAATGAGTCTCTGAATTTCCTTTGTATCTGTGGTTATGTCCCCCTTTTCATTTCTGATCTTATTTATTTGCGTCTTTTCTCTCTGCCGTTTGATTAGTTTGGATAGGGGTTTGTCGATCTTGTTGATTTTCTCCAAGAACCAACTTTTTGTTTCATTGATTCTTTGGACTGTTTTCTGTGTTTCTATTTTGTTGATTTCCGCCCTCAGTTTGATTATTTCCAGTCTTCTACTCCTCCTGGGCGCGTCTGCTTCTTTTTTTTTTCTAAAGCTTTCAGGTGTGCTGTTAAGTCTCCAATGTATGCTTTCTCCGTTTTCTTTAAGTGGGCACTTAGTGCTATGAACTTTCCTCTTAGCACTGCTTTCATTGTGTCCCATAAGTTTGAATAGGTTGTCCCTTTATTTTCATTAAATTCAAGGAAGACTTTAATTTCTTTCTTGATTTCTTCCTTGACCCAGGTGTGGTTCAGTAGTTGACTGTTCAGTTTCCATGAGTTTGTCGGCTTTCTGGGGGTAGCGTAGTTGTTGCCTTCTAATTTTAATCCGTGGTGATCTCATAAGACACAGGTGGACACTGATATTTTTTTGTATCTGTGGAGATTTCCTTTGTTTCCGAGTATGTTTGACCTGTTTCATATGCAATTTAAGGTTCCCCATGATGCTGAAGATTGACAAAACCAAAAATGATCAGATTTCTATCCTTTCAGATTGTTATGCCTTTCTGTTATCTATGCAAAAAACCTGCCCCTTAGTTTCAACTTTATGTCACTGAACTAAAAAAAAAAAAACTGTGCGAAAATGTGATCTGATAACAACCAGTTGAGAAAGCTACAAAGACAGCGACAATTTGACAATTTCCCAGGTCCATGTTCAGATTTGAAAATTGCTCATCTGGCTTCACAGTCAGCTAAAATGTAATATACCTCAGATATCAATGCCTGAATATAATTCTTGGAACTGATCTAAATTTTGCTTTACCTAGCATTTAAAACATTGACACTGCCCCCTGGAAAGCATCTAGAAAGAACTTGAGCTTCAACAGTTATTTAGTTTAAAGGACCCTATTAGGCTCAGGGAGATGGGAACTACATTTTTCTGAAGCCTTATTTTATATTAGGTATTATGTTATGAACTATTATTTTTTAACCCTCATAACAGTCTTGTTACCTAAGTCTACCTGACTTTTGATGACAAAATGTAGGCTTATAGAAATAAACAAATATGTACAAGGTCACACAGCTTACAAGTAGCAATGTAGGCATTGGTATCCCCGTCTACAGACTTCAAGGCGTGTGTTCTACATGTCAGCTTTCTGCCTCCAAATTCAGTCTTTTGAAATTTAGATGCTACCTCTACTTAATCTTACATATTTTTTCTCTTTTGGACATCTTGCAAAGATACCTTGAAAATAGTGTGTGTGTGTGTGTGTGTGTGTGTGTGTGTGTGTGTGAGAGAGAGAGAGAGAGAGAGAGAGAGAGAGAGAGAGAGAGAGAGAGAGAGAAAGAGAGAGACAGAGACAGAGACAGAGAGGGATGGAGACCCAGAGAGAAAGTTACTAATCTGGGTACCATTTCATAGAAATTTATGTATTGCTAATGGGACACGTGCTATTCTTTAGAAATACTACAATTTCCATTAGTGGGACAGTAAAGGGAATGCAGGTAAATGCTTGAATTAGTGGCATCATTGGCCTTCCCAAAACATAAAATTAAAGTCTAGGCGGTGGTGGCACATGCCTTTAATTCCAGCACTTGGGGGGCAGAGACAGGTGGATCTCTGTGAGTTCAAGGCCAGCCTGGTCTACAGAGTGAGTTCCAGGACAAGCTCTGATGCTACACAGAGGAAACCCTCTCTCGAAAGATCAAAAAAAAAATAAATAAAGAAAAATGATTTAAAAGTCAATATATACAAAAATACCAGATACACATGTTTATAAAACCACCAGACTGATGATAATATTTAATTTGTAGAAAATGAGAAAATAAATACATATTATCATTTGTGTTGAGACAAGGTCTCATATAGCTCAGGCTAGCCACAAATTCCTGAGGATGACCTTTAACTCACCTCCCAAGTGCTGGGATTACAGGTCTATGCTACCACATTTGGATGGTAGCCCAAATTTTTATTTTTATTTTTTCAATTTTATTTTTTAAGTTTTAATTTGATTTAATTTAATGTGCATGAGTGTTTTGTGTGTAGGTGTGCCTGTGCACCTTGTGCATGACTGTCGTTCAGGGAGGACAGAGAGGGCATTGGACACCCTGGAACTGAAGATACAAGTGGTTGTGAGCCACATGTAGACAATCAAACTGCTTCTCTGCACAAGCAAAAAGTGGTTTTAACCATTGAGACATCTTTCCTGTCTCATGTATCCCAAAGTTTTAAACAAAATGGGATGCAATGGAAATAGTTATAGAGCATAATGTGATCAATAGATGGAGCTGGGAAAGAGAAGTAAGTAAGTGTTTCGAGCAGGCTCAGGTTATGGTTCAAGATAACTATTTCAGGTCTCCAGATTATTCATGAAAATGCATGCATGATAGTGTAGAATTTCAATAGTGGGAATGATTAACAGAAGGTTCTTGAGACTTGGACACATTGATGCCCAAGGTATCTTTGCATGACTAATCTCTGATCTCAATCTATTCCCTGCGTGTCCTTGTTGAAGAAGCAAGATATACTCTCATTAGGATTCTGCTTGTACTCTTCTCTTGGCTTTGGGCATCTAGTGATCAGTTTTGTTCTCAAAATTCAAGATGTGAAGCAAATACCTCTCGCTCTGCACCGCCACTTGAATTCTGTTTAGAATCTCATTTCCTATGTAGCACATTAATACCATGGCCTACGTGCCTTAGTTTGTCTTTCTGTGTGATGAGACATCTGTGATCAGGAAACATGTAATGAGCACAGCATTACAACGCAGAATACAATAAGGCATGGCTCAGTTAACTGGGCAGTGTCAGCGTAGCAAGAGCCAAGACTTAGAAATAGATACAAACACTGGCTGAAACAAGTAAGAGCTTGTAACTATGCAATAGGTTCAGTTAAGAGAGGGAAATAGGTGCAGGTAGGCCAAGGTTATTATCAAAGTGAATTATTATTAGTAGAGATAATAAATCTCTAATATATACCTTCAGTTAAGACTTATTTTTTCTGCTCTTAATCCCCATGCATGTATTCATTTTATTATTTGAAATCCTGTAGTCACTTCGAAGTCAACATATTCCAAATTTTCTTGTAATATACATATACCAAACCTGCTTCCCTCCGAGTATCATCTATATCAGGGGGAATATATTAGTATTCATATTCTACCACTTATTCCAACAAGAGAAGTGGTAGTTCCAGTTGGATGCTAGCAGTGCAACTATTGGTTTCACTCCCCTTCCATGGATATTAAATCCCGCCCCATGTCCTGTTAATTTTACCTTTTAGGTGACCTTTTAAATGTTTGTCTTTCTGTTTCCAACTTGGGCCAGTTCATCCCCCATTAGGCAACCTGGTGGTCTCCCGCTACCGGGAGGTCACCATATTAATGCCGAAATTGGTGCAGACACCTGATTGGCATAGCACACTACATCCCAGAACTCCTGGACTCAAGCGATCCTCCTGTCTCAGCCTCCCAAGTAGCTGGGACTACAGGCGTGTGCCACTATGCAAGGCTCGCTCTATCTATCTATCTATCTATCTATCTATCTATCTATCTATCTATCTATCTATCTATCTATCTATCTATCTATCTATCTATCTATCATCACTGATGTCTGTATAGACTCAAACACCGACATTTGTCACTTGGACATCTACAATAGCTGCCTAAGTGATTTCTCTATCTCCATATGCCTCCTATTTTCCTTATGGAAACCAGGGGACCTCCGGCTATGACTTTACATCCCTCTCCTTGCATGAAGACCCTGCAGTAGCTTCCATTGCCTTTTGGATGAAGACAATTGCTCCCATGTCTAAAAGGTGGTCTGCCTCCACACATGCCGGCATCTTTAGCATTGCTGCCCAGCTTTTTTTCCTCTGCTCAGCGCTAGTATATGACATGTGTTGCCCGGGTTTCAGTAAATGAAGCTCCAGCTCTAGATGAATTAAATTTTAATTAAGAATTCTGTGAAACAGAGCACAGGATGACTTTCACATCAACCCAGAAATCTCTCATCTTGAGATGATTGATGAAAATAATGAGGTATGGTACTGAATAATGCTAGGTTGCCAATTTTATTAAGTTGTTTGTCATGAAATAATGATTACCAGAAGTCAATTAACAAAACTGTTTAGAGCTGTATGTCTTGTTCTTGCCCCATGCAGGTGAAATACATAGGACAGACATAGCTAACCATCTATAATCACCGTGTGCTGTGGATCTGCATATTCAACCAAATGTAGGTCAAAAACATTTCATAGAATGATGTCTGTGATGATTCTGCACAGATTTTTATTCTTATTATTCTATAAAATACAGTTAAAATGTTTTTGTAGCATTAAGCTTACACTATGTGTTTGCAATAGATCAGAGGTGATTTAAAGTATACAGGGTGCGAATACTATGCTGTTTTATATAAGAAACTTGAGCACCTTTAACTTTTTGTTTCCACAGGAGAGTTTTGGACCCATTCCCCCATAGGTATGAGGGGAAATCTGTAATTTTCTTCCATGCTCACAGATAGCGCAACTGAGACCAAGAGTTGTAACGTGCGCTTGACATAGCAAAGTTCCATCTCATTGGCAAAGCATGAGAGTTAAAAGTAGCTGTAAAAGGAGGAGGAGTAGTGCCGCTAATGAAGTCTTTACTGTGTGCAGACACTGAACTCCTCTGAGTACTTATGTGCCCTCTTACGTAATCATTACTATAGCTCTGTCCTACTGCATTTTAAGAATGAAGCAATGGAAGCTTTGCGATATCTCTCAGGCATTCAGTGCTACTTCTACAACATACATTTTTTGTAGTGCTGGGGATTGATGAGCTACATCTAAAGCCTTCACAATACATCTGAGCCCATCTAGTTTTTATTCATTGTTCAGTCTCCTGCTTCTGTTCTTCTCAGGGCATACAATATTTAATGCACAGAAGGAACATCATAGCCAAAATGTATATTCATCTTTATACTGAGGCTTTGGTCTCTGAACCCCTCTTTTATATGGCTCTGGGAAACTTGGCCTTGATTGTTGATGTGTTTTGAAAACCCTTCTCTTGCTTGCATATGTAGTCCCCTCAAGAGATAAACTACCCTAAGATTCTCTGTCTTTACAATGTTCTCCCTCTTCCATTCATTGGCCTCTTGTTTATACATTGGAAAACATCGTAGGAGAGAGAGAGAGAGGGAGAGGGAGAGGGAGAGGGAGAGGGAGAGGGAGTGGGAGAGGGAGAGGGAGAGGGAGAGGGAGTGGGAGAGGGAGAAGGAGAGGGAGAGGGAGAGGGAGTGGGAGAGGGAGAGGGAGAGGGAGAGGGAGAGGGAGAGGGAGAGAGAGAGAACTGAAGATTTAGATTTAGAGTAGAATGGTTGATATCTGTGTGGAAAATGACCTTAAACTTCCCTAGAAGTTAGAGTATATGACTAAAATTAGCAGTGGGAATGTCAGCGAGCAGGTAGCACCATATCAACTACCAAACTACAAATTAGACATATTAACCCAAATCTTGGATTGGTCTGGCATTAGCTAAGAAAGATTTCCTATAAAATTGGTTGGGATATTAGATTCCATGTGATAAGAAGTTTATAAGAGAACACTGAGTTTTCAGTGTAGTTGGCTATACTTTCTGATGTTTGTGAGGGAAGCTCTTCCATAATTTCTTGTTTGCAGTATGGGTTGGTCCTTGATTAGAATTGAGCTTGTAGGGTACAAAGTAGAGAGACCCTGAAGAAGGTATGGTATAATGCCTGATGCTAAAGAAACTTGTAACTGGCTTAACTTCATATCTGGAATCACCTTGGTAGTGAGTCTCAAAGTATGGTCTCAAGACTTTCAGCATCAGCATTACCTGAGGACTCATTAGAAAAGCAAATCACTTTCAAAGCAGCTGTACCAGCTTGCACTCCACCAGCAATGGAGGAGTGTTCCTGTTACCTCACAGTCTCTCCTGCATAAGCTATTAGTGTTTTTGATCTTGGCCATTCTTTTTTATTTTTATTTACTTTTTATTGTTTTTATTGAGCTATATATTTTTCTTCGCTTCCCTCCCTTTCTCTCCCCTCCCCTTATACCCTCTCCCAAGGTCCTCATGCTCCCAATTTACTCAAGAGATCTTCTCTTTTTTCTACTTCTCATGTAGATTAGATCCATGTATGACTCTCTTAGGGTCCTCTTTGTTGTCTAGGTTCTCTGGGATTATGATTTGTGGGCTGTTTCTTTTTTGCTTTATATCTGAAAGCCACTTATTAGTGAGTACATATGATATTTGTCTTTCTGGGTCTGGGTTACCTCACTCAATATGATGTTTTCTATAGCCATCCATTTGCCTGTAAATTTTAAGATGTCATTGTTTTTTTCTACTGTGTAGTACATTTCCTTTTTCATTCTTTGGTTGAGGGGCATTTATGTTGTTTCCAGGTTCTGTTATGAACATAGTTGAGTACATGTCCTTGTGGTACAACTAAGCATCTTTTGGGTATATACCCAAAAGTGTTATTGCTGAGTCTTGAGGTAGGTTGTTTTCTAATTTTCTGAGAAATCATCATACTGATATCCAAAGGAGCTGTACCATTTTGCACTCCCACAAGCAATGGAGGAGTGTGCCTTTTACCCCACATCCTCTCCAGCATAAGTTGTTATCAGTGTTTTTGTTCTTGGCCAGTCTTACAGATGTAAGATGGAATCTCACGGTGGTTTTGATTTGCATTTTTCTGATGACTAAGGATGTTGAACATTTCTTCGAGTGTCTTTTAGCCATTTTAGATTCCTCTGTTGAGAGCTTTCTGTTTAGGTGTGTACCCCATTTTTTATTGGATTATTTGTTCATTTGATGTCCAATTTCCTGAGTTCTTTGTATATTTTGGAGATCAACCCTCTGTCCGATGTGGGGTTGAAGATCTTTTACCATTCTATTTTGTCTTGTTGACTTTGTCAGAGGCTTCTCAGTTTCAAGAGGTCCCATTAATTGTTGTTCTCAGTGTCTGTGTTACTGGGGTTATACTTAGGAAGTGGTCTCCTGTGCCAATGTCTTCAAGTGTACTTCCCGCTTTCTTTTCTATAAGGTTCAGTGTGGTTGGCTTTATGTTAAGGTCTTTGATCCATTTGGACTTGAGTTTTGTGCATGGGGATAGATATGGATCTATTTTCATTCTTCTGCATGTTGATATCCAGTTATGCCAGCACCATTTGTTGAATATGCTTTTTTTCAGTTTATAATTTTAGCATCTTTGTAAAAAATCAGGTGTGTGTGGATTCATATCCGGGCCTTTGATTCAGTTCCATTTGTTCTCCTGTCTGTTTTTATGCCAATACCAGGCTGTTTTCAGTACTGTAGTAGAGTTTGAAGTCAGGGATTGTGATGCCTCCAGGATTTCCTTTATTGCACAGGGTTGTTTTGGATATCCTTTTTTTTTGTGTGTTTCCATATGAAGTTCAATATTATTCTTTCAAAGTCTGAAGAATTTTGCTGGGATTTTGATGGGCATTGCATTGAATCTGTAGATTGCTTCTAGTAAGATTACCATTTCTACTATGTTAATTCTGCCTACCCAAGAGCATGGGAGATCTTTCTATTTTCTGATGTCTTCTTCAACTTCTTTCTTCAAAGATTTAAAGTTCTTGTTATACAAGTCTTCCACTTATTTGGTTAGAGCTACTCCAAGGTATTTTATATTATTTGTGGCTGTTGTTCATGGTGATGTTTTTCTGATTTCTTTCTCAGCCCACTTTTTATCTGTGTAAAGGAGGGCTACTGATTTTTTCCACATTAATTTTTTATCCTGCTACATTACTGAAGGTTTTTATGAGTTGTATAAGTTCCTTGGTAAAATTTTTGGGGTCACTTATGTAAACTATCATATCATCAGCAAATAGGAGAATTTGACTTCTTTTCTGTTTTGTATCCCCTTGATCTCCTTTTGTTGTCTTATTGCTCTAGCTAGAACCTCAAGTACTATATTGAATAGATATGGAGAGAGTGGATAACCTTGTTTTGTTCTAGATTTCAGTGGGATCACTTTGAGTTTCTCTCCATTTAGTTTGATATTGGCTGTTGTGGCTTGCTGTATATTGCCATTATTATGTTTCTTGTATTCCTACTGTCTCCAAGACTTTCATTATGAAGGGATATTGTTTTTTGTCAAAGTCTTTTTCAGCATCTAATGAGATGATCATGCTTTTTTTCTTTCAGTTTGTTTATATGGTGGATTATGTTGACAGATTTTTGTATTTTGAACCTCCCTGCATCCCTCGAATGAAGCCTACTCGATCATGGTGGATAATTTTTCTGATGTGTTCTTGGATTCTATTTGCCAGTATTTTATTGAGTATTTTGCACCAATGTTCATGGGTGATATTGATCTGTAATTCTCTTTCTTAGTATGGTTATTTCTCAGAAAATTAGGAAGCAACCTATCTTGAGACCCAGAAATGCCGCTTTGGGGTATATACTCAAAGGATGCTCAGTCATACCACAAAAATATGTGCTCAACTATGTTCATAGCAGCATTATATGTCATAATCAGAACCTGGAAACAACTTAAATGCTTCTCGACTGAAGAATAGATAAGGAAAATGTGGTACATTTACACAATGGAGTACTACACGGCAGAAAAAAATAACGATAGCTTGAAGTTTGCAGGCAAATGGGTTAATCTAGAAAACATCATTTTGAGTGAGGTAACTCAGACCCAAAAAGACAAATATAATGTGTACCCGCTCATAAGTGGCTTTTAGACATAAAGCAAAGAAAAACTAGCATATATTTTACAATCCCAGAGAATCTAGACAACAAAGAGGATCTTAAGAGAGACATACATGGATCTAATCTACATGGATAGTAGAAAAAGAGAAGATCTCCTGAGTAAATTGGGAGCATGGGGTCCATGGGAGGGGGTAAACTGGGAGGGGAGAGAAAGGGAGGTGAGTGGAGAAAATATATAGCTCAATAAAAAGTAAAATAAAAAATGGAAATTATTTTGCTCTACTAGAAACTGTCATGGGGACATAGCAATCTGACCTGTGACAGGCCCACCCAGGGACTTCTGAAACCTACTTGAGTTTGAGAACCACTTCTTTGTGGTACTCTGGTGGTCAGACCATGCATTCACGCTACAGTCATTACATCTTTCCAAGAATTCTTACGTATTGTAAGCTCTGATTTCTAGTGACCCTCCCTAGCTTGTCTCTCTGGTTCTTTGCCTGGTCACTCATTCTTTGTGGGTCTCAGGAGTGTCAATCATTCTTCTACATATTTAGCTGATAATAGAATGACCAATTTAAAGTGAAAACCTGACCCTACGGAAAATCTGATCAGGAATGGCATAGGGCTTTCAAGCCAGAATTTAGGAATGGCATAATTTGGTTAATTCTCAGGTCCTGCCTCTGCAAGCACCATTTCTTTGTCTGAAAGCGGGGATGGTACTATCAAATGCAAAGGGTTGTAAAACCTAACAAGAGATAATGCACAGAAGGTACATTGTAACTAGCATGGAACAAGTGGCTGCTGTGTTATTGGCCTTCTCCCTCCCTCATTTTAGGTGTCATGACATGCATATTTGTCGTACTATATTTTGGGGGGTGGCTTTTCTTGTTTGTTTTGGGTTTTAAATTTTATTTGGCGCTGGTGAGAAGGCTCATCTGTGAAGAGAACTTGCTTCTCTTGCATAGGATCCAGGTGGTTCCTAGCACCAACAAGACAGCTCACAATTGTTTGTACCTCCAGTTCCAGTGTACAAAATGCCCTTTTTTTTGATCTCCACAGGCACAAGTCACACATATGGTACACATACACACATGTAGGCAAAACATTCATACACACAAAATAAAAAAATCTTAAAGAATTTGAAAAGCCTCCATCGCTTTGTGTGTATGATATGTGTGGTGAGAAGGGACATGTGCAGGCATAGAAGAACTTCGTGGAGTTGGTGCTCACTTTCAGCCTTCCGTAGATCCTCGGAAGCAAACTCAGGTTGCCGGGCTCTTGAGGCAAGTCCTGCTGTCCTGCTGAGCCTTCTTGCTGGCCCTTGTTTGTTTTACCACTGATATATTTCCCTTCCCCATTGAAGTAAACTAAGGGCACACACACCTTTGAAGAGGTGGGCGAAGGCAGAGGGATGGTATAGAAAAATGGTTAAGTGTGGGTGCTAGGGCTAGATTGCATGGATTTAAATCCTGACTGTTACTTCCTGCCCAAGAAGTTCCCACTGGGAACCTGGTTTCCTATTTGTGAAATGGACATTACGGTACTGGTCAATGTAAGGATTCAATGACTTCATTTGTATAAAATGCTCAGAACAATTCCTGATACTTTTGATTTTGACCCTGTTGAAAAGTACCGAATGAGCAGATTTTATAAAGGGGAGATAGATGGGAGGGGGGACTTCACTAAATAGTACATATGACTCAGTTCTGGTACCTGAAGACCGTTCTGAATGAGCTCTTGGCATTGTGTGCATATGTCTTTCTTTGTATTAGACCAGAGCACACTGTTTGAAAAATGTATGTATTTATTTAAAATATATGTTTGTGTATGTACATATGTTCTGTTAAGAAATAATGCACATTTACCAAGAGACAGCCTAGTTCTCCAGTCCGTGGTAATACAGGTAAAAGGAAAATGCTCTCTACATTTGGAGGGCATCCAGTCTCTTTGGGCAGATGAGGGTCACAGTGTGGAACCCTATGCAAGGGGGGATTGAGTGCTAAATGGAATGGTAGAGATGACAAGAGCTGCAAGAATTCAGAGAAGGGGAGAACACTTCTTAACGGTGATGGTTTGAGCTGGGCTTTAAAGTTCCCAAAATGGGGATGATTTGGCTTGGCTGAGGGAAGGGGAGCTGAGAGGTTCTTACCACATTTCCAAAGGAGTCTGAGAAAAGTCTCCAATGCCTAACACCTTTAGACCATATAACATTGGACTCAGTTTACACAGTTCTGTTTATACAACAACATTTTAAGTTTTTGCTTTTTAATTTTGAGACAGGGATGTATTCCAGGCAGAACTAGAACTCACAGTGTAGCTGAGGATGAATTACCTTCTAATTCTACTGCTGCTATCCCCCAGTGTTAGAATTACTGACGTACGCCGCCATGCCCAGTTTATGAGCTCTAGGGATCAAATACAAAGTCTCTTTGTGTGACATGCGAGCATTCCACTAATTGAGATATATCCCTTGTCCAACGTCAGTATTTTAAATCATATTGGACCAGGAAGGAAAGATTTGGGTCTCCTTCCTTTCTATTACTAAGCAGTTGCACCTCCCTGTTTTAATATTTTAGATTTTAAATTTTGTTTTATGTGTGTGGTGTTTTGCTTGCATAGCTTGCAAATATATATATATATATATATATATATATATATATATATATATATATGCACTATGTTTGTGTCTGTGCAAGCAATAAGAGGCTGCAGGATACAGTGGAGTTAGAGGTACAGATGGCTGTGAGCCTCCACATGAGTTCTGGGAACTTAACTCAGGTCCTCTACAAGAGTAACAAGCACTCTGTACTGCTGGGCATCTCTCCAGCTTTGTCTACCTCCTTGTTTTAATTTCCTTCTATCCTCTAGGAATCTGTTTCATCATTTTTCAAATGAGAAATCAGAACTCAAGAACCACAAGACCCCTTTCTGTTCTCAATATGGCCAGCATAGAAGCTAATATCTATTGAGTGTTTACTGTGTGTCAGACAATGTGACCAATGCAATGACCAAACGGTACCATAGTCCTCATGACATGGGAGATACTTTTCTCACCCTTTAACAGATACGGACACTGTAATGTATTCAAGGCCAATAAATCATAGACACCTACTTAAAGGACCACATGGAGGAAGTACGGCATGGAGGTTGTGTGGGGGTTTGGTATTCATAAGCAAAGTCACGGCGGAACGCATGTGGTCTCCAGAAATCTCATTAGGTCTCTTCTCAGGCCAGGCAGAGATGTTTTGTAAGCACTGTGTGTAGTCTAGTTACCAGCATGGGTAGGCTCTGTCCAAGTTAACACATTCGATTTGGGACAAGGAACTGTAAGTAGAGTGAACTATGACACAAGCACACATCACACTTGTGTAGATAGCCCTAGGGGCTGAGAGACATTCCTATCAAGAAATCTCCTATCCCAGGCACACAAAATGTCAGGCAACGCATACCAAAGGTAACAGGAACAGCCTTGTTTGTGGGGAAAAGTGACAGGAGCCAAAGGACTTTACTTTTTGAAGAAAGGTTCAGTGCAGTCGGGTCCCCCTCGCACTAAGCTCCCTACAACAAGAGGGAAATGAATCAACAGGATCATTTGCTTTCTGTCAAGGATTCCTGACAGAACTGGAGTCAAACTGTGCTGCCTTGTCTTATTTTAACTGGACACAAACTAAAGTCATCAAAGAGCAGGGAACCTCACTTGAGAAAAAGCCCCCATAAGATCATGCTGTAGGCAAGCCTGTAGGGCATTTTCTTAATTAGTAATCCATGGGGGAGAGCCCAGCCCATGGTTGGTGGTGCCATCCCTAGGCTGGTGGTTTTGGGTTCCATAAGAAAACAGGCCTAGCATCCTCATGAATATTAACCTTCATCAGGCGTTGAAAGGAGACAGAGACAGAGACCCACATTGGAGCACCGGACAGAAATCTCAAGGTCCAAATCAGGAGCAGAAGGAGATGGAGCACGAGCAAGGAACTCAGGACCGCGAGGGGTGCACCCACACACTGAGACAATGGGGATGTTCTATCGGGAACTCACCAAGGCCAGCTGGCCTGGGTCTGAAAAAGCATGAGATAAATTTGGACTAGCTGAACATAGCGGACAATGAGGAATACTGAGAACTCAAGAACAGTCGCAGTGGGTTTTTGATCCTACTGCACGTACTGGCTTTGGGGGAGCCTAGGCAGTTTGGATGCTCACCCTAGGAGACCTGGATAGAGGTGGGCGGTCCTTGGGCTTCCCACAGGTCAGGGAACCCTGATTGCTCTTCGAGCAGATGAGGGAGGGGGACTTGATCAGGGGAGGGGGAGGGAAATGGGAGGCGGTGCGGGGAGGAGGCAGAAATCCCTAATAAATAAATAAATTAAATTAAAAAAAGAAAGAAAACAGGCCTAGCAAGTCAGTAAGCAGCACCCCTTTGTGGCTTCTGCGTCAGCTCCTGCCTCCAGGTTCCTGCTCTGTGTGAGTTCCTGTCCTGACTTCCTTCAGTGATGAACAGCAATTTGGAAGTGTAAGCCAGATAAACCGTTCCTCTCTGCCTTGCTTTTGCTGTATCTCATCATAGCAATAGTAATCCCAACTAAGATAAAACTCAAGCAGTGTGATGCCAGAGCCTCTTAGCCAGAGATGTAGGAAGTGCCAATTCTCATACCACTGCCAAGATCATTTGGTGCTCTTACTATATAACGTAAGGGAAGCAAATTAACTTTTTATTATTTTTCTTTGCTGTATGGATCTCAGGGCCTTATAATTTGCTAGGTAAACACCCTACCACTGAACTACATCCTAAGTACCTTTTAAATATTTATTTTTGAGACAAGAGATTCCTAAGTTGTTCAAGCCTCAAGCTTCCTGCCCCCACCTCCTTAGTATCTAGTATTATAGATATATACCACCATGCTTGGTACAGGTTAGCTTGGATTCAGTGGAATCTGAAGTTGAATCCTGGCTATCTACTTAACAGATGTGAAATTTTGGCCAAGTGATTTAATCTCTCTGAGAATCTGCATGAGGAAAACAACCCTTCCATTCCCTACTATCTAATCCCATAATGTTGAAATATTAATGTAAAGTTCATAGCCTGGCACCTGGCATATAAGATACCCTCCATAAAGGGTGGCTGCGGTTACCTTTCCTGGTGCTGTTTCAATCGCTGGCATTCTTTCACAAAATGTTCAATTCTGAGATAATCCACAAGATGTCCCCCTCTCAATAGAAAGTTCCCTAGCCTGGCTACGTGTAGAAATATGTATGTCTGAAGATGTAGTTCTTGAAAAATGACTTTCATGCCCATGTCTGCCTGTGCAAAAGCATATATTGAACCGTGTGCCCAGGAGGAAACCATAGTTGGCATCGGAACTGATGCACATATAGCGCATGAGGCAGTTCTGAGGCTAGCCAGTTGTTTTCCAGACGGTGTGAGGGTGATGACTCCATCCCTGGAAGCATGTCAGAATGGAGGGATTCGAGGTGATCACTCTCCTTTCTAAAGTCTCAAGGGACAGGTGCAACTCTTGAAGTGTATGTGTGTGTGCACACATGTGTATATTCCCGTGTTCACAGCAGGGGCAGAACCTGCTTCTCAGATTTCCCTCGGACGTGGGGACGCCCTTTCCGTCCTTGCTATCCTATGAAATTTACTTTTGGTAGGTCCTTATCATCCAGAGAGTCCAGTAATATGTTCTTCTGTTCTGTGCAGAACAGTTAATACCAGACCTAGAAGAATTACACATATTCAGGCTGACAGAACCATAAGAAATCTAAGTGTGGAGGCAGCAGGAGAAATATAGCTAGCGAGTAATTTATTTTTTAGCCAATTGAAAAATCTTTTCCTCTTGGTCAACACAAGGAATACTTAAACAGAACCACTGTTTCTGATTCCTTTCTCGCTCCTTTTCAGGCCATTTGCATACTTAGTTAAGGGTCTGCAGGCTGATGAATATTTTGCTCATTAGATTATTGTACACGGGTTTGTGTCTCCAAAGATAGTTTTCTTTGTCATTTCTGAATGAAGGACGAGAGTGTCAGCTGCTCTTCCTGCACTGCATTGCTATGTACATAGTAAGCACTTAATGGGTAAGAGTAATAATTCTGTCTTTAAAATTTGGAGATTATTTTGCAGTGTACTCTGGATTCAAGTTAGTTACCATCAAGAAAAAGGCCAGCAAATACCACATGCATTCTTTCATTTTTAGGTCTTCTGCTTTATATAGATAGATAGACTCATGGATGGATGGATAACATGAAGTAAAACTGTCTAGGAAGACAATGGTTGAGGTGGGGGGGCATTATCAGCAACAAAAGGTCTTTTTGTTGTCTACTCCCCATGATGTAGATAATTGGAGGCAAACTCCCTACTTCTGTTTGGGGCAGAGCAAGCAGGTCTGGGTTGACACTGCTGAAATGTAGGTCTGTCCCAGAGTACTTAGAAATTGGAATTCACATGAAAGGGTCTCCGGTGCCCTCATCACTCCGGTCTTCCCAGAGATCCCTGCCTTCACATCAACCTCATCTCCATTTTTCCTTTCACTAGGTTAGACGTTTTCTGGAAAACACTTCAGTCTTTTTTTTTTCTCTCAGATCTTCTTTCTTTGCTTGTTGGCTGTTCCTTGGTGTCTTGTCCCCACTTTCCACAGTTTGTCTTTAAGTTAACACTTCTCAGAGTGACTGTGGCAGTTGCCCACTGGCCATGGTGTGGGGATCTTTCTAGACTATCACTTTTTTTTGCACAAGAGAAAATTCTTGAGACTCCAGTGAAAGTTAGCACTGGTTTCTGGTATGTCTTTCTCCTGGCTTATGAAGGCCTGTGTTTTTGTGCTTCACATGGCAAGAAGTGGCCACTTCTTAGACATTTGCACATTTGGAGAAACTGCTCGCTGGCACTTCTTTTTCTTCTTAAAGGGAAATTGACCCTGTGAGATTAGGGTACTATTCTTTCAACTTCCTTTAACATTCATTGCATTCCTTAAAATTATTTTGAAAGTTTTTGTACACACACAGACACAGACACCCCCCCCACCCACACTGTCTGTGCTGAGCACGTTTTCTTTCTTTTGTTGCCGATGCCCCCCCAACCACCATTGTGTCCCTAGACAGTTTCACTTCTCTTATGTCACACATACATACACGATTCTATGCAACTACGTAAAACATAGGAATTAAAATGGGAAGAAAACATGCGATATTTTCTGGATGATCCTTTTTCTTGCTGGCAACTGACTTGAATTCAGAGTAGACTGCAAAATAGCCTTCAAATTTTCAAGTTAGAATAATGGCTCCTCCCCATGGAGCACTCACCATGTACCATCTGCTAAGTTCTTCCTGCACAGTAACTAGCTTACCCTGCACGTTTCGAAGGGGAGGGCTACTGTTTCCCTCCACCATTTCTGAATGTGAAATGGACTTATGTGCACTCCAAGACCTGTGTATCTAATAACTCTTGGCTACCATACTCTGTCCCTGGTCCAGGACACATTGGGCGGAGCCCTCTGAACCTAGGGAACACCTCCTATTAAAATGTAGCTTTCCCACTTAATGGATTTATCATTTGGACCTTGGAATGAGATAGCCTTAAGTTAAAGGAATAATTCTGACATTTGGTTTGGGGGCCAGTTGCATGTCAGTGGATGAGCTATTTCTTTGCTTCTTTTCTAATCAGATTAAAGCTTAGTCACTTTCTTTGGCTACTCATAAGATTGGAAATATAATGAAGACAGCAAGTATGAGTTTTCGTCCACATCACTAAGGCAATGCTGTGAACTAGATTGTGACTATATTTGGAAATAAGGCTTTTAAGAAACTAATTAAGGTTAAATGAGGTCATTAGTGTGGTCCTGAACCGATATGTTTAGTGTATTTATAAAAGGCTGTAGAGAGGCTGGCTTCTTCCTGCTTTTTCTCTTCCACATCTCTATTTCCAAAAGCTCTTGCAGGAATTCAGGGCTTTTCTGTTGTCAGGAAATTGGAGGAGGGTTGAGTTTGTTACTCTTAATGATTTCATGTTTCCTGTTGCCCTTGGGACTCCTAGCACTGGTCATCAGATACAGGTTCTTGTGCTCCATCTTTAGCAGTGATACGTCACTTTTAGCGCATGGCCTACATAGCAGGATTGGGACAGATATGAACATTGGGCCTTAGGTTGTTGAACCTGTGGTTTAGACTATTGCTGCATAAACTGGAGGTGTATGGACAAGCACTTCTGGCAGCATCTGGAAGCTTCTTAGAAATGCAGAACCGTTGGTCTCGCTGCAAACTTCTCTAATAGGAATTTGAAAGTTAATAAGAAAGACTGCTAGTAATCTGTGTGCATGTTCAAGTTGGAGACGTAGCAGCTTTGAAATCAAGTGCTACCTTCTCTTTTGTGGGCTCTGGGAAGGGAAATCATACACTAACGTTATTTATCAGCTTTCTCTCCTCAATAACACCCACTGCCATCTCAACACTGGGCTGTCTGACCTGACTTTTATCTCTCGCCCTTTTCTGATTTGGGTAGGCATTATAAATGTGAATCCTTGCTAGCTTCGCAGTAGTCATGCTGATGCACAGATCTCTCATTCTTGACCTCAGAATGAATCATCTGACATTTTTGGAATGTCTACTTCTTTTAATGAGAGAGTTCCTAATGGCTGAGTTAGGAAAGAGATGGCTTTGGGAGCATTCTTGGAAACAAGATCAAAACAGCTTAGATTTAACATTTTGCTATGGGACCTAGAGTGATAGATAGCTCAGTAGTCAAGAGCCCTGTTTGTTCTTCCAGATGACCTGGATTTGATTGCTAGCACCCACATGGCGACTCAGAAACATCTGCAACTGCAGTTCTAGAGGATCCAATGCCTTCTTCTGGCCTTTGTGGGCACCAGGCACACATGTGGCATACAAAAATAAATACAGGCAAAACAATCATACACATAAAATAAAGCTAAGTAAAGAAATAACTTAAAATTTTTGCTGTAGCCAGGCAGTGGTGGTGCATGCCTTTAATCCCAGCACCCAGGAGGC
This sequence comes from Microtus pennsylvanicus, assembly GCF_037038515.1. Lineage (NCBI taxonomy): Eukaryota > Metazoa > Chordata > Mammalia > Rodentia > Cricetidae > Microtus > Microtus pennsylvanicus. The sequence continues at coordinate 30,400,334 of NC_134601.1, forward strand.
AGAGGCTGGAGGATCTCTGTGAGTTTTGAGGCCAGCCTGGTCTACAAATCTCCAGGACAGCTAGGGCTGTTACACAGAGAAAGCCTGCCTCAGAAAACCAAAACATTCAGAGAAAAATGTAGAGCTCAATAAAAATCAATAGAGAGAGAGAGAGAGAGAGAGAGAGAGAGAGAGAGAGAGAGAGAGAGAGAAGAAAAAGAAAAAACCCCAAAATATTGTGGCTAGAAGTAAAATGGACACTCATTTGCAAACAGAGGGGATTGACAGGCACGGGCAGAGGTATGGGGAAGTTTATAGAGAATTTGTGAGATGCTGTGGTACAGCCTCCTGAGGTGAGAGTACATAGATAATTAAAACATGAATTTGACTTCCTTGTGCTCTTTGCCATCTTGCTGTCTCCCAGGTTTCCTTGGTAAATTCAAGACCAACTTTCTTTGTCACTAATTATCAGTGATTTTTGCCTGGACTTGTAGGATCCCAGTACTGGGGAAGCTGAAGACAGACTCCTGCTTTTCTCTTCTTTCCAAGTCTTGTGGTCGTTAAAGTTTGATTTCCATTAATGCATGAATGTCACCACCACACTGAAAATGCAACTCTTCCACATGTGTTTTGATTACCTTGTCAGAGGCCAAGCAGGAGGGGGTGGAACGGCAGTGCTCCTCCAGCACTGTTATTTCTGCCTCCATTACTTGTCATATCTGTCATTTTCAGGGGCGATCATATCCATGGAACCATTATTTTTAGTACTTTAATTATTTTGAATGTCTAAGGACACAATTAGAATATAATCTTGGTCACACTGTGACGGGCTACAAGAGATTTGGGTTTATAGGGTGGGTTCCTGGAGCACTTGCATACGCTAGATATGAATTTGTAAATAGATAGATTGAATAGGTAAATTCTGTGGACTCTTAAACTACTCTCCAGAGAAAATTTCCAATGTTTATTTTAGCTTTCAAAAGCACTTTAGAGAATCAGATGCTATGGTATATGTCTCTAATCCTAGCCCCAAGAAGGGACTGAGGTCTGGCATTGCTATGAGTTTGGAACCAGCCTGGCTTACATAGTGAATTCCATACCAACTTGGGATACACATAGAAACCCTCTTGCAACCCCCCCCCCCCAAAGCTAACAAACAAATCGCATCCAAACCAGGTATTTTGGTGCATCCCTGAGATCTTGGTACTTAAGTAGGCAAAGAATTACCGCAAGTTTGAGGCCAGCCTGGTCCACATAGCAAGGTCTAGGCCAGCCAGGGATTCACACCTAGATCTTGTCTCAAACAAACAAACAAACAAACAAACGCACTTTGAAACTTTTTCATGATATCTCATTGTTCATCATCTTTTTAGACTCTTTACCACAAACCTTAACTCTATTTCATTGTCCTTGCTAGGGTCTGCTGTGCGAATCTCAACTTCTGGTACAAAGGAATAGCAATGATACCTAGCCTTTACTGAATGTTTACCCTGTGCCAGGCACATTATAAATGCTATTGATGTTATTACTTTTTTAACCACTGAATAACCATTTAGTGAACCATTGTGTAAATGTACCACATTTTCTTTATCCATTCTTCTGTTGAGGGGCATCTAGGTTGTTCCCAGGTTCTGGTTATTATGAATAAAGTTGCTATGAACATAGTTGAACAAGTGTCCTTATAGTATGATTGAGCATCCTTTGGGTATATGTGGTACATTTATACAATGGAGTAGTACTCAGCTGTAAAAAACAATGACATCATGAAATTTGCAGGAAAATGGATGGAACTAGTAAACACCATCCTGAATGAAGTAACCCACAAAGACAAACACAGTATGTACTAGCTCATAAGTAGATATTAGATGTAAAGCAAAGGATAACCAGACTACAACCCACAACCCCAGAGAAGCTAGATACCAAGGAGGACCCTAAGAGGGATATACATGAATTGCTGTAGGAAGGGGAAATAGATATGCTTTCTTGGCCAAACTGGGGGTGGGAAGAGTGGAGAGGGAAGGAAATGGGGGATGAGAACTTGAGGGAACAGGATTGTCTAGTTGGGGGAGGGATGGAGGGGGAGAGCAATGAAAGAGATATCTTGATAGAGGAAGCCATTATGGAGTTAGGGAGAAACCTGGTGCTAGGGAAATTCCCAGGAATCCACAAGGGTGACCCAAGCTAATAAGACTCCTAGCAATAGAGGAGAGGATACCTTAAGTATCCTTCTCCTGTAATCTAATTGTCATCATAGAACCTTCAATCGATAACTGATGGAAGTAGATGCAGAAATCCACAGCCAAGCCCCAGGCTGAGCTCCTGGAGTCCAGATGAAGAGTGGGAGGAGGGATGATGCTGGGGGACAATGGTTTAACCCTGTAAAGATTTGTTTCTTGTACTCGTTTAATAATATGCTAATTGGCCAGTAGCCAGGCAGGAAGTATAGGCAGGGTGACCAGGCAGGAAGTAGAGGTGGGGCAATGTGAACAGGAGAATTCTGGGAAGAGGAAAGATTTAGTCTACAGCAGTCACACCCAGACAGAGAGGAAGCAAGATGAGAATGCCTCACTGAAGAAGGTACCAAGCCACGTGGCTAACACAGACAAGAATTATGGTCTAATATAAGATACAAGAGTTAATAAGAAGCCTGAGCTAATAGGCCAAACAGTTTATGATTAATGTAGACCTCTGTGTGTTTTTTTTGAACTGAATGTCTGCAGGACCAGGCAGGACAGACACCTTGGTCAACAGGATGACATAAATAAAGGGGTAAAGATCATGATGTGGATACCCACACAGACAGCTTACCTGAGCTAGTAGGAGCTCATGGACTGTGGACTGACATCTGGGAAGACAGCATGGGACCAAACTAGGTCCTCTGAATGTGGGTGACAGTTATGTGGCTTGTTCTTTTTGTGGGACCCCTGGAAGTGGGACCAGGATTATCCTTGGTACGTGAGCTGGCTTTATGGAGCCCATTCCCTATGGTGGGATGCCTTGATGCGGAAGTGGGATGGGGTGGAGGGACCCCTTGGTCCCGCCTCAATTTGATATGCCAGGCTCTGTTGACTTCCCATGGGAGGCTTTACCCTCTCTGAGGAGTGAATGGAGGGTGGGGTGAGGGGGTTAGATGAAGGGAGCAGGAGGAGGAGAGGGAGTGGGAACTGTGGTTGGTATGTAAAAATAAAAAAAATTAAAAATCCTATCAAATTTAGCCCTCCCATAAATACTCTACATTGTCATTTTCACCCTCATTTTACAGAGAAGGAAATAGAAGAATAGTAACTTGCTTAAGGCCACATAAAGCAGTTTGTCTGAGATCTTGGATTTTTGACTCTTAGCTTTAGTGTATGTCCTTTGTACCTGGTCTTTATTGGGATGGGTTTCTTTTTATTTTGTCTTGATGTAATTTCAAACATACTCAGTGATGTTATGCTATGTGTTATGTTATGCTACATAGTACAGGATGATTATGTATATCTAATTAACATATGCATTAGCTTAAATGCTTTAATTTTAAAATTGTTTCTTTTATTTTTGACAGTATACTATAATTACATCATCTTCCCCTTCCTGTTCAATCCACACCCCCAAACTCCCACGTTTTAGGATTACTTCAATGTTATGAAACACCATGCCCAAAAGCAACTTGGGTAGGAAAGTGTTTATTTTTCTTACACTTGTCTATCACTGATGGAAGTCAAGTCAGGAACTCAAGCATGGTAGGAAGCTGGAGTCAGGAACTGAAGCAGAGGCCATGGAAGAATGTTGCTTACTGGTTGTTCCTCATGGCTGCTCAGCCTGATTTCTTTTAGAGCCTAGGACTACCAGCCAAGAGTGGTAGTTGCATTGGGTTGAGCCTTCACCCACCAATCACTAATTAAGAAACTGCCGGGCGGTGGTGGCGCACGCCTTTAATCCCAGCACTCGGGAGGCAGAGGCAGGCGGATCTCTGTGAGTTCAAGACCAGCCTGGTCTACAGAGCTAGTTCCAGGACAGGTTCCAAAGCCACAGAGAAACCCTGTCTTGAAAAACCAAAAAAAAAAAAAAAAAAGAAACTGCCCTACAGGTCTGTCTTCATCATGATCTTATGGAGGCATTTTCTCAATTGAGGTTTTTTTCCCTCTCAGGTGACTATGTCAAGTTGACATATCTTTGCTGTACTTAAAATTTCTGGCCTATTTCTCATTGATTGTTATTATATTCATATATATATGTATATTTTTAAATAATATCTGCTAAATCTATTTGATATTGGGTAACAAGTTGGTATTCTGTTCTCTGAGGAAGACTATTTCTCCTGCTCTGAGCATCCTTTATTCTTTACTTGCTTGTTTTTTGTCTAAGATGGAGGCCTTTTGTTTCTATTAGCATGTTGAATGGTGCTATCCTTTCTCAGTTTCATATCATGTTTAGGAAGCCATGTTGATTTAAGGTGTGTGTGTGTGTGTGTGTGTGTGTGTGTGTGTGTGCACCCAAGTGTGCACACGCACCTATGGGTATGTGCCTGTACATGTGGAGGCCAAGTATCAGTGCTGGTTATCTTCTTTAATTGCTCCTCACATTATTTTTTGAGACAAAGTCTCTCACAAAACCAGGAGCTTGTGGCGCCCGCCTTGACCAGCAAGGAAGACACAACACCGGAGCTCTTCTTGCAAGCAGTTTATTCAGGACCTTGCCCTCCCCCCATCTCTCCCCCCTCCCTCTCTCTCTCTGGGCAAACCTCTCCCAGCCCTTAATTAGGCATGGGATACCAACCCCAGATTGCTACGTGGGCACTGCCCATAGGTCCATGCATATGCAAGCAGCTGACGATCATTGCGTGATAATAGGATGAGTCAGGCCTTAGCCATATTAGGAGCTGATTATCACAGAGAGCACTCACTTTCGGGATCGCGGAGGGCAGGAGCCAGCACCATCAGGTGCGGCTCCACGCAGCTCTCTACATCGCCATCAGGTGGGCTCCACGCAGTTCTCTATAGGAGCTCACTGATTTGGTCTTGTCACCTGGCCAGTGAGCTCAATCTCATTTCCTCAGTGCTGGCTGCTGAGGCTTGCCACCACGTACAGCCTTTTATGTGGGTGCTGGGAAGATGACCTCAGGTCCTCATGCTTTGATGGGCAAATACTTTACTGATTCTTCTCCCCAGCCCTTAAATGCCTTTTTTGTACTAAAACTATTTTAGTATAAAGTACTTATTTTTCCTATCCACTTGAACTTTTGTAACACTTGACCAATAGCTATTGTTCTAGTCTGCTTCTATGAGTTTGATTGTTTTAGATTCCGCATATAAACGAGAAAAAGTGGTTTTGGTTTTTCTAGCTGTACCTGGCTCTCAGCTACCATGTTTTACTGCTCTCACCTTAGATACCAATAACTAATATTTACTGAGTGCTTACCTTTCCCCAAGTACTGTGTTAAGTCCCTCATATGTATTAACTTACTCACTTAGTCCTCTTAATAATTCTATAACCTAGCTTCTATTATTACCCCTAAATTTCAGAAAAAGAGACTGTTATACATTGATATTAATTAACATCCCTAGTCACACTGTTAAATTCTGACAGGCAAAAGTAACCTTCAAACACAAAGCAGTCCCCTCCCAGAGTCTACACTTTTTACCCTTCTTGCGTGTTCATGTCCAGATGTCTGGGGTGGGGGCAGCAAGCCAAAGGGTGTCCAATTGTGAACTATTTCATTTAGGAAAATCACTGAGGAAGAATAGATAACTACCATTCACTTTTTATTAGCTGTTACCATGAGGAATGCGAGCAGTATTTTCAGGGCCACTGGTTTTTAAGAGACAAAGCTCATAGATATATCTTTATATTTATATCTTTAAATATAAATTTCCTATTTTAAATATTGGCAATGCATTCTAATTTTGGAAAGCACTATTCCATATTAAAAATATTTACTGATAGGAAACACTGAGTCATTAGTATGAATGGTTAATTATATATACTTATTGAACATTTCCTGAGTGTTTTTTAAATACAAATTATGTGAATTCTATATATTGTTGTTAATTATAAACCTCATATTGTTATTAAGAAACTTACTTTGTCCCTGATTTCATTGGCAACAAATACATTTGCAAGATGATTTCAGTATATTTTATAGTTTCATTCCTCAATAATGCTATACGACTACAGAGGCAAAAATGCAGATATTCAGAGTTTATTATATCAAGGTTGCATATTAAATTCTCTCACCTTTTTTCCAAGTTAAATACTTTGTGTCTATGAATAAGTCTTTGTAAACTTGGGTTGTGATGCACACTGTACACAGCCTACACACACATCACACCCACATATATGCATGACACTTATTTATGAAATGTATTTGGCCTGCCAGTTTGCAACCTCTGTTTGAGGAGGCATATTATTCCTTTCGTTCTTCCACCTGCAGTTCTATTATCAGCTTTATTACAGCAGGCAGTGACCAAGTACATAGTGACTTCCTGTGCTCGTGTTCTGGTCTACACATGTCTCAAACATGGTGCTGCCTCTCAGGACACTTCGTTACATTTTTTTTTTGCTGATTTTCAGAACTGTTTCCATTTTTTTTTCTCATTTACAGGGCGTTTCTAAATCAGGTGAATATGGAGCTTCCAGACTCTGTTATGCAGAGTCTGTTTCCATGTAACAGCTTTCAAAAACACACTGAGGGAGGAAGAAAGGACCAGCCCAGGAGTTTTCAATCCTAACTGTACGTTTGAATCACCTAGGGATCTTTAAAAAATGCTGATTCTATAGCCCTGACATCTGAAATTCTGATTTAGATTGTTTATAGTGGGACTCTGGGCACTAGTATTTTTTTAGAAAAAGCTCCCTAGGTATTCTAATCTGCAGCAGGGTTGAAAGCTGGCTAAATTGATGAATATGTGTTTGTCAGAAGGTCCCAAATACCCACTTTGGGTCTTGATTAATTGTTTTCTCCTTTATTAAAATCACAGACTTTTGTAAAGTAAGGAGCCAGGATGGGGGTAATTGTACAATTATGTATTGTTTTGTTGTCAACCATATTACTGTTGTTTATAATTTTGTAGTAGATGGTTAAATAAGCAAGAATATCAGCTAATGTATATATTTGGTGTCGAGATGGCCAGGGCAGACCACTTCTGAAGTGCATTATAATGATACCTACCTTCTGGTAGTCACTTCTTTGTGAAATCCCATTCCTGTCATTTCATGTGTTCTGGACCTAGTCTCTGCTTTCTAACAAAGATGCCACAGCAAATAATAATAATAATAATAATAATAATAATAATAATAATAATAATAATAATACGTTGTTCCCATTATTAGCTTACAAGAAACTGGTCTTACTGCTTCTCTTTGCTCTACCTCTATTTGCTTGTTCATGCTAATGAAACATGAAATAAGCTGCTGTATCGTGAACAGAACTTTGGAGAGGTCCATATGGTGTAGAAGTAAGGGTGGTTACTCCTCAACAGCTGGTGGGGATCTGAAGCCCTTAATTCAGTGGCCTATGAGGAACTGACCCTTCCTAATGGCCATGTGAATTACGTTAGTAGTAGATCTTGCACTTGTTGTACCTTGGGAGGAGTGTAGGCTAGACAAACCATTCAATTTCAGTCAACTGGGGACTGAGCCAAAGGACACACCTAATCTCAGCTTGTCTTTCTGATCTATGGGGACAATGATGTAAAAAGTATGTTGATTTAAGCTTCTAATTTTGGGAATGATTTGCAACACAGTGTTAGATAACATATAATGAGGTGATAATAGATCCTGTTGAAGTACTAGACTGCAGATGTGCAGATGATAGATCCTGTTGAAGCACTAGACTGCAGATGTGCTTCTCCAGCTGTGGTATACACTGATTTACCTTGCCCAGCTTGATAACAGCACAGATTCTTAGGTTCTGCTCTTGGATGTTTTGATTTAGGATGCCTGAGGGGTTCTGAAATAGATTTTTATCATGCAGCTCATATGGTATCCAAATGTAGATGTTCATGGGGGCCTCATCTCCAGAGCCATTAGCAAAAAGATGGAGTTAGCAATTGGAGAAACAGAAAACATATTTGAAGACCAGTGATTATTACTGTACATAGGTTCGTTGGAGTGTGATTTTTGAAATGCTTATGGATTACTTGACATGTTAAAGAAGCACAAAATGTTGAATTGTGAAAAGCTCTGGAGGTCACAATATCTCAGTGATTGTATACTGTATTGGTTAGAGGGAGAGGTATTGAAGTCGTGGTTCTGAACCAGAATGTTGAAATTGAGGAAAGGGAGGAAAGGCATAAAATATGTGTTAGAAATGATTAGACAACTACTTAGACAGGAACTGAAGAGAAGAATGATTCCAAATCGCAGTGATTGTTAAGATAGTGGTGCCATTGGCAGATAGACAGATTGAGAGGGGAATAGGTCTAGGGGATATATCTCTCCGAGGACGATCTTGTGCTCACCTATGTTTAATGAATATGATCTGGGAATAAGATCTAAATATCTTCCGAGAAGATGAGTTATTTAGCAAGTGGTACAAATAAAGGTAAAATACCTGGGCCTCAAGGTGTGTTCCCATATCAGAAGCATAAGTATGAATCTGTTAGCTGTGCTAATAGTGCTAAGGCTTATGGTATGCTTGTACTTACTTCCATTAATACATGGCCAGAAGCCTTGGGATGTAGCAGAGCAGAAAATGGAAAGGAGGGAACACAGATTGAAGAAGAAATGACTGCTTTCTGATGATTGAATGTTATCAACTGTCAGTGATGAGTGATAGACCTGCATATTGCTGTGATCTCTCTTTCTGAGCGTGCAGTGCTAAGATGAGACAATGCTGTAGCTATGTGTTGAACTTTAGGGACTTAAGAACCGTGCATTCCGGGGAAAGGAAAATAGAGTAGATATTGCGGGGGACCGGGAGTGGGTGGGGATGGGAACAGGAGGGATCAGGTGTGGGAATGGAAGGAGAGTACTGGGAGCGACAACTGGAATTGGGGGCATTTTGGGGTTGATGTAGAAATCTAGTGCAACGGAAACTCTCAGGAATCTCAAGGATGATCTGAGCTAAGTCTCCTAGTAAGGGGGAATGTGGAACTGGAACCAGCCATCTCCTGTAACTAGGAAAGACTTCCAGTGGAGGAATTGGGACACCAACCCAGCCTCAAAACCTTCAACCTACAATTTTTTTTCTGCTTACAACATATGCTGTGGTAAAGGTGGCATAGAAATTTGTGGAGTGAGCAGTGAATATCTGGTCCAGCTTAAGACCCATGCCGTGAGAGGGAGCCCACCCTGACACTGCCTGGAGGATCCAGGAACCAGATGCTGGGTAGCCCAGACACTTAGGATAGAACCAAAAACAATCAGCAAAAAGTCAATAAAATGGATTCCTAATGATATTCTGCTATACCAGTAGGCAGAAGTCTAGCACAATCATTACCAGAGAGGCTTCATTCAGCAACTGTTGGAAATCCATGCAGCGACCCACAGTCAGACATTAGGCAGAGCTTGGGGAATCCTGTAGAAGAGAAGGAGAAAGGATTGTAGGAGCCAGAGAGTTCAAATATACCACAAGAAAACCCACAGAATCAACTGAATTCAGCATATAGGGGCTCACAGAGACTGAACCTACAACCAGGGAGTCTGACCTAGGCCCTGAACATATATGTTACAGTTGGGTAGCTTGTTCTTCTTGTGGGACACCTTGCAGTGGGAGCAGGGGCTGTCTTTGATTTTTTTTGCCAGCTTTCAGAACCCTTTTCCTCCCCCTAGGTGGCCTCATTCAGCCTTAATAGGATGTTTTGTGCTTAGTCTTATTGTAACTTGATATGCCATGTTTGGTTGATATCCCCAGGATTCCTGCTCTTTTCTGAATAGAAATGGAGGAGGAGTGGATGAGGGAGATTGGGAGGAGAGGAAGATGGGAGAACTGTGCTTGGGATGTAATATATGAGAGACAGGTAACAAAGAAAAAGAATTATGCATTCACTGAACTGAACTGCCCTAAGCCAGCATAGTGCGAATGGACAGTTCTGACAATGGCCAATTAATCAAGGTAGGAAGCATAGTGTGGGGCTTCATATGCTTTGACAATTTCCCGCTCCAGATGATCCTGAAGGTTATGTAGAGCAAATTCTTTTCTTATTTTCCTACTGTACATATTTACCATTGACCTCCGTCCATATAAAGCTGCCCCAGTGAAGGAGAGGGATCAAGGACTTAGAGAGAATGCATACCAACCAGTATTTTCAAAGGCTGTGTTATGACAGAAAAAGATCTGGTCCAAATCATACCGAGTGTGAAAACAAAGGCGTAGCTGCTGCTACCACCAGATGATTCATCAAGTGAAGTCTGAGAAGCTGTCTTTGGCAGGTCCATCCCACCGTGTCACCTTAAAGGAACTGCTGCTCTGTGTACCATGACTCTCTTGCCATAAGATTCCTAAATCAGTGAACCTTATATTTTCTTATGTAGGCCAAAAATGTGGTTATCTCAGAAGTTAAGACCATCATTGAATGAAAAATTTTAACCTCAATTCTAAAGTTAACTGAAGAGCCTTCTCTAAGAGACTTTCAGGACTAATCCTGCAGGGTGCTGCAATGTATGTCTTGTGAATCCCAACTTTAAGAAGCTGAGGCAAGAAGATAGCAAGTCCTTCCCCACACCCCCTCGGGATCCACTCATTTTCTGTCTCTTATTAGGAAAGAACAGGCTTCTAGGAGATAAGAGCCAGGGACTGGGAGGATTAGAGGGAGGGGAAACTTTAATCAAGATATGTTGGATGAGAAAAACAAATCTATTTTCAATAAACAAAAAAAAATTTAAAAAAGCTGATTTTGAAGCTCCCTGTATTTCTTAAGACTTTGATAGTCTGGAGTGGGGTATAGTGGTTTAGATAAGCAAATAAATAAAGTAAAAAAATCAAGTGGAGTATCTAAAAAAAGCAGATAGAAAGTTCCAGCCTCGTTTTAACTCCCCAATGAAACCCTATCTAAAAATATAAGAACTAATTCCATTGTACTTCACTTCCTAAACTTCCCTGGCCGTTGCTTACCGGTCACACCATTCCATTTGCATTCCAATTAGATGTAAATAATATTCTGCTAATTCTTTACTATACCTTCTAGAAAGTCTCTGTTTCTTTATTTGGGAGCTGGTTGATGACCCAAAGAAAATTCCGACTATAGGTGGGGAACAAAAGAGCAGGCCAGCTGGAAAGTCAACTGGGCCCTCTGTAGCTGCTTGCAGAACATAGAGGAAGGGCAGAGCTCAAGAGTAGTCTGTGCATCTGTGCCTTGACTTCCTTATCTATCAGCAGCTCAAGGAACTTGTAGACAGTCTCTTGGGGGAGTTTTCCCTCTAGACTTTGATACCCTTTCCACATAGACTGTTATCACCATCTGTTTGGTGGAAAGTTCCAAGCCCCCTCCCCTGTGAGTGGCTGCAGTCCAGACTCCACCTCCAAGAAAGCCTGCCAAATGGCGAACCCCTCCCCAGGGGGGTTCAAGACCACTCTTATAGGCTATTTAAACTGTCCCCCCACAGGGAACAAACACATGGTCTCCCTTTTTCCCTCTCCATGTGTTTTTTTTTTGGGGGGGGGCGAGTGTCCTGGAATGCTGGCATCCATTAAACCTGGGCTCTTTCTAATTTGGTCTGATTTGGTTTGATTTGGATTATCACATCAGTGGAGAGTCTTACCAGGCCAGAAAAACTTAACACCATCCTTGGTGACTTCATCATTGACATGATTTATCCTTCATTATAGTTTCACTAATCTATTTTCCTTTCACCTCAAGAACTCAGTTTCCTAACTACTGCTGCATTTCCATATTTCTCTTCATAGCCAGCTGTCTTGAAATAGTTTTCTTTCTCAGTTCTTCCTCCTTAATCATATTTGGTTCAAGTCTGATTTTATGTTGCTTCTGAAAGTTTGAGAATCAATCATACAGGTAGCTCACACGGAAGTTTCTGAGCCCAGTATAGGAGAACATACAAAGAAATTGAAGCTCAGAGAGCTCAAGTTGTGGAGGCCCAAAAATGTGAGCCTATTTTCACCTTGTCTGAAGGTCAGAGAATTTTTGAGGTTGTTCAAAATTGTTGACAACAACCAGAACTACACGTCCTGACCTAGGATGTGGTTACTTGGTTCTTTTGACATTAAGATGGCCCGCACAGGTAGATTCACTCCATCCTGACAGATGGTCAGGATATGCAAACATATTTTTGTTCCTTCTCTTGTAAAAGGAGGTTACCTGAGGAGTGACTGCCTTCAGGATACTTTGTCTAGGGTGTCTTCGCTTCCTAAACAACAGAATGCTAATGGCTTGATGGCTCAAAGAGTTGAAGCAATTAACTGAGTTGTTCTTTGTACCATGTTAAAGAAGTCTTTTACTGCCTTCCTCCCCCTTTTGTACTGGGGTATAAAAGTATATGAAAAATTAAATGCAGGTGATTTCAATATTCCATGGAACTCCCTCCTGATACTATTCTATGTTTTATGTTTTATTATTTTATTTGCATCTTCATACTCTTTACTTATTTTTCTAATCCCCACACCCCTACCCTGGCAAGAGTTTTTTTTTTTTTGTCAAGGCTGGTCCTTGACACCAAGTGATTTGCCTAAGGAATAAAGCTAGTATATAGATAAACTATTACTGAATCAAAAGGGAAATCTAGTTCTGAGAGCTCATGCATTCAGCATTCTAGTCTCTATTTATAGATGTTCTATGCTTGGTTTACCTATGGCAAGACTATCATGTTGAATTGTGATTTTCTTTTGGTTAATATGTTTCCTTATGGGATTATAATTCCTAGAACATTATTATGGCCTGGGACGGATGGTAGGTGTTCAATAAATGCTTGTTGAGTGAATGAAAGGGCATTGTTATCATTTGCTCTAATTTTGGTCTTCAACAGAAATGCATCGTTGCTAATCCCCACCTTTGCATTAATATCGTCAGAGAATCCTGCAATTTGAGAGCTGCAAAGGGACCTTAGAGATAGGAAATTCAGATCTGCAAAGGTTAAATAACATGACCAAGGTCACTTCACTAGTTAGTTGCAGTCCAGTGCTCTTCCCATGCCATCTTCAATAGGTGTTAATGTTCTATCCCTCCCAGTTCTCTTTTTCAACCCAAATAACTCCATTGCTGAGCAGCATGAAGATGATGGAAAGTCAGTAGAAAGACATATTGTGAATGTGATGGGCAGGCAATGCAGTGCTTTTAGCATTGATGAACACTTTCATTCTTGGTTTATATGGTTACCTGAGAGCTGCTTTGATTTCAGTTTAAAATGCCCTTTTTTCACAAGATCCTGTCTTAAGTTTCTGTTAGTACTTTAGTTGCTTTAATGAGATTTTCTTTTCTCCTATTTATAAATCCAGACCTACCTTTCTCTAGTGTTTTGTTATATAGTTTCTAGTGTAGTATGGTTTTAAAAAATAACTCAGATTCCCAGGTCTTGTTCCATTTCTCTGTTCTTTCTTCTTTGTACTTTTTATGTTTGTATATTTTAAAATGCAATCATGTTGCTTACTAATATGGTGTTAGGGCAATGAGTTCCTCTTATAAAGGAGAAGAATCAGGCAACTGGAACTCTGAACAAACTAAAACCCTGAGCTTGAAGGATAAAAGTAGCACGGTCTCTGAAATGGGACATAGTTGTTTAAAAATCCTTGCTTTGCTACTAATTGATGATGTGATGTAGGTAAATTGGTTAACCTGTTTCTTCATATTGGAGATGAGAACAACAGTAGTGTTTTTATTTCAGAGAGTAGATGTAAGATAGTGAAGTAACATGAATATCAAGGTTTTAAATTCTCTTCCTGATGGTGATTGGTTATAGAATTATTTCAGTATTTACTTAACTTATTTTGGCTCCAGTCTCCATTTTTGTGAAATAGGCACTGTTATTAATAAGTATTTGCTACATAATATACAACCTCAAAACTTAGTGCCTGATACACATTTATTTGCTCATGATTCTGTAGGTCAGTGATTTGGGTTGACGTGATTGGAACTGTCTGATTAATATATGTCAGCTGTGTTTATTTATACATTTTTGTTAAGAGGATGTCTGTAATCTCAGTCATATATATCCAGTGGATGTCTGGCTATAGGCAGAGATGATGACAATAACTGTGCCATATTTCAGTCATCATCCAGTGGAACGGTCTAGGTCTATTCCACTTGTGGTAGATATACAAGTACCTTCTATTTCTGTTTGCTTATGTTTACCATTTTCTTGTGTTGTCAAAAGTAAGTCATCTTTCCAAACCCAGATAATGTGTAGGCCACAAGAAGGGACACTCAAAGGCCATTGATAAAAGTAATTATTGCAGTCATTTTTTGCAAGTGGAAGTTTATGTCTTGCCTGGTCCCTCAACTATTCAGTTCTAAAGAAACACACAGAAGCTTATATTATTTATAAACTTTTTGGTCTATTACCTCAGGCTTATTACTAACTACCTCTTACAACTTAAAATAACCCATAATTCTTATATATGTTTAGCCACGTGGCTTGGTCCCTTTTCTCAGTTCAGCATTTTCATCTTACTTCCTCTGCATCTGACTGGTGATTTTCTCTTTGCAGAATTCTGTTCTGATTGCCCCACCTATACTTCCTGCCTGGCTACTGGCCAATCAGTGTTTTATTAAACTAACATGAGTGACAAATCTTTACAGTGTACAAGAGCATTACCCCACAGCATTTTTTAGCTAGTGTATCACAGACTTAATAACTATTTATAGAACCATTGAGAAAATTGGAGATAATGCATATCAAACACTGAAGGAAGTGACTGAGATAATAGATGCTAAGGAAACAATGGCCGAACTACTTACTGTCCCCAGTATACAACATGTACTTAGTTACTGTCCCTAGTATACAATATGTAATTAGCTGATAGAAAATTTCTCCTTTAAACATACTTTCTGTCAATATTAATTTTCTGATTATTACTACAAGAAAATGGTGACTCAACAAACAAGCAAAAAAAATCCAAACAAGACAAACAAAAACAAACAAATAAGACCCAAACAGTAAGTAAAGCAAACCTTAGTTAAAACCACCACTATTGGATTAAGGGACTATTACAGAAGGGGTGGTGGTGAAAGGAACAGGTGATGGATAGGGAAGCTGTGAAATACCCCTTTTTTCTTTTTTCTTTCTTTATTTTTAATTAAAAATTTTCACCTCCTCCCCTCCTCCCATTTCCCTCCCCCATCCCCTCCCCCTTTTTTCTTCTTAATTGTATGTGTGTGAGTGTTTTACTTGCATGCATACCTGTGTATGATGTGTGTGCAGTACTGTAGGAATCCAGAAGAGAGCAAAGGACCTGACCATGTGGATGCTGGAAAGTGAACCTGGGTCCTCTGGGACAGGCAGTACTCCTAACTACTGAGCCATCTCTCCTGCTCCTGAAATGCTGTCTTAAGGGAGTGACATGACATTCATGGACTTAAAACAGCTGTGGTTGCCGGAATAGAAGGTGCACATGAGGAAGCCTGTAAGTGTGCAATCATGGGTTGGAAAGGGATGCATTGGGGCCCTGTCCTGTTCAGGGGATGGAAGTAGACGGCTGCTGGGGGAAAAGAAGCTGTTACTTTTAGTGTGGTGTAGCCAATGGTGAGTTATCTGGGCTTCAGTGGATAACTCTATACTCATGCTTGATCGTGTGACCTGAGTTAAACCTAGCTAATAATAAAACAAACAAATAAAAAAACCCAACAAACCATATGGAAAAACTGTGAGGATTGTTGACAGGATGGGAGGAGCTCTGCAGAAGTGGGAGGAGGAAGAAGTGGAACAAATGTGATCAGAATGTGTTATATACATGTATGTGTGAATTTGAATTAATCACAAAAGAAAAATTAAAAGTAAGAGAACAAACCCATAGCTCTGATCTAAGGTATTGATTTCATAAAGTAAAGCTTATCCAGAACAAAACACTGAAGAAAATAATCCTCAGAGAGAAAGTAGCAGAGCATGCCGAGAATAAACACATGCTCTTCATTACTAGTTTTGAGGTCTAATGAAGCTGAGGTCATATAGGATGGTGGGTGTTCAAAGAAAAATGTATTCTGGTGATTACGACAGTGAAAAACGCACAGATAATTGCCACGACTAGTTTAAATAAACCAGAGTTTTGAATTAACTCTGTTTTCAAAAACAGTTCCTTTTAAATTTCTGAGTTCTTAATTTTTATTAGTGTATATTAACTTTATAAAATAATGTATTTTATTTTTATATTTCCTATATTATATGGTACTTAAATCATATTTTATTCCCTTCCTATCATTAACTCTTCTTAATTTTCACTGTTCCCTTTCTTGTTCTGTGTTAGTCTCCTTTCTTCATGTCTTTTCTTTTTTTTCTTCTTGAAACCAAGTATCAAAATAACTATATTTATTCCACTACATATTTCAACATAATGAACAAAATAATCACATTTAACAAAAAATATCTTTATTTTCTAGTCTTAAAAAAACAAAACAAAATGAAACTCTTCTTTTTTTCCAAAATAACCATGATTATTAGCTTAGGAAAATGGGTATATGTTTTCAAAGTATTTCCTTTTAACAGAAACTTTCTTTCATAAAATTTAAACATAAAATTTTTTTTTTTTAAAAATCTAGAATCTAGCACAAGCCAAGGAAATCCATTCGTACTTCAGGGCCTTCTCCTCCAGGAACCAGCATTGTTATATTATTTCCATTTAGTACAATCTGATCTAATTTTGCAATCCTTCCTTCTGGTGTGATTTCAAACTCTGTGACATCTTCCAACACAATATTGGCAAAGTCATCAAATCTTCGACGTGTACCAACAATTTCTTTATCACTCTTTACCACAACTCAAATTCTTGATCCTATACACTTGTCCTCAAGCTCTAATGGCAGGGGCTACCTTGGGTTCATGGTCACGTTAGCTGCTATGGCCACATCAAAAGTGGCATTAGGCTACCAGTGTCCCTTTTCTTTTTATATTTTACACATGGTAGAAAACATGTAATGTTTGGCTTTTTGAGTAGAACTTATTTAAGCTGATCATCTCCAGGCACATCGATTTCTTGCAAACAATGTGACTTCTTTCTTCTGCATGGCTCAATATTTCATATTTTCTTTATAAATCCTTTGATGGGCACCTAGGTTGATTCCAAGACTTAACTCATGTGAAATCTTTCAGATTCTGAATGGGAAGAAACCTTAGAGACTTTTGAATTTCAGATGCTCGGTTTGGCTTTAAGAATGGTTGACACTTTCTTAAATTAACACAGGAGCAATGAATACTCTTAAAAGTTACTGAGAACCTCCCAAATGATTTTTGTTTCTGCAATTTAAATTCATTTATAGTTTCTAAATGATGATAATAATTAAAAAGTCTTTGTGACTTTTTAGAGCACTACCTAATCATGTATCACATGCCTTTTGGAAAGCCCCATTGTGTTTTCATTGGAGGAGAAGTAAAAAAAAAATGGCCAATAATGCCTCACTGTCCTGAACGAGTTGTGTCGACTTAAAGGGTCTAGGAACCACACTTTGTAAATTGTTGTTGTGTGGTTCTTAGAAAGAAGTTGCCCTGCTGAAGCATTTGCAGACCATATGATCTAATGAAAGGCTCAACTTTAGACATATAAGATGAATTTTCTAATCTATACTATGGGTTCATAATCAAATCTACCTCATATAGTTGTGGAGATTAAACAAAATTAGACAGTATATCTCACCTATGCTGGCAGACTTGCACAGAACTTGGTATATATCAGAATTTCAATAACTATTGTTTCATTTTTGAAAAAAGACCTAATAACTCCCTGCCTCATGAGACAACTTATTTAGGCTCTGTTTTTTTCAAAGTTTTCTTGGCTTTCTCTAACTCTTTCCCTTACCATCAGTGCGTATTCTTCTCCATAGAATAAAGCTTCAACTTTTGCATTTTAAATAAAAGCAATTGTGGATCTCTTTGTGCTCTTCTTTTTTTATTACCATACCAACTATTGATAATTTTTGCTGGGCATAGTTGGTCTTCTGGTATTTATGCACCACCAATGTAAAGCAATATTTCTGAGTTTGTATTCTAGATGTAGGAGACAGAAAGAAAAAAACCTAGTTCTAAGAAAGAATATGAACAGATGTTATAGGTCCTACCATGATAATCGAAGCAATGTAAGAAAACAGGGATGATGTCAAGGGAGGATAGTCATGTAAATGTCTCTCAGTGAAAGCAAGACCTCAGTAAGTAAGGTGCCAGCCAGATAAGGGAAAAGTAAGTGCAAGTTTTGAATTCTTTTCAACTGTGATCAGAATCCATTGGAAGATGAAGTGCTATGAATTATGTTTTGAAAATATCACTTACTGTTTTGTGGAGAATAGAGGACAAGAATAGAAGTGGGGAGAACAGTGAAGCAACTCTTGAAATAGTTCAGGCACGAAGTGATGGTGATTTGGAGGTGGTGAGAAGTTAGATTGAGAGAGAAGGCAGAGTTGACAGAATTTACAGATGGATCAAAGTATTGTGTCAGGAATAATGAGGACTTCAGGATGGTACCTTGAAGTTTTGGCCTGAATAATTAGATGGGAGCTTGTGTCATTTACTGAAATGGGAAAGACTGGGCTAATATCAGAGAGGAAGACAAAATCAAGAGTTATGTTTGGGATATATGTTAAATTTAAGGGTGCTTATTTAATCCATATAGACAGATGAAATGAACTCCAGATCCTTCATTCCATTTGTCTATATAGTTTCTAATAAGCACCTTAAATTTAACATATGCCCCATCTTGAGTTCAATCATAAATTGCTATTTGGAGGTTTTTAGTCGATAACATTCAAGAACTGAGTCCTGGAGCACTTCACTGTTGAACTCTAAAAGTACAACAAAAACTACTAAGGGATACCAAGAAAAAGTTGGAGGGTGGGAGAAAAAACTTAGGACCTTATGCAACAAGAAGCCTAGATATGTTTCCAAATCAAGGCATAACCAACTAATCAAATATTGCTGAGAAGTTTAATAAGAAGGGACGTAAAACTTAGCCTTTGGATTTAGCTTGAATGAGGCTGTTGGCAGTCTTGTTAAGAGTACTGTCAATAGTGTGGAGCTAAAAACTTGTTTTGGTGGTGGGGATATAGATCAGTTGTTATAGAGCTTAGCTTGCATATGTGAAGTACTGAGTTGAGGCAATGGAGAGGCCATTGTTTGGGGGAGTTTTGTGATGAAAAGGAGAAAAGAAGTTTTGAAGAAACTGTTAGCTTCCCATAACTTGTTAACTCCGTTTTCTTATACCCTCTAGGAGTACCTGCCCAGGGGTGACACTGCCCACAATGGGCTGCACCCTCTCATACAAATCACAAATTAAGAGAATGTCTCAGAAGCTTGCCTACAGGCCATTTTCTCAGATAACTCTAGCTTGTTTTAAGTTGACAAAAAAGTAGTCCAGCTATTTTGGGATTTCTGCTTCAATATTTACGGTAGGGCTATTATACTATTTATGTGGAATTATTCAGAATTAGAGTTAAGTGTTATGTACAAGGTCCTGGGCTCATCCTCTGACAATATAGCAAAATAAAGGTAAGAGAGATTCCAAACAAAATACTGAGGTTACAGAGGAATATGATGATGAACTGTTGAATTTCAGAGGACCCAGCAGAAGAGAATGAGGGGTTTGTTGATGGACTATTGAGTCAGATTATAGAATACACGGAACAGTAAGGAATTCAAGGTACTGATGCAGGCTGGAAAACAGGGAAGCAAATTATCTCAGAAACTAGTTCTGCTGGCTCTTAGAATGAGGTAGATCAGAGTGAGAAACTCTTTCTGAGTTGATTTCTTGTCCTGCTTGTATTGACAAAACTGATCAGAGTTTCAGTGTCTTAATTAGGGTTTCCATTGCTGTGACAAAACACTTTAACCACAAGCAACTTTGGGAGGAAAGGGTTTATTTCACTTTATGTTTTATAAATCCATCAGAGGGAAGCCAGAGCAGGGACTTAGGGCAGGAGCCTGGAGGCAGGAACTGAAACAGGCCATGGAGGGGTGTTCACTGGCTTGCTCATCATGGCTTGCTTAGCTTGCTTTCTTATGGCACACAGGACCACTAGTAAATGCCCACCCCCCCATCAATTCTCATCAAGAAAATACACCACAGGCTTGCTCACAGGGCAGTCTGGTAGGTGGCATTTTTTGTTTTAGTTGAGTTTCCCTCTTCCAAAATGATCCTAGCTGGTGCCAAATTGACACAAACTTTGCCATCCTAAGCTGCAGGAGCTGATTTTACATGAGGAGGTCTTGGTATCCACTGGCCTCTTTTTATGTTTTTGGTGTGTCTTTTGAAATATGAGGAAGGGAACTTAAGTCGTTTCAATAATGACAAGACATTGTAAAAAATCTAACTTAGGCTCTCTAGATGCCTGTTAATCCCTAGTACAGTCAGTTCTAATAGCTGAATGAGGTAGGTGAAAAATGTGTGTCTATAGAAACAGTTTTTTAGACAAGTGCTAGAGGCACTGCAATCCCCTTTCGACCTGATTGGTCCATGAGGACCCCCCCTTTATTTGTTATGCATTTCTTATGGAGCTATTCGAGGCCACTCAGAAAATAGACTTCAAAAAATGAAGTCTCATACTTTACTCAGATTTAATAGTTATTAACATTTCGCATACTTCCTTCACTCATTTTCTCTTTCAGAGATATCTTCAAGGAAATTATAGGCATTATGGAAACCTTATCCTAAATAGCTCAGGAAGCTAGGTCTTCTACTTAGAAATTCTGAAAATGGCATTGGTTTTCAAAATGTGGTGCCAAGAGCTGAGTCAGAGTAGTCCAGAGGCGGAGTGACTGACCAAATGTACAGAAGGAACGTTTAGAGCTTATTTTTGTTAATCCCGATGTACAGTCGCTAAAATTATTCATTTTAGAGGTCCAGCACATTATTGACTCAAGTACATTTGTGGTCAGCTGAAGTCCCCCAGTTCTTTGCACATGACCCGCCACTGTCAAGTCAGCCTTCCCTCATCTTGTATTTGTGTAATTGAATTTTTGTTGGTTTTAGCCTATTGAAAATATTTTGAATTGGTATTCTGCCCTCCAGTGAATTAGTTAATCCCTTCTTGCTTTGGTTCATCACCAAAGTTGATAAGTAAACCTTTTGTATATTCATGCAAGTATACAGCAGCTACTTTCTGAAATTGAAGCTTGTGCCGCTTCAGAACTGTAGAGACTGCAGTAAGATCAGCTCAAGCATTAAGGCTGAACTTTTTTGTAGGAGAAATGATTTGAAGGTTTCTGATAAATGACTGAAATCCATCCCTCTTGATGGCATCTGAGTACAGTTTCCTGACACATTCGAAATCATTCCACAGTGACTTTTGAATATAATCAGTCATCAAATGGCTTCTTCTTACAGCTTTGGAAACACCCACATTGCTCCAGACAGTTAAATCTAGAGGTGGGCTTGGCTTTTTGAGAATCCTGTAGGTTCACTTGGTTGACTGATCTCACAATTACAGAGGAAAAGAATTTCAACCCAAGAATGGTGATGTGGCAAGGAAGCTACGTGGATGCCCCCGGTAGAAAATGGGACCACACTGGGATCATGTCAACTGTTAGACAAGTGATATTTTTGTGAATTTACAAACTGGATATATAATATGATTCAGCAGAAGGCATAATCTTGGCACTATGCAAAGTTCAAAATAGCAAATCACTACTGCAGAACCCTATACTCAACATAATTCTCAATTTTTAAATATTTCAGAATGTGAAATCTCTGGCATTAGCCTTAAGGGAGGCACCATAGCATAGGTGTTTAGAGCACAGCCATTGGAACTTGAGTGTCTAGCTCTAACACCTATCTATAATATTCACTGATTGTGTGATTTCATTTAACCTTAGTAGAGATTAATTTCACCAACTGTTAATGATGAAGCTAGCACTAGCACCATCACATAAGTCGTTGCAAGGAATAACAAGGTTATTTTAAGCAGCGTTTCAAGAATCTGGTCACCTTCTTTGCTTACTCATAAGAGAGGGGATTGAAATGAATACAGAAGGGATGGATTTTAGTCCACACCTAATTCTAATTCAGGGCCTCAACCTGCATTTCTGTCTTCTTAGATTTTCCCCAATATGTGGCAATTCTTCAGGCTTGCACTGAATTTGTTACCTTGACACCTTTTTTTCTAGTTCTGTACAATATTTCTCCGCTGTGAATTTTTAATAATTTCTCACGAGTTGGTTAAAATTGGGAATTATTTGGAAAGTATAATACAGAGATGACATGCCCTGGTATATTTGATCAAGGAATTCATGATATTGCTTATTGCTATAGGTGATGTTACTTTTGATCACTTTGTCAGTGTGCTTTTGATACTGTAAATCTATTTTCACATTATAATTACTAAATGTTTTGGCTATACACCTCAGTGATTTTTATGCCTCTTTCTTTCCACTCCCACTGGAGTTTATTTTAGGCTATCTCCTTTACCCTTTCAACATGTGTACCATGGTTTATTCCTTTCTTTTTAAAAAAGATACATTTATTTTTATTTCATGTTTACTACTGTTTTGTTTGCCATCTGTCTGTGCACTATGTGCATGCATTACTGATAGTAGCCAGAAGATGGCGCC
This sequence comes from Microtus pennsylvanicus, assembly GCF_037038515.1. NCBI lineage: Eukaryota > Metazoa > Chordata > Mammalia > Rodentia > Cricetidae > Microtus > Microtus pennsylvanicus. The sequence goes on from NC_134601.1 coordinate 30,422,924, forward strand.
ATATTCCTGCAAACAGGAGTTACAGTTGTGAGTTGCCATTGAGTTCTGGGACCCAAACACTAGTCGTTTAGAAGAGCAGCCAATGCGCTTAACCTCTGAGCCATCTCTCTAGCGTTCAATATTATCTTTTTAAAAAGATGTTTTCTTTAACATGTCCTAGGTCATTGCCTGTTTTGTTATGTTCCTAAAATCAACCAGTCCTACATTTACTGGTGAATTGTATTTGAAAACCATGAACCATCTATTGAATGTGCTTATTACTATATTAGAACCTTTGTTCACCTTGGTGGATATTTCTATAAAATATACATCTAGTCTGAGATGCATTTAGAACTGTAAATCTACCAAGTTTACATGAAGTATAAAATCCTACAAGTCTATATTATAGTGCTATGACTCTTCTCTATTCCCAGGGAGGAGTAAACAGACATCTACTCACCCCAGACAGAGAACTGATCACCAACCAAAATTTTGATGCCACTAAATTTCAGCTTAAAAATCAGCTTGGTGAACCAATGTGTGTTATTGGCATTACTTACAGGAGCGTTGGTTGAGGGTTACTTACAGGAGCAGAAATGACTCAAAAGTCAGCTACATCACCAAAAACCCAGCCCAGTGTGGGTGGTTGCTCATAAGAGTGGGAATCCTCAGGTTTGGTTCACTACATAACTTTCAAGAAACTCAATAGGTTGGGGGCTATCTCTTTCAGGTGGCTCAGTTGGTCTGAGCCTCTTGTAGGCGGCCCAGATGGTCTTTTCTTCTTGCAGGCAGCTTGATTGGCTTCTGCCTCTTCTTGGCAGAAGAGTACCTTACAGCAGTCCTTACATGCTTTGGAAGGGCAGGCTCTGGTGCACTTGATCATTTCAAGTGACTTCCTGAAGCCTTTGAGTTGTTTGCTCCCTGAGTATAAGGATCTTCCCTCCAGGAAGGTATGTCAGAACATCTCGCGTGTTAACGAGCTTTGCTCCAAGATGAAAGGAAACTGCTATAAAAAAAGCCTCTAACATCCAGCATCACAATGTTTCTTTTAGTATTTCCCCCCTTAATTATCGTTTTCTTCTTGCACACTGAAGGTTCTGGTTCTTGTTACCCACAGATAGATTAACTCAAATTTCATTTTTTTTTGTTTTTTTGGAGACAGGGTCTTTCTGTGGCTTTGGAGCCTGTCCTGGAACTAGCTCTTGTAGACCAGGCTGGCCTCAAACTCACAGAGATCCGCCTGCCTCTGTCTCCTGAGTGCTGGGATAAAAGGCGTGCGCCACCACCACCCGGCTTAGATTAACTCAAATTTCAATCTTAGTATACAAATCAAGTAGTTGTACAAATCCTTCATTTGCAGCTGTAATATAAGCATGCTCTCTGCTGCTTGTGCTTGTTGAGAGCAAACACCACACACAAACCCTGGGTCCTCTTGTCTCAGAGCCAAGCATGTTTATTTCAAATGTCCTTCCCAACTCCTGGCCCAGGAACAGGAGTATATTAAAAGCATTGTTTCAAAGTATATAATTTGGTATAGCTTAATGATTCCCAACTTTGAATAGCCATTGCTATTTACTCAAAGCCTCCAATTTTGGGCATGTTGAATACATTGCTTTTCTCCCAGAATTTCTTGGAATCCCAGTAGTGATCTAGTAACTTATATTCTAGTTTCTCATTATGTCGAGTAGATAAGTTCTCGATCTTGTTTGTCCTGAAACAAGAGTGCAGGATGTGGACAGCATAAGTAACCTTGAAGCCGGGTACTGGCCCCGTTTCCTAGCCCCTAAAATAGTTCCCTTTATACACTTCATTCTTTAAGCAGACATCATTTGTATAGTTAGACTTAGCGGTGACATTTCCGATGCAAACTGAAAGTGTTCTTATGTAATCTGTATCTTAATATATTAAATCTCTCAGCTTGATACAGAACCCAGAACTGCTGCCCCCAGCATCACTCTTCTGAGCTAAGATTCAGTCTTCTTTTTCTGGAAGGTTTCTGTTAAGATACACAGTTTTAAGCTGCAAGGGAAGACTGTTAGCACATTAGCTAGGTGTCACCTCACAGAGCTCACGGCTGTGATCTCTGAGATCCCTCTCTCCTGGCACCTCCTGTGATTCTGCAAACACTCATTCCTGTTTCACTGACCTGTGAGGTCTTAGAATGAGCACATAGTTCAACCATATTATCAAAGCCTGGGATGTAGCAGGTCATCTGTGGATACTTCTTGAATAGAAAAATAAATTTATGGCTGGGCATGATGCTTGAGGACATAGGGTGGGGAATGTAAAGTAGAAAATGATTACTAACAGCCAGCAATGGCAGGAAAAGCCAAGCCTGGGTAGAAGAATACAACAGGATTAGGAATTTCTGGAGAACAGCAAAACTACAGATTTCTATGGGAATATTGCATAACTAAAGATAGGATTTATTTGAGTACTGGTCTTAAAGTTTAAAGCTCCTGGGAAGTTGTGACTAAAAGAGCAGGTTCTGGAAACAGAATAAGTTAAAATCTCAGGCTGGCTAAATTCCTGTTGGAATTTGGATTTTACTATAAGGTAGGTAGAGATCAACTTATTGGAGGATGTTTAAGTCAAAGAATGACGATGTAATTTTTATTTCCGTAGGACCACTGTGGTTTTTGTGTTTGGAGTAGAATGTGATGGGAGAGCAAGGATGGCACCAGAGACATTAGTAAAGAGGCTATTTCTGGGGAGCTGGAGAGATGGCTCAGTGGTTAAGAGCATTGCCTGCTCTTCCAAAGGTCCTGAGTTCAATTCCCAGCAACCACATGGTGGCTCACACCCATCTGTAATGAGGTCTGGTGCCCTCTTCTGGCCTACAGAGATACACACAGACAGAATATTGTGTACATAATAAATACATAAATAAAAAAGAGGCTATTTCTGTAGCAATAGAAGGCAAAGATGAGACTAGATGCAGTGCAGGTATTGAGGAATTGTCTGGTTTAGCACTTACACTAAAGGCAGAGCTGTCAAGATTTCATGATGGCTAACACTAGATCTCTTTCATTTATGCCTAGCTAAACTAAACTAAACAATTTGCAATGCTTATGAATTATACACTAGATGTTGATGTTAGAGGTTTAAGATCTTATTTCCTTGTAGGACTAAGCTTTCTTGATGTGGGGCTAATGATGGGCTCAGTTATGTCTCCAGGAAACATTCAAGGCTGTGTTTTCCATCTGTTTCCATAAGAACTATCAGCAGAACAGTGTTTACATCCCCTCTTTCCTGTCAATCGAATCTGTAGCAAACACTGTGGATAATTTTATCTCACTCAAGAGCGTTTCTAACCACAGAGCTGTTTTTCCTTACGTAGGGAATAGAGTTCTTTTGCATGTAATTCTGGCAGGGAAAACTTTTACCCAGTGAGGTAAAGATGCTATGAAATCAGTTTGCTCAGATAAGGACTCAAGAACCACACTCTTTTCACCTACGCACTCACTCAGCCTCATTTATTTTAAATGCAATTCTTTGAGCTTGATATGAAAAGCCCGTCTTGTTTAGTGTAACAGCTCAAATTCTCTTTCCTGGGTAAAATCTTCATTGTTAAAACCTCTAATGACTTCTGTAGGATTGATTTTGTAGGATTTGTAGGATTGGGTAACAACTGCTCTGAGAATAGACTTATCAGTAGGAAAGCCTCCGAACAAAGTTATCAGTATGTCACTCAAGTGAGAATTAAACTTCTCACCTCATTAGTGCCTCTCAGGCCAGAGCCCAGTCTCCTGCCTACACTGAGCAGACTACGGAAACAAACAGCAGCAAGAAGACTTGACTTCCTCAAATGTGCTGTCTCCCGATTGAATACGATGGCAGCTGAGAAACAATCAATCTGTGCCCTGGGTCCCTGGCAGCATCTGAGAGCAATTTCTTGGAGTCCTTTGTGTCTGGAGGGATCTCCAGGCACAGAAAACTCATGCAGGTAGTAGAGGAAAGTTTGGTTAGAATTTCTTTTCTTTTTGTTTTTTCAGGGATGACATTTGATCTTTTTTTTTTATATTTCTTATTGTTTATTTATTTTATGTGCACTGGTGTGAAGGTGTCAGATCCCCTGGAACTGGATCTTCAGACAGTTGTGAGCTGCTATGTGGGTGATAGGAACTGAACCCGGGTCCTCTGGAAGAGCAGTCAGTGCTCTTAACCGCTGAGCCATCTCTCCAGCCCTGACATTTGATCTGTTGATCCTTTATTTGAGACAAGAGACAGCAGAGTCCTTGTGAATTCTGTCAGTATGCCTATGCAGGGTAGTAGCCAAAGGTTAAAATTTTCAGGTAAGAGGGTGTCTATCACTAAAATATCCCAGGTTGCCCAAAAGTCAGGGAGAATTCCATTTTGATGATCCCTTTAGAAAGGAGTAAAATTTTCGGAGCAAAATTGCTGAAGATCTAAGTTATATGTTTGGGTCTTTGTGATGTTTATTGTGCTTTAGTGTGTTGTGAAAAATATCAGAAAGTACAAAGTTTCTTTTTCTATCATTATTCACATAGATTAACATTCTTAGTACATCAAAGAGCATATTATTAGTTCCTAAAAAATCTGTTTTTACAGTGACTTTTATGTGCATATGTATATTCACCACATGTATGTCAGCTTGGGTAATGTATAACCCAGATAAGAAAAATCAATTTTATGGCTTTCCAATTTTATGATATACACATAGAAAATAATTTAATACAATAATGTTGATAACTGAGAATCAAGATTTAGATGAGTAAACATTTCCATTAATTCCATATTGAATAATATTTATTGAATAGATATTAGATGCCAAAAATCTGAATGCAAAGATAAGCAAAAATAGATAAAATCTGTAGCTTAGTTCTAGTCCATGTGGTAAGGATGTGTGTGACACACGTAGTTCATAATAAATGATGCGACCTGCAGGATGGTTTCATAAGAATAAAAGGTTGGATGGTTTTCATGATGTTACAAATGAAATACATAAAGGAAGGCGGGGCTTTGTGGCAGACTCATTTGTGAGTATGTGTGATGAGCCAGGCCAAAATGACTTCATTAATCAGAGAAGGCCTTTCCCAGAATGTGACATATGAGTGGATTCCTGAACGGAGTGTGTGGTAGTGTATGCATTGTTCAGGAGAAATCAGCTTCCAATCAGAGAGACTACCGAGTGTGAGAATTCTTAGAGAGGATGAAGTTTGGCTTGTTTGGTTAAGAGTAGAAGTATCGAGGCCAGGCGACTGTTCCTGTGGTGCTGTAGGTTTGTGGTAGTGTTTCCAGACTACGGAGGGAATACTGGAGAGAAGTAAATTGATAGGAGATACTTTGGTGGAAGCACTGATATGATTTGGAAGTATCTTAGATAACAAAGGGCGGGAGAAGAGGGATTTAAAGTAATATCTAGGTTTTTGGTTGAACAGTTATGTAGGTGACAGCTACCGAGGTAGGAGACCAACAGGCAGGTGTATTGGTGTGTGAGTGGAAACAGACACATTTTGTAAGTGGTAGGTTGGAGATGCTGATTAGACACCGAAGCTCATATGCAGATTAAATGTCATTCTAGCCTATGCCATAACTAATCATTATTTATGCACAGAGTAAATAAATGTATTTCTCTGATTTTAAGATGAAAACAGATTGCAAGTGTGCCTTTCCCCTCATTTGTGCACCAGATTCGTTTATCAATTGCCTGCTGAAAACAGTCACTCCAAACCTCGCATTTTCAGAGATCAAACTGTCATCTTGTCCTTCATACTTCTTCCTTCTTTACATTGCTTCCTGTTCAGCGACTTCTTTGTTCACTCTGTCGCAAGTTGATTTCTAGTATATTATACCTTCTGGTTCACCATTCAAAGAATCACTAAGTTGTGTTCAGTCATTCCCCCAAATCCTCTCTAACCACTCTCCTCTTCTCCACGTAAGCTTCCATTACCCTTCAAGACCTCATTACCTCATGTTTTCATAGCTTACTATAAATGTATATGCTGCTATAGAGCTTATCAAATCTTCCTTAACTCTCTGCGTTTTGGACAGTTCCTTCATATCCTTCAAAATTCAGCTTGTTAATAATGTTCTCCAGGGAGATTTCCCTGATGTTTTCAACTTGTCTATTACTCCTATGGATTAAGTGGCTCCTCTTCTATGCACCTCCATTTCCCTTTGTTCCCTTTCACTGCAGCTCACACCATGCCATGGTTTAATTGTTTCTTTGGTCTGTCTTTGCTCTGCCTTTTAAACTCCAAGATGTCAGACAGCACAGCTCATATTGTCATATCTCTCTCCCTGACTTGGTGTCTGAAACGTTATTGACTTTCAGTGAATGTTTGTGAATGAATGAAGGCTCAGAGTGTAATAGATGTACTTGCCAGAAGGCAAACTGATAACAGAAAAGAAGGGCACTTTATTCTTTTGTAAGTGAGGAAGAAAGCAACAAAATAACCCACAATGCTTCCAAAAAATCCTAAAGCACTGGGAAACTTCAAATTAGAATAATTGGCATCAGTGTGCTGTATCATAATTTCGTAAAATGTATAATGCAGTGTAATAAAAACTGTTCCACTAATTGTAAAGACACTATAGAATACAGAAAAGACTTAGTCATATTTACTAGCTTTTGCTTAGGAAGTGTGGGAGTATGGACTATATATTAAGGGCTTTGAGTTGAAGTTTGCCCAGAACCTGTATCAAATCTGGTTGGTGGCAACTGATTATACATTGATAATTTTTATACAAACAGTTCTTAGAACTCACTATGCAGATCAGGCTGATCTCCAGTTCACAGAAATCTGCCCGCCTCTGCATCCTGAGTGCTGGGATTAAAGCTTGCGCTACCACACCTGATTGTAGCAAGTTATTGAAATTACTGATTTGCAGTTTTATATTTAGATACAGAAAAACATGAATTAAGTTCAAAACATCATTTAATTATTTCAATGGGACTGATCTATTGGGAGCTCACCAAGGCCAGCTGGACTGGGACTGATGGAGCATGTGATCAAACCGGACTCTCTGAATGTGGCTGACAATGAGGGCTGACTGAGAAGCCAAGGACAATGGCACTGGGTTTTGATTCTACTGCATGTACTGGCTTTGTGGGAGCCTAGCCTGTTTGGATGCTCACCTTCCTAGACCTGGATGGAGGGGGGAGGACCTTGGACTTCCCACAGGGCAGGAAACCCTGACTGCTCTTTGAACTGGAGGGGGGGCAGGAGAAGGGGGAGTGGGGGGAGGGGGAGGGAAATGGGAGGAGGGGAGGAAGTGGAAATTTTTAATAAATAAATAAATTTAAAAAAAGAAAAAAGAAAGAAGATATTAGAAAAGGATCTTACTCATGTAGGAGAGAACACTATAGTTTAAAATGGACAATCAGTATGGGATTCCTGTTGTTCTGATTTCAAAACGGCCTAAGAGAGCGGCAGGTTATGTAGGAGTGGAGAAGGGATGAGAGAAAAATTTTAGGGGTAAGCTAATAAAGATTCATCCCCATCTTAAAAATCCTTTCCTTTTTCATCGTATGTCTGTGTGTGTTTGTGTGTGTGTACTACATGGATACTGGGAACTGAACTTTGTTCCTCTATCAAAACAGTACGTGACCTTAACTGCTGGGATGCCTTTCCAGCCCCATGCTCGTCTTTTTTATGTCAGTATTTTGTTTTTAAGAACTAAAAGCCGTAAAAATACATAGATATTTCTTATGCAAACAGAAAAACAATTCCCTGTACTGTACCTAGTACTACAGGAGCTATACAGAAGGAGTGGTTTGCTGTATCTTTTGTTTCACAGAAGAAACTTTAAGTCTTGGGTAATGACTTTATTACTAATTAAATTAAATGCGAATATTTATGCAGTACCATCTTTGTATTGTGTGCTAATGCAATAATTTCATTGGTTTTTAAAGTTTAATCTTCACAACAAGCCCCTGAGATAGGTACTGCTATTATCCTATTTCTCAGGTGAAAAAATGTAAGCCCTCCAGAGGTGGTGCTTTTGTACACTGTACGGCAAGTAGATGATGGAGTTGTCATTCAGAAACAAGTATCTGAAACTCGTAATGACATGCATTTTCCATTCAAACATATTGTTTTGTTCACTGAACAATATTTTCCTTTTTCTTGTGTATTTATACCCATATTCCTGGTAGAGATAAATGAACCTGTCTTGCTGGAATTATGAAAGCCAAGATATCGGTATGGGATTATCTGGTCAAAATTCTGTACCCACAAAAGTGTGCCAGGAATGTTTGAACAATTGATAGATAATATGATTTTGTAGTCTAAGAGGCATGGAGGACTGTCTCACTAGCATGATATCTGGGCTTAATGGTGCCATATTATTTTTACTTTAAAGTTAATTTTATCTATACATGCAGGTAATATTATATAGACTAAGCAAGTTCTATATATATATGTTTAGGAATACACGTGCGCACGCGCGTGCACACACACACACACACACATGAGAAAAAAGAGGCCCCAAATAGTTTTTATTTATTTCATTTTAGGTGTATGGCTGTTTTACTTGCATGAATATCTGAATACCACATGCATGGCTGGTGCCTATGGAGGATAGGAGATAGTGTTGTATCCCCTGGAACTGGGGTTACAGACAGTTAGGAGCTGCTTTGTGGATGCTGGGATTCAACTCTGGGCCCAATGAAAGAGGACTCATTGCTCTTAGTTGAGGAGCTTTCTAGGCTGTAAGAATTTATTTTTTAATTGTTTTTTATTGGGCTGTACATTTTTCTCCACTCCCCTCCTTTCCTCTCCCTCCCCTTCTACCTTCTCCCATGACCTCCATGCTCCCAGTTGCTCAGGAGGTCTTGTCTTTTTCACCTTCCTATGTAGATCCATGTATGTCTCTCACAGGGTCCTTTTTGTTGTCTAGGTTTTCTTGGGTTGTAGACTGTAGGATGGTTTTTCTTTGCTTTATATCTAAAAGCCACTTGTGAGTGAGTACATATTATATTTGTCTTTCTGGGTCTGGGCTACCTCACTCAGGATTTTTTTCCTAGATACATTCACTTGCCTGCAACTTTCAAGATGTCATTATTTTTTTTTACCACTGTGTAGTACGCCATTGTGCAAATGTACCACATTTTCTTTCTTTCTTTCTTTCTTTCTTTCTTTCTTTCTTTCTTTCTTTCTTTCTTTCTTTCTTTCTTTCTTTCTTTTTCTTTTAGTTTTTTGAGACAGGGTTTCTCTGTAGCTTTGGAGCCTGTCCTGGCACTAGCTCTTGTAGACCAGGCTAGCCTCGAACTCACAGAGATCCGCCTGCCTCTGCCTCCCGAGTGCTGGGATTAAAGGCGTGCGCCACCATCGCCCGGCAGTACCACATTTTCTTTATCCATTCTTTGGTTGAGGGGCAACTCTCAACAGAATCTCAAATGGCTGAAAGACACTTAAGGAAATTCTCAATATCCTTAGCCATCAGAGAAATGCAAATCAAAACAACTCTGAGATTCTGTCTTACACATGTCAGAATGGCCAAGATCCAAAACACTGATGACAGCTTATGCTGGAGAGGATGTGGGGTAAGGGGAACATTCCTCCACTGATGGTGAGAGTGCAAACTTGTGCAGCTGCTTTGGAAATCAGTATGGTGATTTCTCTGAAAATTAGGAAACAATTTACCTCAAGACCCAGAAATACTGCTGTTGGGTATATACCCAAAGGATTCTCAATCATGCTACAAGGACATGGACTCAACTATCTTCATAGCAGCTTTATTCATAATAGCTAAAAATTTATTCTTAAATATTTTCATAGGGTGTCTTGTGTGCAAATGCAATTAGCCATGAAGTTCAGAAGAGAGCATCAGAGCCCATGGGACTGGACATACAGTCATCTGTGAATCACCCTGCATGGGTTCTGGGATCTGAATTCATGTCTGCTGCAAGAACAATACAATTTCTTTTAAAAATATTTTTATTAATTTTTGAGAATTTCATATATGCTAATTTGAACATTTTACCCCTTTCCCATCTTCTCCTAGATCCATCCCCCTATTACATATTCACCCAACTGTGTGTCTTAGTTTTAAAAAATCCTGTTGAATTCTGTTAGTTATGTCTGTATATTCTTAGGTGTGTACATATCCACTGGAACATGTTATACCTACTCAAAACCATTCCCTTAAACCTCCTCTCCTGGCAGCTATCAATTCCTGATAGCTTCTCAGTGAGGGTTGAGGCTTCATGCCAGTTTTCCATCTCTGTGCTGGAGTATGGTCTGACTTGAGCTTGCACTGTGACTCCACATGTGTAGCTGCCCCGCTGTGTCTGGAGGACGTTGTTTCCTTATAGTCATTTACTGCTTCTGTCTTTTGCAGTATTTCTACCCCTCTCTTCTGAAATGATCTCTGAGCCTTGGGAGGAGGAAGTTCAGTAAATATATCCAATTTAGGGGGTGAACATTCTGCAGTCTCTTATTCTCTGTACCTAGAACGGTTATGGGTCTTTATTTTAATCTAATCTATCTTTTACAAAAAGGAGCTTCTCTGATGAAATTTGAGAGAACAAACCTAAATGCTGCACAGAGAGACCCTGTCTCAAAAAACCAAGAAAAATTTCTAATTGATGTGTTTCATCATGGTTCAGGCCAATGTAATGATCAACGTAAGTTCTCCAGTCTCTGGGGCCTTATTTTGTTCTTTAGATGAGGCCATGCTTTCCTGCAAGTTTCTGGTGTTTGTTGGTATCTGATGACACCTGTAAACTGAAGGACAAACTAGCCATTTATTCCGGTCTTTGTAAAGTATTTTTGCGCCTGTCATCCCAGGCATTCTAACCTGGTTGTTTCTTTTCCAAGAGTGTTGTCAGTGCTGTTGTTTTGCCACTAGATGATAACCTAGGTCTGTGAGTACCATACCCCTTTGTTCATATGTTACTTCTGTTTTATCACTAGAGAATGCCTCATGATCAAATTTGTTACAAATCTGTCGATGTGCTGTTCAGGATGGATTATGAAGATGCCTACAAAGGATCATCTGTTTCCAGTAGACCCAAGAGTCTTTACTTGAAGCTAGTGTGGCCTAGATGCCTCATCCATACTGAACAATCGACTATTTGGACAACACAGAACTCTGCCTAAAACTTGTCCTTAGTGTGAAGAGTATACACATGAATACAAAGCAATGGATTATTCTGCCTTTCCCTTTCTTTCTCAAACAGACAACTTTCCCCATGTTGTATTCTATAGGCTCATGAGAATGGTGAAGTTAGCAGGTCCATAGCTAGTGTAGTTTTTTTTAACACTCGAACACAGTCACAAGGCCCATAGCCCACTTAAACAACTGAGGCCCAAGGAGAGGGCCAAGACCTATATTACTGTGGTTTTTCTGCTGCTATGAACTATTTGGTCTATTTGTGGCCTGATGCATGTGTAGCTGTCTGGGGGTGATAGAGCCTGATGTACAGTTTAGTTTAGGTCTCTGCCAGGTCTGCTGTAGAGTCTCTATCTGCAGACAGCGACTGGATGACAGGGACCATTGACTTCTTCCTTGTGTATAATCTCAGTATTGTGGACCTGTCCCTGAGTTCTAATGTAATCTCTTATTGTTGCAAGGAGTGGGGCCTGTTGTTTATCCTGGCCACCCCGCTAGATTACACCTGAAAAAATCACACAGAAACTGTATTAATTAAAACACTGCTTGGCCATTAGCTCTAACTTCTTATTGACTAATTCTTACATCTTAATTTAACCCATTTCTATTAATCTGTGTAACGCCATGTGACTGTGGCTTACTGGCAAGATTCTAACCAGTGTCTGTCTCAGGCAGAAGATCCATGGCGTCTCTCACTCTGCCCTTCTTCCCAGCATTCAGTTCTGTCTTCTCTGCCTACCTAAGTTCTGCCCTATCAGGCCCAAAGCAGTTTCTTTATTCATTTAACCAATGAAAGCAACACATGAACAGAAGAACCTCCTATACCACTCTTATGGTTAGTTCCCCAATCTAGCCCCCCCCTTTTGACATTATGAATGTCATGTGAAGCACAATTAATAAAAACATACAGAGAGAAATTGGGGTTCATCCTGAAGATCCAAAAAGCAAAGCAGCCATCCACTGGCTCTTACCTTCATCTCAGTCTGAAATTGTGATCCTGACTTCAGGAATCTCAGAATGAGACTGTGTCTGTGAGTTGTCTCCTCCCGTTTTATATTCCTCTGTAGGTCTGGGATTAAAGGTATGCATCAAGGATTAAAAGCATGCACATCTCGGTTTCTATGGCAAACTAGTGTGGCTACTGGGATTAAAGGTGTGTGTTATCACTGCCTGGTCTGTAAGGCTGACCATTAGGGCTGTTTTATTCTCTGATCTTCAGGCAAGCTTTATTTATTAAAATACAAATAAAATACCACTACAGTCATGGATGGAGGTTTTCTCTGTACTGTGCTGCTCAAATTGTAGGGAGAGTTGGTGGAGCTAGTTCCTTGGAGTCAAGACTGACTCTAAACTTGTAGTTTAGATTGTAGGCTGTAGCAGATATGGCCACAAAGTCTGTTGTAGCCCAAACACAAGTCTGTCTGCCTGAGGTTTCCTGTCCCTTCTGGTTCTTGGGTGGGCACAGAAGCTCTATCTTTGGACATGGACCTGAGACGAGAGCCTCGGGACCTCTTCTCAGTGTTGCATTTTATCATGGTGGGCCCGCTGCTAAGTTCTACTTTGAATTGTCTCTCCTGTTAGGTGAGTGGCATCTCCGTAAGCTATGCTGAGGTAGGAGGGACAGGGATAATTTGTTCTTCTTTTCTTCTTCAACATATCTTTTCTCATTATTCTACTAAAATTAGGAACTATGCTCATTCCTCAGCTGTCATTGGTAGTTGTGAGGACACATTTGGATGTAGTGTTTATGAAGGTGTGTGGAGTGTCTTAGTCCACTTCTTCCTTTATATGCCTCTGGCCATATTCTAGAGTAGTGGGTGGGAAAGAAAGATCTGGAGGAGGTCTTGCTGTGTCCTCGGCAGCTCAGACAGCTTTATGGTGCAGTCCTGGAGCAGGCTTTGAGGATGAAGTTGCATTAAGGCTCCAGCATAGACTTCCATAGTTTATAAATATATTTGTTTCAGCTGAGTAGAATACCTCTGATGGTTACTAATGGAAACGCTAATTCTAGTCAGAACAGGGTTTTTGAAAAGAACTATCAGAATACATTTCATGTTTTTCACTGGAAAGATGACAATATTTCTTTCAACTGAGATAGGAACCAAAATATTTCAGTCACTCCTGTGACACTAATGAATCACAGACACAGTGAGCTTGCCAAAAATACACAAGGAAAATACATTCTTGGTGGTGCCTGAAGGATGTCGGGATTGAAGAAAATTATTGTTCAAGCTTCAACCTTGAGTGAATAAATGAATGAGAGGTGTCTCAGAAATGGGTCTAAAAGATGTTCTCTGTCTACAGATCCTGAAAACATTTGCTCATAGAACCAGTGTGAGGAGAGGTTTATTTTGTTAGTCTGGAAAAAAGACATCAGTATCTATGAGTGCATATATATCAATGCAACTTTTTATTAAACACCGTCTTCTAAGTACATAGTCATGCGGTACCTAAAACACCATATCTATTGGGTACTTTTGTTGATATCACTTTACAGATGAATAAGTAGGCTTAGATAGGTTTTTTCTTGCCGAGGTGTGGTGGCTGCTTCTACTGAGCTCTAGAATCATCTATGATTACCTAAAAAAAATGCTTTTTAACACCCCTTGTCCCCAGGCACAGGCTGAAGATGAAGAAACCATTATGTTAATTATTATTGTTGCTGTAGTATGTGTGCATCATGTGTGATTGTGCATGCATGTCATGGATCATGTTAGGAGGTCAGAGGACAGCTTGGCAGCATTCGTTCTCTGCTATCTTTGTGGGGCTTGTGGGGATGGAACTCAGGTTGTCAAACTTGAATCACTGGTTGGCATGCATCTTTACTCACTAATCCATGTCACTGGTCCTGAGACTGGTAGATTTTTTTGACTGCACAGCACTGTAATATGCTAGTTCAGAGTTATATGTATAGGCTAAGAATCTAGGCCAAGATTACATAGGAGGTGGTAGAGATGAAGAATCGAGTTCTGGCAGTCATCGGAACTGAATATCCGATTACTACCTCAACCATGTCAGAAGTGCCAAACAAGCAGAAGTAAGCACACAACTTAAGAAAAGAGGGCCACTGATGTAGGGGGTCTGGTAATGAGTAGTAGATAAGACAGTGGATGATAAAATATGCTTTTGTGGATAGATATAACCTGTGTAATGTTAGTACCATCATTGGTTGTCACCTGGTAGGCGTGCAGGACATGACATCTATATTCTTTTAAACAAAAGGACATTATAATTTCACTTGCAAACTTTTCCTGGCGGGGCGGTGGTGGCTCACGCCTTTAATCCCAGCACTCGGGTGGCAGAGGCAGGTGGATCTCTGGGAGTTCAAGGCCAAATTAGTCTCCAAGAGCTAGCTCCAGGACAGGCACCAAAGCTACAGAGAAACCTTGTCTCGAAAAACCAAAAAAAAAAAAAAAAAGAAGAAAACTTTTCCTGTTTACCCACTGACTGAAGAATCAAGTACTGATTGTGTGTCTTGGTGACTTTTCAGAATATGACCACTGTCTAGTCTGGAAATTTGAGCCAATGTTGTTCCGCTCTACCCTGGATGAGCTGCATTAGTACTCAGAACAGTTGCTTACAGTCTTTAAGCTTTTGCTTAGCTGTCCCCATTCAGCATTGATCTCTGGAGGTGTTTCCCCATCTGATTCCCTTGACTTGCTGCTGCTCCCGACGAGTCTACCTGGGAAGCCATAGCTCTCTTCCCGGGCTTTTCTCAGACACCACTTCACATGTTCTTTTCAGATTAAGCTGGAGCATGAAATGGCTATGACTTCATTCTTCCTGGACCCTGCTAAGCACCTGTTCGTTAAATTTAAGTAAATTTTCATTCATTAGACACTACTTCACCCAGTCTTTTCAGATTAAGCTGGAGCTTGAAATGGCTTTGACTTCCCCTTTCCTAGAACCTGCTCAACATCTGTTGGTTGAATTTAAAAAGTCTTCATTCATTATATTTTGATCACATTCCTTCCCTTTACCCAGTTCCTCCCAGATCCTCTGCACACACCTACTTCATGTCCTTTTTCTCTCTATTAAACAAATCAAAAGAAGCAAACAAA
The DNA here is from genome assembly GCF_037038515.1 of Microtus pennsylvanicus. Classification (NCBI taxonomy): domain Eukaryota; kingdom Metazoa; phylum Chordata; class Mammalia; order Rodentia; family Cricetidae; genus Microtus; species Microtus pennsylvanicus. The sequence continues at coordinate 30,438,046 of NC_134601.1, forward strand.
AACCCAGTAAGACAAAAATACCAAACCAAACCAAACCCTGTAGTGAGGTTGATGTACCCAGTAGCAAGCCACTGGAGAAAACTGACTTTCCCTTTTCCTGCAGGCCTCAACTGCAGACAGCTTCTTAGTTAAGAGTAGGACCTTGTGTCAACTTCCCATTCTCAGTGCTGGGACTTTGCAAAAACACACATTTTAGCTTTTGTTGTTGAAGGTTGGCTATGTCATTTATTATTCAAGCAGGCACGCTTCTGAGAATGACAGGGTGGTCTCATAGTGCCTATGACCTATCAGGTTCTTGGTATCATTAACAGGCCCAGGTATAGGTTTTATCATGTGGAGTGGGACCTCAAATGCAATCCAAAGGTTGGTGGTTACCCCTATGACATTTGTGCCACGTTAGCACTGTGTATCTTGCAGGCAGGTCACTATTGTGCTTCACAGGGTTTGTAGATGAGCGAGATTGATGATTGTTTTTCTCCTTCAGTAGAGTGTATGGCACTTTCCTGTACTATGAATGCTAGTCAGTAGGTGGTGAACTGTCTAGATAAGCACCTGCTCAGGATCTCTATGCTGGATTGTATAAGTTTCTGGTGGATTCCATAATAGGTTCATACTGCTAGGTTGTAGAGAGTAACCAATAGTGTTTTCAATAGACTGCAATGTTTAGAGATGGGACTATGATGATGGAGGAAGGTCATTGGCTAATAAAGGAACTGTGTTGGCCCATTTTATTGGTTAGGACATAGGTGGGAGGAGTAAACAGAACAAAACGCTGGGAGGAAGAGGAAGTGAGGTCAGACTCCACAGCTCTCCTCTCCGGAGCAGACGCCTCAGAGAGACGCCATGCTCCCTGCTCCAGGGAAGATGCACGCTATGAAGCTCCGACCCAGGATGGACTTAGGCTAGAATCTTCCCGGTAAGACCGGTGCTATACAGATGATAAGAAATGGGCTAGTCCAGGTGCGAGAGTTAGCCTAGAAGAGGCTAGGTAGAAATGAGCCAAGCAGTGTTTAAATGAATACAGTTTGTGTGTTGTTATTTCGGGGCAAAAGCTAGCCGGGCAGGTGGCTGGGGTGTTGGGGACGCAGCCCCGCCGCCCTTATTACTACACTATGAGACCTTTTTGGCCAACTCACACACACACACACACACACACACACACACACACACACACACACACACAAAAGATGTAGCTTTTCCTGATTTGGGGGTTTTATTTGGTAGCATTTGATGTTTACTTGGGACATTATTTTCCCCATTATATAATAGTGGCCAGTGCAAAATGGATTTTTCCCCATTTTTTGTGTGTGCTTATCTTTGTTTTTTTTGGGGGGTTGGGGAGAGAAAGAATTTGAAGTTGTGTGAGAAGGGTGGAGGCATCTTGGAGGAATTGTGGCAAGATAATGAATATAACAAACATTTTTTGAAAAATTTAAAATTAAAAAAGAAAATAAATATATGTGCTGCCAAAATGACAGACGGTACATAAAAGTCCGATCATGGTTTTTTCTACTTAATGGGAAAAAAATCAGGTTAAGTAAAATAATAAATGACTCATGTGTATTTTAACAAATACGTTTTTTAGGATGGTGTACTGGCTGGTTTTATGTCAACTGGAAAAACGAGTTAGAGTCAACAGAGTGGAAGGAACCTCAGTTGAGAAAATGCCTCCATAAGATCCAGTGATCAATGGGGGAGGAGGGCCCAGCCTATTGTGGGTGGTGCCATCCCTGAACTGGTGGTCCTGGGCTTTATAAGACAGTAAGCTGAACAAGCTATGGGAAGCAAGCTAGTAAGCAGCTCCCCTCTATGGTCTCTGCATCAGCTCCTGCCTCCATGTTCCTGCCCCCCACGAGTTCCTGTCCTGACTTCCTCCAGTGATGAACAGCAATGTTGAAGTGTAAGCCTAAAATCCTTTCCTCCTCAACTTGCTTTTTGGTCATGGTGTTTTGCTACAGTGATAGAAACCCTAACTAAGACATCTGGAGAGACAGTTCATCACTTGAGAGCGCTTGTTGGACAGTCATGAGGTCTGGGGTTTGATTACCAGCACCCATATGCATTGGTTTGAATGAGAATGGCCCCCATATATTCGTATATTGACATGCATAGTCTTCAGTTGGTGGCACTATTTGGAAAGGATTAGGAGGTGAGTTGTTGTTGGAGGAGGTATGTCACTGGGGGTGGCTTTGAGGTTTTAAAAGCCCATGCCTGGCCCAGCCTATCTTTCTTTGCTTGATTCCTGCTAAAAAGGATGTGAAGCTCTCAGCCCCATGCCTGCCATGCATGTGGCCGTCTTCCCTGACATTGTGATAATGGACTAACTCCCTAAAACTATAAGCCACCTCGGTTAAATTGTTTTCTTTACAAAATTTGCCTTGGCCATGGTGTCTCTTCACACAATAGAATAGTGATTGAGATACCACGGATGGAGCCTGACATCTTGCTAATATCATCTGTAATTCCTTTCACGTGATAGGATTCAATATTCTCTTCTGGTATCCGCATCTACAAAGGCACATACACATGCATAGAAACATAAATAAAAGAAATCTAAAATTATTACTTATACATATTTTTATGAATGCGTAAGTGTCCAATTACTTGCTAATCCTGTGATGTAGTACATGCCATGACCTTTCTTTTGAGGATGTCCCTTGACTAGTGTTCCATAGCCTCTTTTCTTTTCTTCTTTTTGTAGAAGTCACATCTGTAATGCATTGTCTCTGATTTCTACAGCACTATCTTTAAAATCCAGTGACATTCTAAAGATAATTGCAAGGTAACAAGCAATAATTTTCTTCCTAATTTTTACAGTTGTCTTATCTCCAATTAATTGGACATCATTTTTAAAGAAAACGATTCCACTTTAACCGGGCTTACCAGATTTTAGAAGTAACTCCTTTCACAGGCATAGTCTATCTGCATAAAAGTTTATTAAAGTATACAGCGAAATAGCAAATGGAATAGGCTGAAATGGGTTTTACTTTTAACTTATTTGTAATTTTAAAGTGATTAATTTATTTTTCTTTATGCATATGAATTATTGTCTGTGCTTCTCTATGTGTACCCCATGTGTTCCTGGTGCCTGTAGAAGCCAGACGAGGATGTCCGATCCCATAGAACTGCAGTTACAAATAGTTGTGAGCAATGTTGTGGGTGCTGAGAGCTGAACCTAGGTCTTTTGCACAAGCAACAAGTACTTCTAACTACTGAGCCATCTCTCCAGCTCTTATTTGTTTTTGTGTTGTTTTATCAAAAGATGTTTTCGAGCACACTCAACCGATCTTTGCTAAGCTGAAAGTACTATGGATGGGCGTTATAAAACTTGGGGAAAGGGTATCAGCACACACACACACACACACACCACAAAAATGGCTCAGTGAACCTTATGGATTAGTCATTAGGTTTTCTACATAGAATGGAAAAGCTTTGTTAATCTGATTGTTTTTGGGAAACTGGTTAAGACAATATTTGCCATAGAAGGTTCTAGTCAATATTTAAGAAATGTAATTGAATCTCTGTGAGTTCGAGGCCAGCCTGGTCTACAAGAACTAGTTCCAGGACAGGAACCAAAAAAGCTACGGAGAAACCCTGTCTCGAAAATTAAAAAAAAAATGTAATTGAGTCTGTAGAATGACTTTTTAAATTGATTTTTATTGAGCTCTACATTTTTTTCTGCTCCCCTCCCTGTATCCCCCCCCTTCAACCCTCCCCCAAGGTCCCCATGCTCCCAATTTACTCAGGAGATCTTGTCTTTTTCTACTTTCTACTTCTCATGTAGATTAGATCTATTTAAGTCTCTCTTAGTGTTCTCATTGTTGTCTGAGTTCTTTGGGGTGGTGATTTGTAAGCTGGTTTTCTTTGCTTTATGTTTAAAAATCACTTATGAGTGAGTACATAATGATATTTGTCTTTTTGGGCCTGGGTTACCTCACTCAATATGATGTTTTCTAGCTCCACCCATTTGCCTGCAAAATTCAAGATGTCGTTATTTTTTCCTACTGTGTAGTACTTAATGGTGTAAATGAACCACATCTTCCTTATTCATTCTTTGGTCGAGGGGCATTTAGGTTGTTTCCAGGTTCTGGCTATGACACACAATGGTGCTATGAACATAGTTGAGCACATGTCCTTGTGGTATGATTGAACATCCTTTGGATATATACCCAAAAGTGATATTACTGGGTCTTGAGGAAGGTTGTTTCCTAATTTTCTGAGAAATCACCACATTGATATCCAAAGGGGCTGTACCAGCTTGCACTCCCACCAGCAATGCAGAAGTGTTCCCTTTACCCCACAACCTCTCCAGCATAAGTTGTCATCAGTGTTTTGGATCTTGGCCATATGGAATGACTTTTAAGCAATCAGTAGTATTAGAATTTTATCTACACTGTCTATGAAAGGGGAAATGCAGATGCAGTGATCAGTTTTTTAAAATTAAAATTATAATATGAAGTCTCTGACCACAAGCACGTCTCATCCTTCCACTGCACTTTTATTTTCTCTGTAGCACTTGACACCGTATAACACACGAAATACCTTAGTTATTTAGTGACCTCCTGTCGTTTGTCCCTGTACAGTCAAATAAGAGATCAGTGAGTTTATTGAGCTCTACATTTTCCTCTGCTCTCCTCCCTGTGTCTCACTTTCCCCTTCAACCCTCCCCCAAGGTCCCCATGCTCCCAGAAGTTTGGGGGTCTCTTTGCTTATGTGTCACCGGAGCACAGATCCAGAGAGCAGTATACAGTAGGTGCTCAGTAAGTGTTCCCTGAATAAGTAAATGCACAAATTAACAATTTCAAAAATCATCTAAGCTGTAAGAAACCTTTGAGATGATCTAGTTCAATATACCATCGCTTACAGGTTCAATATTTAACTATAGTCACAAAGAACTGGGTTCACGTTCCTCACTTTGTATTTGCCATGTGATTTTGGGCTAATAACTAACTTTTTCTCATCTATGAAGTGGAGATAGTAATAGTGAAGTATAAGGTGGGGATTTCATGAGATTATACATGTAAAGCTCCAGTATAGTGTTTAACACAGAGAAAGTTTCTACTAGTCCAAGTTTACAAATACAAATCACTTCAAAAGTTGGGCACTGGCGATTTTTTTGTGTTATTGGCAATTGAATCCAGACCCCTTTGCATCTTGGTTAAGTGTTCTATCACTGAACTACATTCTCAGCCCCCAAGGGAAATGTTTTTTAGACAGTTTTACTAGAGAACCCAAGTTAGCCTTAAACTCACAATCCTCCTGCCTCAGTTTCCTGAGTCTTGGAATTACAGGTGTTTGTCAGGATGCCTTTTAATTCCTTCTATTCAACATTTAATGCAAAATGTTTAGTAAAAGAAGCGATAACGGAATCAAGAAATCTAACAGGGAAAGGGAAGATAATGCGTAGATGAAGAAGAAGTTGGAGGGGCAATGGCAAGGATGGCAAGGACTCATTACCAGACTAAAGAAAATGTCTTAAAACGTATGTGGGAAGCTAGAACCTTTGTAGACCTGTCTTGCAGGAACTGAACTGACAGGGAATATTTAGCTTCTATAGGACATATCACTTGAGGTAGCAAGCAAGTGAGAAGTTTCTCCCTTCTTGGCACTTTTCGTCTCTCTTCTACTATTTAGCATTCCCTGAACCTGGCTGGAATTCTGCCAGCTTGTGAGTTTGGGGAAGACAGTCAGCAGAGGTAAAGCCCTTCTCTGTTTGATACGGAGCAGAGCTGGAGGAGAATGAGAAATAGCATGCTGTTTAATCAACAACTATTGTGGCTATGATTGGCCTCACTAACACAATGCCGAGCTAGCTGGCTGGAGGCAGTCTGTTACATAAGGAAAAATGTATTAAGCGTGAATCAGAGACAGATTTTTTTTTGTCATATTTCACCCCATTTAGATTAGGCATAGTTTGACTGACTCACAAAGGATTGACTGGCTATTTTAATCCCTGTGGTTCAGCACATTGTGCTTCCAAGTTTATTAAATGTCAGCTCTGGACATAGGCTTTTCTCTAATCAGAAATTTGGCTACTTCTACATTTCACAACTGAATTTTACTTACAGTTCCATCTAAAATTAATGTAAACTGAAATGTTTAATTTTTCGATGTTCAGCTTAAACAGCCCAATTATGGACAAAATTTAAATTAAAAACTCGGCAGGAATCAGATGGCTTATGTCTCTGTGTGATGGCTTTTATATTAAATGCTTTACATGAATGCTGTTGTTTATCTTGGAAACAGGTTGTCATGCATATTAATGAGACCCAGGTGTTACCTTCATGCTGTTTTCTTTGCAATGCAGAAAGTCTTTAAGTATATTTTACAAGTATTTATTATAATAATTAGAAGGAAGTGCTCTACTCATAATGTTTGCCAGCTTCTTCTCTTAATTCCAGCTAATTTCAGAACTTCCGTCCTTTCTCATTGAACATTTGTATTTTGGATGCTGAAGGATTGTATACAGACTTGGTGGACTGATGTTTCAGAGGCACTTGATAATGCTAAAATCCGTCCTGGAGATCTTCCAATAGCAAAGGCTTTATGTTTGCACAAGGTAACTACTTGGCTCACCCCTTGCTGTTTTTCCATTTTCCTTCCAAGATCAGAGAGTGGCCAATAGATGGCATACTTTAAAAAAAAAAAACAAGCCAAGTCCTTTATTATTTTCTTATTTTTAGTGGGGCATGTAAAAAAAAAAAAGACTTTTTTGCTCATTTCAGAGACCACTTGGAAGTATCAAAAGTTCTCTGGTCAGAACTGGTTCTGCAGCGGTTATCCCCCTAATTACCCGAGACAGGTGCTATGGTGCTTGTCTTCAAAGGTATAGCCCCTTTCTGAGTGCTGCAGGCACACACTTCACAGCGTTACTACTAACAGCTTTTTAGGATCCATGAAATGCTGAGCATTAATCTATGTTCTAATAATGCCAGAGTATATAAAACACCCGACTTTGTGGAATGTGTAGTCTCACCAGACTTGTACATATAGTTTGAGGCCCACGACTGGCAAAGTGTGGCGAATAGGAGAGCATGGAATGTTCTGCCCTAAACAAGTCGTCTATATCATACCCTCTTCCTCCTATGGATCTTATCACAGAGCTCCTTCTCCTAAGGCTTAGGTATCGTTTCAGAAGAGGGGGCAGAAAGACTGTAAGAACCATAGGTTGATGACTGATAGAAAATAGTGTTTTTTGGACACAACAGAGCAGTTGCACATATGAATTCCCAGCAGTTGCGACAGAACATGTAAGGCCTGCACAGGCTGAAAACAAACAACATCCTGTCCCTAGTTAAGAAGGTAATGACAGTCAATAGATGCTAGGGGAGGGGCAGTCAGTTTTCCTTAAGGGTGTGGCTCTTAGTCTCACATCCAGTAATATGGTTAGCATAAATGGACATAAAGATAGATAAATAGGAAAGAGGGGATGGATCTTGGAGTGTTAGAAGAACTCTATCAAGCTTATTATGTCTGTAAGTGTAAATTATAAAAATATAAAATATAACAACAAGAAAGAAGTGTCAATGGTATCTATAGATTAATTTGGAACTCAGTAGGAACAACCAACACAGCCTCAGTATTTGGAATACAGCTCCGAAAGGAGATGGTATTTTTGAAGCCTTGAAAAAGGGCTGAAAGTATGTTCTTGGGTGGGAGCACACAGTCAAGGCGACGAGGAAACACTGAATAACTCTGAAGATCAGTACTTCTGTGTTCTTATGGTCGGGACAAGATGTTATGGGAAAGACTGAGAAATGAAGGCCAGCCCACAATGCTGTGGGGAGTTGTTGGTTCTTGTGGTCGGCGTATCATCAGAGAGAGTGAGGTGGGGGTAGTAGGATGTAGGGAAGAATATGTGTTTTCTCTGAGGCCAGAAATGAGATATGAGATGAACAGTACTTTATTATGAAAGCTGACTTACTCGCCCTGAGGATTCTCTCTCTGAGTATGGGTGTGTGAAGACTTTTAAAATCACAACAGAAAAAAAAGCCACATCCAAAGAACTTAACTTTTAAAATAACATTTATTGCAGTTTATTTCTGATAGAAATGAACACATGTTCATTTTTAAACTGTGGAGAGTACAGAAAAATCACAAAGGATAAAATCAGAATCACTAATAATCCTGATATTCAAATAACAGTTTTTCAGTACGTTGGGGGCTTTCCTTCCAGTCCTTTCTGTGCACACAGACACTAACATGCACATATGCACACACATATATTCTCACTCACACATGTAAACATTTTATACGATTGGGATATATTAGATATATTATTCTGCAATCTTCCCTTTCACTTAAAATTGTATACTTAGAAGTTTTCCACATTATCATGCGTTCTTTTAAAGCTATTTAATAATTGTGCATCTCAGTCATTTTTCTATTGCTGTGAAGAGACACCATGACCAAGGCAACTCTTACAAAATAATTAATTATGCCAGCAGCCATGCTTCCCACTGGGATGATAGTGGACTACTAACCCTCTGAAACTATAACAGTGGAGCAGTAACTGAGATCTGCATCTGATTTATAGGCACACATGCATGTGCGCGCGCGCACACACACACACACACACACACACACACACACACACACACACACACGGAGCTAATTGAAGATGGTGTGGGCTCTTGAAACCTCAAAGCCCACTCCCAATGACACACCTCCTCCAACAAAGCTACACCTCCTAATCTTTCCAAATACTTTACACCAAGTGGAGACTAAGCATGCAAATCTATGAGCCTATGGAGGCCATTCTCATTCAAACCGCCACACTAGGCCATTAAACTTATATGTAATTAGTTGTTCCTTTTCTACTACCAGACAGTTATTTTCCTCCCTTGTCTTGTTATTATACATAATGCTATAAAAATCATCTGTCTGCATCAAAATTTTATATCATACTGATTATTTTCCATTATATGAGTTCTGATAAGTGAGTGCATATTTTTTTCTCAGAATTTTAATGGATTTCGATAAATGGTCTGCTAGAAACATTCCACTTTTACATCTGCTTGTTATAAACGTCAAATGAGTGCTGCTCGCTTTCTACAGTTCTGCACATTTCATCAGGGAAACTGGGATGTCATTTGTTCTGCTCCATTAGCTCACTGGTAAATTTTGCTGGCCACCTTTTAAACATTCTGCCAGCCATTTGTGGTGTTTTGTGAGTTTCCCATGTGTAGCTAGAAAGAGTCACATACACCTGGAAGGGAGGTATAGGAAGGAACGGCTGGAATCTGATGCGAGGTTCTAATGACTTTCCCTACCCCCCCCCCCTTTTATGAGAGAGCAGCAGCAGCAGGCCTTACTTGAGGGTCTCTTGCAAGTAGTCACAACTGCTCCGATGAGAATGATAATAATGGCTATTGTGCTTTGAGACTATCATTCTATAAGACTCTAATGACAACATTAGAATTTTTTTTACTTTCATTCTTTGATAAATATTCTCTATTATTAGATACTCACTCATGATGTTTTTCTTTTCAAAACTTTTTATTGAAAATTATTCCGCTTTTAAGTTTATGTAGAATTTATCTGATACATACTTGAGAAAAAGACTGAAAATTGAAATAGTGTGTTCATTACTTGAGTGTTTATTGAATAATTTATATAACTTCCTTCTGTATTCAAATGCCAGGTTTACTGTATAGCAAATGCTCATGTAAATCCATATTTCTTTCTGGACTTGTTCTGTTACTGAAACAGATATCACTTACAATGATTATAGATTTATTAGATATCTAATACCTGAATGTGAACAGTCTTCTTTAATAGTTTTATTTAAAATTTTTTGCTAGTCTTTGGTGTTTGCTATTCCATTTACTTTTAGACTTATTTTGTACACTTTCTGTAGCAATAAACAGACTACAACGATATTTTATTTTTGATTTATTTATTTTATTTTATGAGTATACAAACGTTTTGCTCACATGTATTGTATATGTACCGTGTGTACGCCTGGCATTTGAGGAGGTCAGAAGAGGATGTCAGATTTCCTGAAAGTGGAGTTACAGATGGCTATGGTCCACCATGTAGGTTTTGGTAATTGAGCCCAGGTCCTCTGCAAGAGCACCATCTGTTCTTAATCACTGAATCATCTCTTCAGCCCTAACTATAGTTTGTACTGCAATCATGATATAATTCTAGAAAAAGAAGTTGACTTTTGTAATATATGTTTTTCACAGCTAAAAGTATCCCAGTACTTGACCTTAAATACATTATAGAGTTATAATGGTAAAGACAATCTGGTGCTGCCATAAAACGTACAGACCAATGGAGTACAATAGAGGGTAGAGAAACAAAGCAGCAAAGCCATGGCCACCTCCTTTCTGACAAAGTTGGTAAAAACATGCAGTAAAAAGAAGACAGAGTATTTAACAAGTGGTACTAGAAAAACTGGATAACCCTCTGCAGAAAAAAATGATATTAGATTCATATCTTTCATTTCATACAAAAATCAATTTGAAATAGATCCAATACCTTAGTTTAAAATGTGAAATGCAGAAACTACTAGAGAAAAACAAGAGAATACTCTTCAAGATGCTGGAGTAGGGAAGGACTTTCTGAACAGAACTTAATAGCACAGGAATTAGATGCAAGTATCAAGAGATGGAACTATGTAAAATTTAAAAGTTTCCATGCAGCAAAAGAAACTATCAACAGAACATAGAGACAGCACACACAAATGTGAAAAATATCTACCAGCTATACTTCATACACAGAACAGATGTCCAGAATTTACAAAGAATTAAACACCAAAGTAACAAAACTGCCATTCATTAAATATTCATTAAATAGAGCTTTATTTTTTTGTGAAGATACTTTTCAAAAGTAAAACAAAGCAAAACAAAACACAAATGTCCAATAACTACTTTAAAAAGTGCTCAACATCTCTAGTCATTAGGGAAATGTAAATTAAAACTGTTTTGAGATACCACCTCACCCCAGTCAGAATGGCTATCACCACGAAATCTGATGATTAGTGCTGGAAAAAAATGTAGGGAAAGCAGAACACTTATTCATTGCTGGAGGAGTAAAATTAACACAGCCATTATGTGATGTGTGATTCCCCTCTGTATGCTGTGAATATGATTGGTTAATTAATAAAGAAAACTGTCTTGCCTGTTGATAGGGCAGAACTTAGGTAGGTGGGGAAAACTAAGCTGAATGCTGGGAGAAAGGAGGTAGAGTCAGGAGAAGCTATGTACCCCCTCCCCCGGAGCCAGATGGAAGAAACTTTAGCCAGTAAAGTAAGCCACAGCCACGTGGCGATACACAGATTAATAGAAATGGGTTAAATTAATATGTAAGAAGAGTTAGCCAATAAAAAGCTAGAGCTAATAGGTCAAGCAGTGATTTAATTAATACAGTTTCTGGGTGATTATTTCAGGGCTAAGCGGCAGGAACCAACAAGTGGTCTTATTACTACAATTATGGATGTTGGTTTGGAGGTTCCTAAAAATAATAAAACTATAACTACCATATGACTCATTTATTCCATTCCTGGGCAAATACCCAAAGACCTTCATGTCTCAAGTAGGACTTGCAATGTTGTGATAAAACAACATGTCCAAAAGCAACTTGGGGAGGAAAAGGTCCATTTTATCTTACAACTCTCAGATCACACTCCATCATCCAGGGAAGTCAAGGAAGGAACTCAAAACAAGGCAGAAACCTGGAGGCAGGATCTGATGATGCAAAAGCCATGGAGAGGTGCTTCTTTCTGACTTGCTCTCTATGGCTTGCTCAGCCAGCTTACTTAAACACTTCAGGTGGGCAGGACCACCTACTCAGGGGTGGCACCACCCACAGTATGCTGGGCCCTCCCACATCAATCAAAAATCAAGAAAATCCCCTCCAGACTTGCCTACAGGAAACTAGTTTAAAAATAATTTTTGATATAATATATTTTTCTATCATATTCTTTCCCCTCTCCCAACTCTCTCTCTCTCTCTCTCTCTCTCTCTCTCTCTCTCGCTCTCTCTCTCTCTCTCGCTCTCTCTCGCTCTCTCTCGCTCTCTCTCGCTCTCTCTCGCTCTCTCTCGCTCGCTCTCGCTCTCTCTGTAAGAAAACAAATTAAAAAATTAAAAAACAAAGAAACCCCACGAAAATCCAAACAAAACAAAAAATACCAACAAGACAAAAATATCAGCCAGGCAGTGGTGGCACACACCTTTAAGCTCAGCATTTGGGAGGCAGAGGCAGATAGACCTCTGTGAGTTTGAGGCCAGGCTGGTCTACAAGTACTAGTTCCAGGACAGACTCCAGAGATACACAGAAACCCTGTGTTAAAAAAATACCCCCAACCCAAAAAGACAAGAAATATCAAATCACACAAAAATGTACAAAACATCCCTATGGAGTCTCTTTTGTGTTGGCAGACTACTGCTGGGTGTGTCCTGGAGTGTGGTTAATGTACTCAGTTACATTGTGCTGGAGAAACTGATTTTTCCTTTTCTTGCAGGCATCAATTGCAAATAGCATTTTTGAACCTGTTGTAATAGGAGCGGCGGGCTACATTCCTGGCACCCGGCCACCCGCATGGCTAGCTTTATACCTGAAATAATTACACAGAAACTGTATTCTTTTAAACACTGCTTGGCCCATTAGCTCTAGCCTCTTATTGGCTAGCTCTTACATATTGATCTAACCCAATTCTAATATCCCTGTAACACCACGAGGTGTCTTACCAGGGAAGATCTTAACCTGTGTCTGTGTCCAGTGGGAGAATCATGGTGACTGCCCACTGCCTTCTTCCCAGCATTCTGTTCTGTTTACTCTGCCTACCTAATTTTCTGTCCTATCAGGCCAAGCAGTTTTCTTTATTAGTTAACCAATGAAAGCAACAGATAAGATACAAGATTCACCTCCATCATGAACCCATTCAGGTCTCATGCAAGGTATCACAGGCTCTTTGAGTTAATCTGTTTATTAGTACTGTTGTGTATGGGAGATGTTATTTTCTTGGCATTATTCACTAATTTTGTCTCTTACAATCCTTCTACCTCCCCTTCCATATAGATCCCTGGGCTTTGAGGGAAGGGGTTTGATAAAGACATCTTATTTAGGACAGAATGCTCCAAAGTATCTTATTCTCTGCACATTGTCTAGCTGTTTTAAGTTACCATCTATGAAAAGAAGACTCTTCTTTAATGAGGGTTAATGGAGTCATTAGTCTATGGCTATATCAATATGTCATGAGGTGTCATTTTATTGCTATGTTCCTTTAGCAGAATAATAGTAGTAAGTTTTTCCCTAGGGCCCATGCCCTATCCAGTCTCAAGTTCTGGCCACTTAAGCAGTGTCAGATATGTGTTCCATCTCATGGAGTGGGCCTGAAATTCAATCAAAAAGTTGTTGGTTCCTCCCATAACATTTATGCTCCTATCACACTAGTACATCCCCCAGGAAGGCTGCTGTTGTGAGTTTCAGGGTTTCTAGGTGGGTGATAGTGATGATCACTTTTCTCCTTCTTGCACTATGAACACTAGCTAGGAAGGCTAGTTGGGCACTGATAGATTTCTCCATCTTTGTTGCCATAATTAAGTTGGACAGTCTTATGGAGGTATTTTCTCAATTAAGATTCCCTGTTTCCAGATATGCATAGGTTCGTATCAATTGACAAAAACCAACCAGTACCTTCCATATCTTACCTGAGACATCTGCACACCTGTGCTTATTTCTGCTATATTTATGATAGCAAGGAAGTGGAACTAATATCATTGTCCATCAACAGATGGATGAATAATGAAAATATGCCACATGTGTATAATGGAATATTATTCAGCTGGACAGAAAAATGAACTCATGGAATTTGCAGGAAGATAGTGGACGTGGAAAGTATATTTCTTGAAGTGACTCAAACTCAAAAAGAAAAACAAAAGTGAACTCACCAGGTTGTATTTATTTATACTTATGTATATACACAATACACACCTACATACATCTATGTAACAATATTAAAGAAAAAGATGCTACCAACCTGTGTGGGGGGGGAAACATGAGAGCGATTTGAGGTGGGTAGTTGTGAGTGGATAGAGGGAGAAAGGGGAAGGGGAATATAGCCTAATTCTACTTTAATTTTTTTAAAAATTGAAAACTAAAAAAAGAACCTCTCGTGTTCTGTCTTATAGGGGGATCCTAGCCTATAATGTATATGAACACACACACACACACACACACACACACACACACACACACACACACACACACACGTCGTAAGTGTAGTTATAACATTTAGAAAGAAAACCAAGAGAGGATATTAGGCGATAAAGGAGGATGGATTCCAGACAAAAGGACAAGGGTGTCATGAAAGAGTATAGAAAGCTAATTTTTTCTAGCTTCAATTCCACCATAGATTTGTAAGAATTTTTCTGTTGTGGATAAATGAGTAAAAAATGTAACTGGTAGTGAAAGTATAAAAATGTAAGAGAAGCCTGATTCAGAATGGAGATCCCAACTGTATAGAAGTCCACTGAGATGTAGAGTTTGGGATTGGATAGATGTTTGCCTCAGTGATGCTATGCTATTGCAGCTGTGTAGTGTTTTATGAGTTAATTACAATAAAACAGTTTTATTTTAGAAAGAATATTTGGTTTGATCATTAATAAACACTTGATTATGAAGTATGTGTTCAGAAATTACTTTGAAAGCCCCGTATTCTTTTTTGTGGGCTTGTCCTAACAGACTGGGTGTGCATCCTGTGTCTTCATATTGAGGACAATTGGTTTACCATCTGGCCTGAGTGAGCAATGAATAACTGCGAGCCTGGGGAAGAAAATAGCTCAAAATGATTGCTAAGGCCTTCCTGACATTTATGCCATTATGTTTCTCAGATGTTTACAAGTACACATGTCCTCTCAGGTCACTTTGGACTCTTTCTTGACAAAGATACCCAGTTCAAGTTTTATTACTGATACAGAAGAACCTGGAGTTTTCTGAAGAAATCGCAGGAGTCAACACTTGACTAATGAGAAGAGACTTCACAACCCCCAAGAACTAGAGATGTGCTGGAGTTTTAAGTGGAGACCTAATTTTAAGGCACAAAATGTTGCTAAGAAAATTCCAAGTGATGAGACTCCCTGATTTGGTTGTTATCATTCCCAGACACGCCTACACAGTGTCAAACACACACACATATTCAGGAACACATATGTACTTAGCTATTTGAGCAGTAAAAGTTGGAACAATTTCACTGTTCAGAAGGGAAAAATTAGCTTTCAGTATTATATCATTTCATCCCATTTTTTTTTTAAAATGGAGATACTAAGAGTTTCCTTAGCTGGGGAAATTTGAAGACTGGGTAGAGAAAATCTGGGAGTGGGAAAACCCAGTCTGAAGTAAATAAACAATAGTGAGAAAGGCGATATTGATGGCTACTTCAAGGAAGAGAATTTCGCTGACTAAAGGGAGTTGAGTGTGTTTTGGGAAGCATGATGAAGCTCATTACTGAATTTGAGGTATTGATCACGAGTTCCATTGTATTTGCATCAAGATGAGAATTTGTGTTTGATCTATATCATACCTGAATAGAGGTGTCAACCAGATAGTGATGATTATTGGGGTACTCAGATAGTATCTGTAAAATCTCTGAAATTGTGAGATAAACCTTCGTAAAACATAGAGACCCTTGGAAATGCTTTGCTAAGTGGAAAAAGCCAGTGTGCTGACTAGTTTTAGGTCAATTTGACACAAGCTAGAGTCATTTGGGAGTAGAGAACCACAAGTGAGAAAATGCTGCCACCAGATTGGCTGTGGCATTTTCATGGTTGGTGATTGATGCGGGAGGGCATAGATCGCTGTGGGTGGGGCCACTCTGGGCTGGTGATTCTGGTGCTACAAAGAAGCAGGCTGAGACTCTATGGAGATCAGCACCCCTCCACAGCCTCTGCATCAGCTCCTGCCTCCAGGTTTCTGCCTTCCTTGAATTCCCATCCCGACGTTTCTCAAGGATGGATTGTTAGCTGGAACTGTAAGCTTGAATAAGCCAATTCTTCCCCAATATGCTTTTAATTGTGGTGCTTTATTATAGCTATATAAACCCTAAGAACGCCAGTCACAAAGAGCACAAGACTCCCTTTTATACGGTTTATTTATTTAAAATGACACACACGAAAATATATAGATAAGAAAGTATATTACTAATTTCCACAGATTTTTTTCTAATAATTAAGGAGCTCCCTAGGTAAAGGGCAGAATGCAGGCAGAATGAAGAGGTACTGTCTTCATGTGAGGAAGATATGGGGTTTTCTTTCTGTGGTGATGAACAATTTCAAAACTTAGATCATATGCCAAGAAACCACCCCTTTTTACTTTTATTTCAAGACAGGATCTAAGTTATGCAGGCTAGACTTGAACTTACTGTAGTTTAGGTAGGTTTTGAATTTCAGTGCTGCTTCAGGCTCCCAGGTAATTGAAACAACAGGTTTGTACCAGCAGCCCAGGAGGATTTACAACATTTATAACATATTCAACTTTCAATATCTCTATATTCTCTATCTGTAGGTTCAACTATTGATGGAAAATAATTTGAGGGCTAGGATGGTTGCAAACATAACTATCTGAGCTTGAGCCTCAAGACCCATATAAAGTTGTTGGACCATGGTATGCCTGTAATCGCAGCACTCTGGAGTCAGAGATAGAGGGATCACTAGAGCCTCTGTCCAGCCAACCTGCTCCACTTTGACAGGTCCAGTCAGTGAGAGACCCTGAATCAAAAAAAAAAAAGAACCTAAGAATGCCATGTGACCTTTCCCCCACCGCCTCTCATGTATGAACACATGCAATACACATCTGCTTTTAAAAAGTATGACTTTCCTTTGATCAGTTCCAAAGCAATCCATCAAAAGAATTATGTAGCATTTACTTCATATTAGGTCATGTCAGTAATCTACAAATGATTAAAAGTTCACAGAAGGATTTTATACCATTTTATACAAGGAACTTGAGCATCCTTGGAGTTGGGCATCTTCAAGTATGTGTGTGTGTATGTGTGTGTGTGTGTGAGAGAGAGAGAGAGAGAGAGAGAGAGAGAGAGAGAGAGAGAGAGAGAGAGAGATTGGACCAATGTTTTGTGGATACTGAATCATTTCTGATGATTAGTGTTGTCACCTTACAGAATCTAGAATCACCGGGAAAATGAGCTCTAACTATGAAGTCTGTGTGGGTATTCCCAATTGCTTTAATTGATGAGGGTGGTACCATTCCCCGGGTGAGCTCCAGCACTGTATGATGGAGAGAGGGAAATGTATCTTCTGATTGAGGATGTATTATGATCAGCTGCTCCAGGTTCTTCCTATCTTTGTATTTCCCATCATGATGAACCTTCAACTGTGAGCTAAAATAAACCTTATTTTCTTAGGTTATTTTTATCAGAGTATTTTATCACAGCAACAGAAAAGAAACGAATACAAAACTGTTAGTGAATTTTGTGGCATGCTAATTAAATTTCAATATAGGGTATTTTTGTATGTGTGTGAAGAGTAGAGAATAAAGACTTAGCACATTTATTGACTTGAATGACAGCAGTCACAAAACTCCTCGACTCTCTTATTTTCTTCATCTATGTTATTTACACAAGAGAGTTGTTCTGAAAACTCAATGTAATCTTAAAGAACTAAGCTCAAAAAATGGCACACGGTGTTTTATTAAGTGAAATAGGCCAGTCTCAGAAAGTCACATATCACATTTTCTTTTATTAGTTGTTCCTAGATTTTATATAGTCATGTAAGTCATATATATACATATAAAATGCAAGAGAAATTATCCAGAGCAACAAAGGTGACGAATGAGGAGAGGCATTAAAAAGAGAGAGGGATGAATATATGCGATGTACAATATATATCTGTATAAAAGTTTAAAGGAACAATCAAATTGAATTAAAAATAGACAGTTTTTGAACTTGATATTATGAAGCAATAGCAGGCACAGTGGAATCAAGTGGGCAATCAGGATGGAGGTTCCAAGGAGTAAGGATGGGGTTGGCACCCATCAGTCCTTAGAGTCAATCCCTTTATCCTCTCCTGTCTTATATTGCTGTCTGGGTAGTGTAATTTGTGTGTAGTGTGTGTGTGTGTGTGTGTGTGTGTGAGAGAGAGAGAGAGAGAGACAGAGAGACAGAGAGACAGAGAGACAGAGAGAGACAGAGAATGTGTGTGTGTATGTGTGTGTGTGTGAGAGAGAGACAGAGATAGAGACAGAGAGACAGAGAATGTGTGTGTGTATGTGTGTGTGTGTGTGTGAGAGAGAGAGAGAGAGAGAGAGA
This sequence comes from Microtus pennsylvanicus, assembly GCF_037038515.1. NCBI lineage: Eukaryota > Metazoa > Chordata > Mammalia > Rodentia > Cricetidae > Microtus > Microtus pennsylvanicus. Next base: position 30,456,314 of record NC_134601.1, read on the forward strand.
CAGAGAGACAGAGAGACAGAGAGAGACAGAGAATGTGTGTGTGTATGTGTGTGTGTGAGAGAGAGAGACAGAGACAGAGACAGAGACAGAGAGACAGAGAATGTGTGTGTGTATGTGTGTGTGTGTGAGAGAGAGACAGAGACAGAGAGACAGAGAATGTGTGTGTATGTGTGTTTGTGTGTGAGAGAGAGAGACAGAGAGAGAATGTGTGTGTGTGTGTGTGTGTGTGAGAGAGAGAGAGAGAGAGAGACAGAGAGAGAATGTGTGTGTGTGTGTGTGTGTGTGTGTGTGTGTGTGTGTGTGTGTGTGTGTGCTGGGCAGGGAAAGGATAGTGCCACCCAGCGATCTCAGATTAAGATATGAACGTGCATTTAAGCCTAGCTTTAAGTGACAACATAAAAACCCTTGCTTTTGGGGGACTTATCCAAGAATCCTTGTTGTTCTATTTAATTGTCCCATCAGTCGGAAAAACATAAGCTTTGCACTAAGCTTCCTATCCCACTGTCACTAAACTAAGAGGCTCTGCCTTTTTATAAAGTGAAGGAAAACTTTTATGATTTCTTAACTGAGAGATTGGCTTTAGGACTGTACTTTCCACGGAGTGTGCATGTGGGAATAAGCTTTCATTTAGTAATCATACCTACGCCTCTTCTAGAAACAAAGATAAGCCATCTTTCCTGTTCTTGGAACTATCTGGTCTATCGACTTGGCTTTCCAATGGTAATCGCTTGCTTGGTCAGCTTCTGCTTGGTGGTGAGTGGGAACTGGGGCACTGTTGAACACTTGTCCTTGAGAACTTTTCGGCAGCCAATGTAGCTATTTCCTTTTTTTGCCAATTAACTTAATGAACTCCTTCATGATGGCTCCTCTGAGGTTTGGTAAAAGTGAGAAGGAATATTGAAACCAATTATGCTTCAGTATTAGAAAAAAATATAACGAGTGGATAGATTGTTACCACTCGTGACAGAAGTAGCTCAGATATATGTCTGCAAATGATTGCAATGCAGGCGATAGGGAAACAGACAGATGAGTTCTGTAGCTTTTCAAGTTGAAAGTGAGAGCCATGGGAGTCAGAAATGTCTTTTTTTTTAAATCCTTTCTCTCTCCTCACCATGGTGCCTGTAAGAAAAGCTGACCTCTAAGGAAGGAATTATTCTTTATGGAACGTGGGCCGCTGCTCTTCATCTTGCTTAGGATGAAACTAGCTTGAATTTTGGGTTTCTTTTCAAAAACATTTTATTCTGTGTTTGTGGATGTTTTGCCTACATGCATCGAAATGAACCAAATGTGTGCCTGGTGCCTGCAGACTCCAGGAAAGTGCATTGCATCCCCCGGAACTGGAGTTACAAATGGTTGAGAGCCACTGTCTGGGTGCCAGGAACTGAACTCTGGATCTGGAAGAGCAGCAAGTGCTCTTCAACACTAAGCCAGCTCTCCAGCCCCAATTTTCAATTTCTTTAAGGGATGTTACTGACTTGCTAACCAGTTTTATAAGATTACCCGGTCTTCTTGACTGATTAATAAGTACTATTACTGAACTGTGACATGGCATCTCTGTAATTTTATACGGCAGTTTGATGACAAATTTTTGGCTGAATGGTGATAAAGTAGCTTGATGGTTTAGAGCCATTCCTCCAGTGAACTGCTTTGATGTAGGAAGTTTTTCAGAGTTTTATTAGAAGAAAACAGTTGGGAGGAAGAGCAGGGAGGAACTCTGCAGGGTAGTAAAGCCAGTTTGGCAAGACATTAGTAATGGAGAGCAGAGAAAGGCTTTTTGGAAGTTAATTTCAGAGCACAGCCTAAGGATTTAGTTTGCTGTCAGTGGAAGGTGGGTATGAGACTAGTAAATACTGCTGGGAATATTTAAGTCGAGGTGATGCACTTCAACAGCTTTAAGCAGCTCAATGTCTTGGAGGAATTGAATAGCAGTTCTTTAACTTTAGGGGAACAACATGATGATAGAGAAGAAACAGTGTCAGGCACCCCTAGGTCCTTGACCTAGTTTTATTAGTGGCTTCCTGTTGCCACTAGGTTTTAGCTACTTGAAATGTGTCTAGAGTAGTGCACTCGACTTCTTTACTGATATTATTTAAAGGGATGTCAAGTGTGAGAAGAAATACTTACATTTGAATCTTTTGCTTATAGTAAATGCTGCTTCTGGTGTTTAAAGGTAGAAACTGGAATTGGAATGAAGGATTTATAACATTCTAGAGCCTGCCACTTTAACTGGGAAGCTGTGCTTGGCTATTTTTGCCTGGGCTTGTGATGTTTCTGAAACAAATAGGACTTAGTAGTTCACTCTCATGAAATATAGTGTATCTACGTGCAGTAAGAACAGTCTTTAACTGTCTATAGCAATAATAAAACTAGTTTTCTGAGTTGCATTTTTCTTCCTTAACTAAGACTATTTGTACATATTTATTCCTTTCCTTGTTCATAGGAATAGGATGAATCTCAATCCATGAACATTTTCTTTTTCTTTTTTTTGATATTTAAACTTTTTTCTTGTCATTCCAGAATACATTTTTGTAAAAAAAATGTCCTTGTACATTTCAACCACAGTTTATTTATTTTACAAACTGACCAGTTTCTGCTCCCTCCTTTCTTCCAGTCCCTCCCCCCCCCAACTTCCCTCCTCATTCCTCCTCCTCCATCTCCATTCAAAAAGGGACAGCCCTCCCATGGGCTTGAACAAAGCCTGGCACATTAAGTTGAGGTAAGATGGAGCTCCTCCTACTGCCTCAAGGCTTGGCAAGGTAATCAGGCACTGGTCCTGATCTCACTGCTAGGAACCTTACAAACAGGCCAAGCTGCACAACTTTCATACACTTGCGGAGATTGTCAACAGAGAGCCTTCATCCAGGAACTGATGGAAGCAGATGCAGAGATCATAGTCAAGCACTAGGCCTTGCTCCTGGAGTCCTGAAGAAAGAGAGGAAGGATTGTATGAGCCAGGGGAGTCAAGATCATGATGGGGAAACCCAAAGAGACAGCCGACCTGAGCTCCTGTTAACACACGGATCTGGACCGACAGCTGGGGAGCCTGCATTCTTCTCCATATAGAATATTAACTCTTGATGGTTCCTGTGGTAGAGGCAAGAACTGTCTTCAGTGTTATCCTCTGGTGTACCTACAAGTCACCAACGGATAGTTCCCAACCCATGGTCACAGGACTGGTTCTGGTTAAACTAAGGGGGTCACAAAGAAAAAAAAAAGAAATGGATATAGGAAAGGGTGAGTAGGTGATTGACAGGGCTTGTAGGGAGATGAGAAAGGTGGGGGTGAGAGTAATTAAAGTGCTTTATATACTTGTATGAAACTGTTAAAGGAAGAATTTAATAAGAGTTGTAAAGAAATACCTTTAAGACAGTTAACTTTCTACCCCACCACTACTTGTTTGTCGATATCCTCTGTATTCTGTGTGACTATCCATGAGTACAGAATTCATCTGTTTGCATACCCTAGCTCCTTCTATCAGGTTTTGATGTTCTAGAGAGCAACTGCTCTGGTTTATGTGCCCTGCACTCCTCTGTGGGCTTACTACACAGCAGGTGCTTAACATATGTGTACCAAATAAAGGACTAAGTGTCTTTATAATGATGGTGGCTGGTTTTCTTAAGGCTAACCTTGCTGAAGTCATAAGTTTCCTCAAGGCACTACAAGACTTTCAAAACTTAGGATAGATTTTTTTCTCAGGATCTTACAAAGCTACTTTGAAATAATGGGAGCTACTGTGGGATTTTTTATCAAAACCAATATTGACAAGAACTTGGTCATGTGGGCTCTAGCTAGAACTATCACCCTGCCTCACTAAGGAGAACATTTCATTTCTCTCATTTGATGTAAAAATACATCCTTAAAGTCTCATAGGTACAGAGTGCTAAGTAAAGCAGCAGGGATGAAGGTGATGTGTGCTGCTTAGCAATGGAACATGTGTACCAAATACTCTAATTGTGTTCCTGGATGATAGAGGTCAGAACGATAGCTACCATGCTAAAGAGAGGTAGGGGCAGGCATTCGCGAGATAAGACGTGAAATATGCTTTGTGATTTACAGGAGGCAGTGAGAATGATTGAAAACCTGTGAACTCGTATGTTTTTATGCTTGTCAGCAGGTATTTTTCTCCTTCCTTCAAAGTGCCAACTTTTTCATAATTAGTCTTTATTATTCAACCCCTTTGGAAAAAAAACAATCAGGGAAAAAATTAACCCAGCATTTAATAGCCGTTGCTGAAAAAGAAATGAACACATTCCAGCTTGTCAGGTACCTACTTAGCCCAGTGTGGCAAAGGACCTCCTTTTGATGACCGCAGTGACAGATTTCAAGAGCTTTGGCTTCCCAGGGATTTCAAAGGCTTTAAGAATCCCAGGTTTTGGCTTTTTTGTTGTTTGTTTTTCATCTGTGCCATCATCTTCAACAAAGGGAGCTTTGGACCCAGTGAGTCTTTCTGGTCTTACTCTTTATTTCAGAAAGCTTCACATTCTTATGTTCCTACTTGGTCTTTACCTCTTACAAAAGAATTCAAGTCAACTAACTTTCCTCCTGGTTGGATATTAACTCTGCCTATTTCCTCTAATAGTAGGAGTGCATTCAAGGGTGAAGTTCAGGCCTCTGAAAAGAGCTGGATGCTGAAGTGAAGGTAAAGCTTGGAGGAAAAGCTGCAAAACCAAATGCTGTATTTTCTTTTCAACATATAACCTTCAGTGCCTCAAAGAAATCCTTGTTCCGTCTTAGAACTGCTAAAGGCATGGACTAGAAAGTAGCTTGATTTCTTGTGCAGGTCCTATTCAGGTAACTGTAGCTGCTGTGAATCTCTACATGCAATAGTCACGTCATGTCCAAAGGACAGCGTTTTACAGAACTCCCTGTTCCCATCACCTGGCTCTTGAATTCTTCCTTGTCCTCTTGTATGATGTTTCCCCAGCTTTGGTGGGGATAGTGTTGTTAGCAGGATGAAAAAGTTGTTCCTTTTAGGGTTGAACTCTCACAATTGCTTATTCTTAACATTTTGACCCTGTACCCTCTGCAAAAGGAAACTCTCTAAAATTGAGACTGAAATGAATCAATGGGTATAAACATAAATCTTTAGAAGGCAGTCTGATAGCATGACCATTTAGCAATGTAATCACTGTAAGTTCTTCTAGCCAAGGGTTCTCTCTCTCTCTCTCTCTCTCTCTCTCTCTCTCTCTCTCTCTCTCTCTCTTCCTGGATATAGTATCAGGTTTGAATTCCCTCTCTGGAACAACCTTCAAATCCCATCAGAAGGTGGTTGGTTAATCCCACTACAGTCCTGTCATTCTTGCACCTCTGAGCACATCTTGCCTGTCAGGATAGGGCTATAGCATGCAGGATCAAGCACTGTAAGATTATTGATGCCTTTTCTTTCCCAGTATCCTGTATAACACCTTCTAGAACTATGAAAAGTAGTCAGCAGGAAAATAGTTTCCTGGCCAGTTTGAGACTTTTTTTTAAATGGCTGAAAGCCAAAGTATGAGGTGATTTTGATAGCTACTTACTAAAAATTTTGACTTTTCCCTGAATTGCTAAGCCAATTTGTTGCCTAGTTATCAGATCTTTCTCTCTCTTCATCTCTCTCTCTCTTTCTCCTCTCTCTCTCTCCTTCCTTCTCTCCCTCTCTGTTTTATTTTATCTAATTTTTTTTTTACAGATTTGCTTTTTTGGTTTTGCTCTTGGTTGTTACTTCTCTTGTTTTCTTTATATTTGTGTGTGTGTGCGCGTGTGTGCATGTTTTGTTGAATATGTCTGTAGACGCCAGAAGGTCCATGGCAATTGTCTTCCTCTATTGTTTTTTACCTTATTTATAACTTCAGTTTTACACTTATTTACTTGGTTATTTTTTGTGTGTACAAGTACATATGTGGAAGTAAGAGGACAACTTTTGGGACATGATTCTCTCCTTCCATCATGTGTGTTCTAGGACCGAGTGAACTCAGGTTGTTTGGCTTGCTGGCAGGTGCCTTTAACCACTGAACTATCATGCTAACCCTCCACCTTAGTTTTTAATTTGTGAAAGAGTCTTTCAACAAACTTGATGCTCTGAAGTTTGGCTAGACTGACTGTCTGGGGAAACTCTCGGGACCTTCCTGTCTTTACATTAGAACAGGTGCACACAGCCACACTCAGCTGTTATGTAAGTGTTTGGGATGCAAGCTCAGGTTTGTACAACAAGCAATTTTAGCACTTGGCCATCTCGCTAATGACATCCACAATCCGAGTTTCACTTTTTAGACTTCTTATCATGTAGTGAAGACCCAAGAGAAAGCAGAGTTAAAGTCAGATGCTTAGTTATCTGTGTTTTGCCACAAATCTGAACATTCGATAAAAATTAACTGCATAAAAATGATTGTGCTAATGGGCCTGTTATGTCTTCTAATTGCCTTAAAAGCCCCGTCATGTTTTGCTGCCCTTGGTTCTTAAATTGTCAAAGATTGCTGGGTAGAACTACTAAACTGATTTAAAGTGAATAACGGAATAATTTCAGTCTCTTGTAAGCCTATGGTGTTTCTTTAAAGTTACCAAAAGGCAGAATTATTGCAGGCTGGAGGTGGGAGAGTATTTACAGATCGTTGATCACAGGATTTCTCAAGTTATGATCTATGGAACATTTTTTTTCTTAAGGTTGGCTGAGAGAAAAGGCTTTTGTGGTCAAATAAATTTAGGGAATAATCTGTTGTAAGCCTCACTTTGAGATTTCACACATGTTTTTGACTCTAAGAAGCTGGAAGAAGCTTTCACTTTGAACTTATGGCCAGCTGCTGAACTGCCACAAAAGGAAGCTTTCTACAGTGGCCAAAATGGTGCTGAAAATGGGAAAAAATCTTCCCGCGTAACTTAGCTATAGCATGGTGGTCTCTTCCTCTGAGGGGTTCTCTCAACTCTAGAGACCTTGAATTCTGCTTCCTTCAATAACTCTGGAGTGAGGACCGGAAGTTGAAGCCTAGAGCCTAGATAGCCATCCCCCCCCCCCCCCGGGAAATCCTTGAAGCTGGAATTTCAAAGGATCCTACCTCAAAGTGACTGTGAAAGATTACTAGTACTCTAAGTGAATGAAGTCAAATAAGTAATTTAAGTCCTCTCTTCAGTGAGAAAACTAGATCCAGAATGTTTTCGGGTGGTGGTGACACACAACTTTAGTCCCAGTACTCGTGAGGCAGAGACAGGCAGATCTCTGTGGGTTTGAAGCCAGACTCTCTCTACAGAGTTGGTTCTAGAGCTACACAGAGAGACCCTGTCTTGAAAAACCTAAATAAATTAAAGCAAAGTCCAAACACGTAGCAGACCATTGTATTCTAGATAAAGTACAAGTGCGAGCTGTGTAGGTGGCATTTTACCACTTCAGCTGCCTGCGAAGCTGAGAAAAGGGGATGACGAGACTGAGGCCAGCCTGGATGATGTGGGAAATTTCATCTTACAAACAAACAAACAGACAGACAAACAAACAAACGTAGTTCAGAACCAGCCTGGTCTGCAAAGGATGTTTCAGGAGAGCCAAGCTTACATAGTAAGACCCTGCCTCAAAAAAAGGGGGTATATATTGGGACATATACGTCTATACTTCAACTGTTTCTGTGGAACCAATAAAATCTTGGTAACAAAATTTTCCACAGGGTGGGGTGCATTGCCCTCTTAGGATTGGAGGGGGATGGGATGGGAGGGTCTGTGGATGGAATGGGAGGAGAATAGGAGGAGGGGAAAAGTGGACATTTGGATTGGTATTTTTTTAAGTAATAAAAAAATTAGAGATGGATAGTTAAAGAAATAAGAATGATAGGACAATACTGTTCATGAGTATGAATTTGAAAATCATTAACATACCATTACATTGAATGCAACAAAGTATAAACCAGTTCTTCAGAATGAACAAAAGTAGCCTAAGTATAAGACTGACCCAGTATTAGAAAAATCGGTGTATGTAGTTTACTGTACTAACAGAGAGTAATGTATGATGATCTTAATTGATGTGCAATAAGATCAGGCAAAATTCAGTGTTTAATGATTCAAAACAGAAAAGACTTGTAAACTAACTAAAAGAAAAAGGATGTAACCTGGTATTGGAAATCGCTAAAATTCCTACAATACAGACAATCTCAATGGGGCAAATATTGAATATATTTCCTTTAAGTTAAGAAATAAGAGAAGAATGTCACTCTTATTATTTCTGTTTACTTGGTATTGTGCTTGAGATTTTCATTATAACATGAAGCCAAGAAAAAGAATATAGGCAATTAGAAAATATCATTTCAATAAGATTTTTTTTACTTCAGAGAACTATCTAAGAATATGTTATAAAACTGATAATAAGTTATCATAATTTATGGATTTAAGAAATGTGGGGGCTGGGTTTGGGTGGTATAGTGAGAAGAACACTTAATCTACAAATGTGAGGACCTGAGTTCTAGTTCTCAGCACTCATGGACAAAGCCAAACATCACTGTGAATGTCTGTAATCTCATTATTGGCACGTGTGCATGGGTGGATCCCAAGAACTCACTGGCTAACCAGCTTGGTCAAAATGGCAAGCTTCCAGTACAGTCAGAGATGCTGTCTCAAGGTAATAAGGCACAGAATAATAAAGACACTGACATTGACCTCTGTCCTCTGCATGTGTACAAATTAGATACATGCATGCATCATACCGATGCACCTCATCTTCTCAAAGTCCAAAATATGTATAGAAATTAACTGTACTCCTATATACTAGGAACACTTACTTGAAACATTAGAGAATATAAATAAAGAATAAGACATTTGGCAGCAACTAAAAACATAAGAAAGACAAGAATGGGAGAGAAAAGTTTGCAAGTTCTCTATGGGGAACACTGAGAACAGGTAGATATACCATGGATATAAGACTTGATACCAGAAACCATTAAATTATCCCCACATTCAGCTTTAGAATTAACATAGTTCCATTGAGTTCTCACTAGGATTTTCTATAGAATTTGATAAGTTGCTTCTGCCATTTCCATGAGTGAGCTGAGGATTGATAATTACATTTCTCAAGAAAAGCTTGTGATTGAGACCGAGGAGCTCTTAGGCCCTTGTGAGATTTTACTGCTCACACATTTCTGAATTGATATAGCATCAAAACCACATCAAGATTATCTGTGTTTAAACCCACAAATAAAGGCTACTCTTAGCCTCCATCAGAGTTGCCTTCCCTTGCAGTAAATGGAAGCAAATACAAGGAGCCAAGGCTACGATTTTGGCAAGGCTGGCTGGCCAGGGAGCTCTGGGAACCCTCCTGTGTCCGCTATCCAGTAATGAGGCTACAGCCATCCACAGCCACGCTTGGCTTTGGTCCTCACACTTGGAGAGTAAGATAGTGATCTTACCCATGAATTCATCCTCCCAGGATCCACATTTCTTAAATCCGTGAATCGTGCTAAGTTCATAGTAGTTCTAAAATTTATTCTTAGAAATTTTAGTTCTTCAAAGTAGAAAAATCTTGTAAAGATGACATTTTCTTTCTTTCTAAGATCTTAATCCTTTTGCATATAAATATTGTTCACAGTCTTTAATAATTATTCTTTCCGACCCAGAGTCCTCTGCTGGAGAACTACATTCTTCATCTTTCTCCTGTAGTCACGTTTCTTAGAAGAATTTTCAACATTTTCCTTTTGCTTCCCCCACGTCTCTCATTTGTTCGCCCCAGTGAAGTCTGATTTCAGTTCTAGCACTGTACTAAACCAGTACTCATCAAGGTTATTGATGAATTCTGTTGCCAAATTAGAGGGGCAATCTTCTTTTTGTATTGTGGCAGATGCATTGTGAGTCTTCATGTTCGAGGGAATTTGTCCTTCCTTTCACTCTAGCCTATTTTCATTTTCCTCATCATATATGAATTCTGTATGGTCACCATGTTCACTTAGACGCCAGATATACTCACAGTTGGGTGAACGCCAACTTGGCTGTATGAGAAAGAACAACAACAAAAAAGTCGTCAGTGTTTTTAAAGTCTGAGCTAGTCCGTGCCTACTTTCTAAGTAGGTAGACCTCAAAGTTCAACTCTTTCAGAGTCAGCAGTAAAACCCAATTCTTCTTAAAAAAAAAAAAAAGATTTAGAAAGGCTACTCAGTTTTTTTTGAGTCTTTGTTTCCTCAACCATAAAGTGAATGATACTGGTATCTCTCATGTTGGGTTGTAGAAAAGATTACACCAGTGAACGACTGAGTGCAGGAAATCTGCTTGGCATTGATTTTAACCCATGGTGAAAACTCATTTAGTGCATATTGACATTATATATTATTGCTATTGAATTGTTTGAATTTGAATCTAGCGTCTGTTACTTTTTTCAGTGTTGGCTTTCTTTTGGTCAGTAAAATGGGAATGATAGTATCATCCACACACGTACACACATTTGCAGTGACCATGAAATCCAACTATGAAGAAAGAGCTCTATGTATTTTTTTATGTAAAGGGTCAGGGAGCGAATGTTTACGGCATTGTGGGCCATATAGCCTCTCACAAATATTCTACTCTGCTATTGCACTCAAGCACCCATGGGTAATATGTAAATTAGAAAATGTGGCTGTATACTGTTACAACTTTATTTATGGATACTTCAATTTAAATTTCATATAGCTAATGTTTCGTGAAATATCATTCTTCTTTTGATTTTTAAAAATCATTTTAAAATGTAAAAACCATTCTTATTTCTTTGAATATACAAAAACAGGCAGGGATGAATTTGGCCCAAGGGCCGTAGTTTACTGATCCCTGAAATAATGCATGCAAATTGGAGATTCTAGCAGAGGAGTGGAAGTACTTGTGTTTGCTTGACTGGAGAACAGTTATTCTCTATCTGGGAAGGTTAGTTCAAGGAAAGGAGGCTGTCGGGCTTTTCCCGGAAGAGAACTCATTCAGGCCCTATCATTCCTGGTGTGTGGGAGGAAGTGGGAGAGATAATAATGAGTCTTTTCTACCTCTAGGAAGTATGACCCGCCTCAAAATTTCCATAAATTTGCCCTTCTACATTAGTAATTCTCTATTCTAATTAAGAAAAAAAAGTTAGTCTTCTGTGTCTTTTCATTTAAAAATCCAACCTGATTACAGTACAAATTTCTTTCCTTACTTTCTCCATTCTTTCTAGGCATATTTATTGGGTATCCACCATTTTCCAGACACCAGTATTGGCACTAGAATTGGGAGGACTATGACAGGCAGGATTGATGCTTTTACAGAGCTTATATTTTAGCAGGCTGACAAACAGAAGTTATTTGTGTATTATTTAGGGAAACGTAACTGTTACTAATGTACTTACATATAATACCTTTCCCATGGTTGTTTTGTGTTTGTGTGTGAGGATGTTTGTGTGATGTAGATGTACGTATTCATTTGTGTGAATGTGTATATGAAGGAGTACACATCCATTTGGATATGTAGGCCCTGGTTTGGCATCAGGATGGCTTCCTCAATTGCCCTCTACATTATTTTCTGAGAAAGGGTCTCTTCACAGAATCTAGAGCTTGCTGTTTCAGCTAGGTTGCCGGGCCATTGTACCCTGGGTATTCACCTGTGCCCATCTTTCTATGCTGTGCGTACAGATGCCCATGGACACACAGAACAGATGTGCTAAGGATCTGAACTCAGATCCTCATGCTTGTTCAGCAAGTATTTCCCCCACTCAGCCATCTCTAAAGTCCCTCTTGATTGATTTTTGTTAATAGATTTTTAAAAGAATCTACTTTATATTTCCACATGGATGTCTGAGTAGTTCCACAAATATGATACGGGCCAAGGAGAATTGGTGGTTGTCGTTGCATCATGTCCAAACCATGTCTTTGTCAAAGTCTTTCCCATCTCAAGTAGCTTTAGTCAATTTCTTAAGCATCTCTCTATTGTATCTATTATATCTAGCAATTTACCAATTCTGCCATTTTATTTTGTCTCAATAATCTACCCAGACGCTGGTAACTTCTTGTAACTTCTAGCATTGACACCATCCTTTAAATTAAGTTTTTATAGTCTGGACTACTACAGAAGCTTGAAGTTTAGCCTCCAAGCTCCCTCCATAGACCTTCAACTTTACTATAATGGAAGTAGAAATCAGATCATTTCTCTTCTGTTCCAGTAACAATACTCTAATAACTTCCCATTGTATATTAAATAAAATCAAAATTCCTTTCATGGCCTCCCAGTTCCTGCATAATTTGATGACTACCACCTTTGTTATCTCCACTTAGACTATGTTTTCTTGACCACGATTTCTCTTATTAATCCCATTCTTGTTGCTTCTACTCATTTCTTTGGCACATTAAGCTTTTCCTGTGACAAAAAATTTATGCTTTTATTCATATGTCCAGAATGCTTTCCCCTAGTTTTTCTTCATAGCCATTTCATTAACAAACATTATGTTTCAGCTCTCAAGATGAAAGGTCACCACTGGCCACAAGTCTTGCCTAATCATTCCACCTAATAGAGCGATTTCTACCCATCATCTGTCTTAGTCTTCTTTCCGTTGCTCTGATACTACATCATGTGTAGCCCATTATGAAGGGAAGTCAGGGCAGTAGCTCAAGACAGGAATGTGGAGGCAGGAACTGAAGCAGAGACCATGGAAGAATGCTGCTTACTGGCTTGCTTCTCATGGTTTTTCACAGCCCGCTTCCTTAAATAGCTCAGGATCACCTGCCTGAGGGTGGTTCAGTCCACAGTGGCTAGGACCTGCACATTAATCGTTAATCTAGAAAATGCCCCACAGACTTGCTTATTGGTCAATTTTATAGAGGCATTTTTTTTCCTCAATTGAGGTTTCCCTTTCCTGGATGACTCTCCCTTCTATCAAGTTGACAAAATGTAACCAACACACCATTATAACCAACAGTTTTTGTTCTTTACTACCTAACATTGCATTTTATTTGTTTTCTTATTTATCTCGTTCTATTAGGAAATAAGTTTTCTATAATCTTTCCTACCTTTTGCCTTACTTTGGACATGGAAACAACATCCAGGTACCTAAGAGACATATGAGTAGGCACATGAATATATTTAAGTAAAATGCTTATGCTATTAGTGCCTGACACATAGTATATACACAATATTTGTTAACTATCATTATCATTTTATCATCACTATCAGTTAGTATCAATACTACTTCCATCATAATCATCTGTTATTAATAGAAGAAAGTAGCCAATAATCTTTGGTTTTTTACATTTTCATTTTTTATTGTTTTTATTGAGCTATATACATTTTCTCCATTCCCCTCTCTTCCTCCCCTCTCTTCTCTGCTCTCTCCCAGGACCCCCAAGCTCCAGATTTACTCAGGGGTGTAGTAATAAGAGCTGCGGGGCTGCGTCCCCAACACCCCAGCTGCCTGCTAGCTTATGCCCGAAATAACAACACACAAACTGTATTCATTTAAACACTGCTTGGTCCTTTATCTCTAGCCCTTACTGGCTAATTCTGATATCCCGATCAACCCATCTCTAATAATCTGTGAGCACCAGTCTTAGTGAGCACCGGTCTTACTGGGAAGATTCTAGCCTACGTCCATCCTGGGTCGGAGCTTCATTGCGTGTGCCTGCCCAGGAGCTGGGAGCATGGTGTCTCTCTGAGGCATCTGCCCCCGAGAGGAGAGCTGTGGAGTCTCTGAGCTCACTTCCTCTTCCTTCCAGCATTCTGATGTTCTAAGCTATGAGCCCAAGCAGTTTGTTTATTACTTAACCAATGAAATCAACAGATTGATATATGACACTCCCACATCACAGGGGATCTTGTATTTTACCCCTTCCTATTTAGATCCATGTATTTCTCTCTTAGGGTTCTCTTTATTGTCTAGGTTCTCTGGGGTTGTGGATTTGTAGGCTGTTTTTTCTTTGCTTTATGTCTAAATGTCACTTCTGAGTGAGTACATATTATATTTGTCTTTCTGAGTCTGGGTTATCTCACTCAGTACAGTTTTTTTCTAGATCCATCTATTTGCCTGCAAATTTTACGTTGTCTTTATTTTTTACTTCTGAGTAGTACTCCATTGTGTAAATGTGCCCATTTTCTTTAGCCTTTCTTTGGTCGAGGGGCATTTAGGTTATTTCCAGGTTCTGGCTATGACAAATAATGCTACTATGAACATAACTGAGCACATGTCCTTGTGGTATGATTAAGCATCCTTTGGGTATATACCCCAAAGTGATATTGCTGCGTCTTGAGGTAGTTTGTTTCCTAATTTTCTGAGAAATCGCCATACAGATATTCAAAACAGTTGTACCAGTATGCACTCCCACCAGCCATGGAGGAGTGTTCTTTTTACCTCACACCCTCTCCAGCGTAACCTGTCATCAGATTCTTTTTTAATATAAAGTATCAGTCAACCGAAATTAATCAAGTACCAATTGCTTAGCTCTAGAAACACATACACGCAGGCAACATTTAACAGACTCAGTGGGTTTTATTTATATGTTTATTCATTTATATGTATATGTAACAACAATAGTTAAAAAGGAATTCATGAATTTGGGAGGGAGGGGTGAGGACAGACATGGGAGAGATATGAGAGGAGGAAAGAAATAATGTGATTATATTTTAATTAAGTAAAAAATGATGTAACCACTATCAAAAATAATTAAAAGCCTTTTGAATTTCCAAAGCATACTTTGAGATAGTTTAGAAAGAATCAGGATAAAAAGACAAAATATTTTTTCTTTCTCTATTTTCCACATATTATATTGGACCAACACATACATTTTACACACACACACACATACGCACACACATGCACACACACACATGCATGCACGCATGCACATACATGACTAGGATCTACATATTAGGGAGGACATGCCTTTTTTTTTTCTTTCTGACATTGGGTGACGTCACTTAATATTCTACATTCTAAATGCACCCAGGACATTTGCACATATAATCTTTTTACTTCTGCACATGCCTCATAGGTCTGTCATCTGTCTTCTTCCAGCTTAGGTGTTTAAAATAGTCAGGATTCTCTAGAGGAACAGAATTGATAAAATGAATTCATATCAAAGGTTATTTATCAGATTGGCTTACGTGGTATTGTCTGGGCAGTGCAACAATACACATTAGACATGCTGAGAACCTGATAGTCGTTCACTTCACAAGGCTAGGAGTCTCAGCAGTCCTAATCTGGTGCTAAAGGCCTAGAGGATTCCTTGAGACCTTGAGAGCCACTGGTCTTCAGACAGTGTTAAACATAGGGAATCTGGGTTTTGATATACAAAGGAATGCAGAAATAAACTTTCCAGTGAGATTAAAAGTAGACAAACAAGAGCAAACCTTTATTTGATCTTTTATCTGAGATGCTACCTACATTTAGAGTAGGTCATCCAACTTTGTGATCAAGGCGTTTCCAATGGCATGCCTTCTATTGATTTCAGATCCATTCAAGTTGACAATCAAGATTTACCATCACAGCATCGTAAATGGTGCTGGTCATTTACATAAATGGCCAGTATAACATCCCTTACTAATGACAGATTTTCTTCCCATTCCCACGAACCAACTACAAGCATATGTTGGGCACAACTGATATTTGAATGATCTCATCTCTGTTATCTTAAATGCAGAGGTACACTTTTCTACAACACTTGTAGTCTTTCAGATTTCTTACTTTCAATCATACTGATCTTGCCCCTTTGCCTCATGTTAGTTCTCTAGTTCCTCGTTCTTGCCTCCACTCATAATGCCATTTTTTTTTTCATTTTAAGCTGTCCTTACCTTCCTGCCTACGAGAGGCCCTGTGTCCAACCATGCCACTAATTGTTATTCTATGACTTTTTCCTATGTTCAACGTGGCAGTATCCACCCTGTAATCCTAGCGTCTGTGTGATGATAATTACAAAAGGAAGGCATGAAAATTCCCAATCTACTTCCTACCACCTCTGCTTCAGTCAGCAATTATTACATTCATCCTTGTTGGCACTCTGTCACAGTCACTACAATGGATGTTTCAGATATTTCTGTGTAGAAACTCTGGATCCTAAATTCCTATAAGCTCAGCAGAGGATCTTGCTTGTTCTTTATGAGAAGATGAGAGCTATTCATCAGAGAATATAAGATGCTTCTTGTTTCTTATACATTTTTTATGCTTTTTCTTATATTCTCCTCACCTAGTCAGAATTTCTGTGTATTTTTAGTTTCTTGTCATTTCTCTCCTATTTCTGCTAAAGAAGTATTCCTATTCTTTTTAAATCCAGGTATTCTGTGTGAATTGTTAATTTTTCTATTCTTTCCTGAACTGGGACTTTATACTCCATCAATTTCAGCTCATTTACTAACACCATCAGTCTCTTTTTCTTCATTACTTTCTATTCACGAGTTCTCTAAGGACAAATAAAAATCCCTCCACCATTCACAGCTACTGTCTTATCTCATTGCTTCTTTTTGTTGCCCTGTTCTGAAGATAGCTATCGAAGTATCTGTCATTATTTCCTTAATACACTCATTCAATTACTCTATAATCTGATTTTTTTCACTCAAAAACTCAGAGAGAGCACAATATTTAATGAGATACCTCCATTATTTTGTGCCTGGGTATTAGTCTAATTCTATAGTGAAACAAACCAACAGAGAATATGTGATTGAGGAACTGTACTTTAATTAAATGACATTAAATAAACATTGAATGAAGGCAGGTGGGGTATGTAGAATGTGCTCCCTTTTGGTCCAGACCATAGAGGGACATTTAAACAGATTTTTCAGGAGGGAGGGGCTGGTGAGTTTTGTGAGGAAGGTAAGAAATTTGTATGAAGTTGTGGAAGTGGCTGGGACAGTAGCTGGAACATGTCAGCAAGAGGCAAAGTTCAGGGCTGAAGGGAACAAAAGTTATTTATCTCAGTGGTAACATTAGTAGCATAAGGTGGAGGAGAGTGGAGTAAGAGTGATAAGAAGCTAAGAAGATCTTGGGTTTCTAGATTTGAAATGGAAGATAAAGCCCTAACTCATTTGTTGAATGAATACAGGGGGAAGAAACAAACTTAGATTTGAAATCACATAGTTTCATTTGGGTTATGTTTTATTAGCAATAATTATTACATATAGTAGCCATAATGAACAATTATTGAGTACTGGCTATATGATATAGGCTCTGTGATGAGCATGTATTAGGATTCTCTAGAGTAATAGAACTTATATAATGAATCTCTCTATATACATACATAAAGGGGATTTATTAGAATGACTTACAGGCTGTGGTTCAGCTAATTCAACAATGGCTGGCTATGAATAGAAAGTCTCAGAATCTGGTAGTTGCTCATTCCACAAGTCTGGATGTCTCGGGTGGTCTTCAGTATATGCTGGAATCCCAAACAAGTAGATTCTAATGCCAGTGAAAGAATAGCTTGCTAGTGAGGCAAGAGCAAGCAGGCAAAGAGCAAAAGCTTTCTTCCTCCGTGTTTTATATAGGTTTCCAACAGAAAACATGGTTCACATTAGAGGTGAGGTTTCCCAGCTCAAAAGATCCAAATAAAAGGTCTGTTTTCCTACTGCAAAGACCCAGATTAGAAGTAGATCTTCTCACTTCAAATTAAGCAAAAATCCCTCATAGGTGTGCCCTCTAGTTTTGGTTTCTCGTTAGTTCCAGATGTAATCAAGTTGACAGCCAAGAATAGCCATCATAACATGTTATGCTCAATATTTCATCTAATTTTCGTAGGTAGGCTGCTATTATCATTCATGTTTTACAGGTGAAGAAGCAAAGAATCAAAGGAGAGGCTAAGAACTGAGAAGGGGTTGTCTGATTGGAAGCAAGAGGAATTTGGTAACTTCAGGAGAACAATGTCCTCAGAACAGTAGAAATCAAAGTCAGGCTATAGGTTAAAGAAATAGCTGGTCATGAAGAGGAGAGCTGTTACATATAGACCATTGAGAAGACCTTGCTTATTTGATTAATATGACAAATTTTCAGGTTTTTTAAATGTGTGGAGGAGAATAACCAACAAAATGCAAAAGGTTAAGGCTGAACAGTGAATGCTGCACTCCAGATTAAGGCTTGTGTTGTGTTAGAATTACCCTTTTTCTTCTGTAACATGCAAGATAGGTATAACTATAGATAAGTATGTTACAAGGGATCCAAGAAATCGGGAGAATTTATACCCTTTAGTTTTTATTCTTCGGGGCCAGGAAATAAAGTATCTATTATGAAATGCATTGAGAGAGAAATTTGGGGTTCTTTGAGCTCCAGTCCTTCAAACTTCAGTTTCAGAACATTGGTGTTTTCCAAGAAGCCGAGGAAGAAGAGCCCAGCTATCTGGTCATTTCAGATGTGTCATTTCCTAATCTCTGAAGAACACAGGGATTATAAGCTTTGAGAACAGAACATCAACATTACCTGTCTGTCTTCTCCAAATGGGGAAAACCGATGCTTCCCTTTTTAAACCAGAAACCACTTTGGACTTCTTCAAAAGGAATTTTTAGGACATCAGTGGCAGAGAGACAGGGAGCACATGGGAGTGAGCAAAATATCAAGACTTTGAGATTCTCTATCAAAAATAGAGATTCTCCCTTTGAACTGCTTATGGCACTGTGCAGATTAATTTTGCTGGTCCTGATTTCAGGGCCTTCACTTGCCCAACTTGTACAGATGCACAGTGACTCTCATTCCACTGCAGGTGGATTGGATTGGACAACCCTTTCTGCATGGTAAAATCCATAATCTCTATGATATCCCTCATTGCCAAATGCCTTCCATCTGCAGCCTAAAGACTGCTTATTCCTTAAGTCTCTGATAGCATTCCCATTTACTCAGAAGCCTTTATGTAGTAATCACTTACAGCTGCTTGGAACCTTAATGCAGTGGTTCTCAACCCTCACTCATCGTCACAACTACCCAGGCAACTTTGAAAAACGTCGCCTTCAAGACTTCATTCTACAAATCCTCATTAAGTTAGTATGCGGTGTGGCTTGGGCTTTCAGGAAGAGCTGCTTCTACAGGCCCAGTCAATATTGGAAACTCCTATCTCATAGGCTCTCTGAGAAATAGAAGATAAACTAAATGGGACAAATCAGCTAAGCAGCCAGGCTTGTTCATTAGTCCCTTTTGTGACTTCTGCCAACCATGTCTAAAAATTATCGTGCATTAGTTGTACAGAATACTGGTCATCATGACATTTTCATTACATGCATCCAATGGTGATTGTAAATGGAGATGGAGCTTTTCTTTTGTCCTGGCTGCTTGGTTCCAAATAATCACACAAAGCTAATAACAATTGCAGAATGTTTGGCCTATAGCTCAGGTTTATTACTAGATAGCTCTTATAACTTAAACAAACTTATTTCTATTAATCTACATTTTGCCACTGGCTTTGTGGCTTTACCTGTTTTCTAACACATCTTGCTCTCCCATAGCTGGCTCGTCTCGTCTCTCCCTCTACACCACCTCTCTTCCTCTCTGCATTCTCAGTTTGGTTTTCCCACCTGGTCGTATCCTGCCTTCCTATAGGCCAAAGCAGCTTTTCTACTAACCAATGAGAGGAATATACATTCACAGTGCACAGAAGGAGTATCCCATGGCAAGCGATCACTTTGGCGTCTCTCTTTCTTTGTCTATCTGATGTGATCAGCAGTGATGTGTCTTTCCCCTGCCAGGCCATCCTCTATCTGCCTGTTTAATCGACTGTAAATTTTAGGTCCATATCCTGTCCACTACCTCCTCTTTTCTTAGCTGAAGGTAAGTTGTTAGGGACTTTTTCAGATTCCATACTTACCTCCATCTGTAATCTTGATTCCATTTATAGTTTTTCGACATGGCTATATAAGAAGGGCCCTCTCCTTTTGCTTATAGTTAGCAGCTCTCAAACCTTGGGACTTCCAGCTCCATGTGCTTTTTTTACTGCCTTAGTGTGTATATTCTTTAGATCTTTGTATCTTACCTTTTCTGAAACTGTGCAGCCAAAGAGTCTCCTATGGTCGCTTCAAATATCATTTCATTGTCACTATAAGCTGCTTTAAACTTACAGAACTCAGGCTGATGGGTAATTTTTTTCCTCTGGTAGTTATTTTTCCCCCTGTGAGCTTAATATGAAGATGTTTATGCTTAGAAGGTTAGAAAAAAAGTTTTGAATTTATGGTAGGCAAAGTACTGGGTTCTCTGTCAGGGCACCTCCATGGCCCTCACCTGTTTCAAACTCATGCTGAATTACTTAAAAATAATTGCTTAATGTTTTACCTCATATTGTCAAGTGACACATTTTTCTATTAGCATATATAACTTAGCTTCCACAAGCAAAGGAGAGCAGACTCCTTTTAAGAAAACTGGAAGAGGTCCATGCTCTTCTATCTCAGAGAATATTTTCGGAGGAAGTTGGCAAAGTGGTAAAGAAAACCCTCTCCTTCCGTTTCTTCCCAAATCCTCTGCTGGTCCCTTGCTAAATTCCCACGGGAGGATTTCTGACTCTTATCTTTTTGTTGGTTCTAACTGATTCAAGCTTACTTACAGTCTCACTTCTGAAAACATATTGGGGCCTTTTCCATTTCTTTAATCTGATTCTACCATTTTTTTTATCAAGAAGGGTGTGGTTGTGGGGAGTAAAATGGCCCTTAAGTTCAGTTTGTGGCTTGGAGTTTTGAAAATTGAAGTCCTTTAGTAATAGTTCTGGATTGAAATCATGGATAAGCCCTTAGTAGACTTAAAGTTTGGTGCTGATAATCCCCAGGAAGTATCAAAGAGTCTAATACAACCCTTTCCCCTGCTTTTGCCCCCCAATGTACATTATTTTTTCCACACTATCTAGTTACACATTTAAAAAATTCAGGCAACTTATGAAGTCGTGTTACCTGACTTGAACATACAGGAGCATTTCCTTTGGTCTCATACACTTACACGGTTTTAGTTAATAGTATATGCTGAGTTATTGTATTCATTGGGTCCATTTCAAATCCGAGCTACTTGAAGCATAGCAAGCAGCTCACTGGTTGCCATGCAAGGGAAGAGGCACAAGGGCACACATAGCATTCAAAAGCACATTCATCAGTCATAGTCCTGGGATCAATTGTCTAGGAATCCTTCATGAATGAATGAATGTCTTTCAATACTTGGAAAAAGCAGCACACTGACCAGGTGACACACCTGGAAGACAAAGCACAGAAATGTGGGGTGCAGAAGCGAAAGGATGGCGTGATACTGTGAGTATAGTCTGCCTTGCTGAACAGAGACTCATTTATACAGTATCCTCCTAGGTGCAGAATGATGTGAGGACGGCCACAAGGGAACAGCAGATGGGAGAGTGACAAAGCTCTCAGCGACTAGGACTAGATATAGAAATATATAGAAGAGGGTAGAGGTGAGTTTTTTGAAGTCAGCACAAAATAGAATTTATTCAGAAGCACATGCGAACTTCCTCAGATATCTGACCAGATGAAGCGTAAAAGGTGCTGAGCAGCTGCCCTAAACTGTCAGTAACAGTGAGTCAAACATTCATGGGTTTAAAGTCAGAATACAGTCTATAGCCTTGAGGTTGAATTTGAACTGTGACTATCACCCGGTAGGGACAGTTGTGCATACTGGCTTAGATTCTTCAATAAGCCAATAATTCTTGAAAGTTCTTTGTGTATCCGTGGAATGAAAAACTTCAGTTACAGTACATGTGTTGACTTTTTTCCCTTCATAGTGACTGGGCTTATTTGATTGATTTGATGTCACCTCAGCAGAAAGTGAGCATGAGAATTTACCATACACCATCTATTACTTTAATTTCAATTTGAAAACCTGGGATAGAATTTTAAATCTGTGGCATTATAGCAGACCTAGTAATCCATTTTCAAATTTTAAGGTTGATTTTGTGTACCCTGCCTTAAATGAGAGAGAAGGGAACATTTTTCTGACCTTCAGAATGTCTGGCGTCTTTATATAGTAGCGATTATCTTGGTCAATCCTCTGAGTTATGTGGTTATGTGGTCTGTTTAACTAGAAAATTTATCAATAAGATTTGGGAGAATAAAGGAGTAGGTTGGCAAAAGATCTTAGGACGTGCTCAGGAACTACCTTAGATTCATGGTCTCTGAGAAGAATTAAGAAACTCTTAATTAAGAATTAAGTTTTAAAAATTAAAAAAAAACAATCCTAGACGTGCCTAATGCATCAGTACAGGGGAGTAAAGCAAAGGGACGGTAAAGAGGTTATGGAAACAGAGAATTAACCTGGAGATGAGGCAGAGAGAATGCACGGCATATGGGTCATGTCCCACACAAATTACTGGTAACTTAGAATTTCATTGCTTTAGGCTCACAGAAGCATCTGAGGGTCTTAGTTAGGCCAGGATCTTTATATTCTTCTAATGTTGGTAGCATAAACCAGGAATCTGACTTTTAAAAATATGCCTGGTATCTATTATTCCTGCCCCCAACTTATTTTGTTTATTGTTTTAACAAATATTTGATTATTAGTGAAAAAAACTAAAATTCATTCTTTAGTGGCAAACTTAGCATTCTGATAGTGGTGGTAGATAATAAACACATAAAAGACAATTTCACGGGTTAGTTATAAAGTAAATATAGCAGGAGTGTGTGACAGAATGACATATAATGTACTGTATATATGCCCATACTTAGACTAATTTACTCTGTATAATAAAAGATGACATTACCAAAGAGGATTCATTTGATCAGAAACTTGATTAACAAGAAAGAATATACCATTCAAACATCTGGGGGAGATGTATTTTCTATTGAGGGAAAATTTGTGAAATGGCCCTGAAATAGAAATAAGTGCTACAGTTTAGAACAGTATCATGAAAGTCAGTTTATCATAGAATATTGAATGGGAAGGGAATGGTATCAGGATGGTGTACAGGGGCTACTTAAGCAAGAACTCTAATAGACTCTGGAAATAATTTATATGCTATTCTGAAAACAATAGGATGACATTAGTGAATTTTATGCACCAATGTTGTATATATTTTTGAAAATGATCACTCTGTTCACTTTGTGAAGAATGAATTGTTAATAGAGCAAGACCAGAGACAGAAGACCAATTTGTAAAGCTATTGGAACAATCCAGGCAAAAGATAATGATGACATGGACCAAGGATGATGGTACTTAGAGAAAGCTATGAGGTATATGTGTTGTGAATATGTATTTGATAAGACTTTCAGATAAAATACGTATTAGATATGAGAGAAAAGGAAAAGTCAATGACAAATGCCAATGATTTCTTCAGTGTATGGGCTCTTGTTTCTTGACTTTGTTTCAGGAAGCAGTATATCATAATGATGAAGAGTACAATGTGTATTCTTAATACTTTTATGGGAGAGTATTCTAGAATTCAAGTTGTACTCCTGTTGTTTCTTAACAGAGTGACTGGGGGCAAATTGCATGATTTTCTTTCTAATTTTTAAAGACTTATTTTATTTATTTATTTATTTATTTATTTATTTATTTATTTTGAGACAGGGTTTCTCTGTGTAGCTTTGGAGCCTGTTCTGGAACTTGCTCTGTAGACCAGGTTGGCCTCAAACTCACCAAGATCCACCTGTCTCTGCCTCCTGAGTCTTTGGATTAAAGGCATGTGCCACCAGAGCCCTGTGTGTGAATTTATTTTATTTCCATTGGTTAATAGAGAAGCTGCTTTGGCCTATGACAGGGCAGAATATAGCTAGGTGGGGAAATCCAAGCAGAGAGACTGGGAAAAGAAGGCAGAGTTGGGGAGATGCCAGCAGCTGTGGAAGCAAGATGTTGAGTAACAAGCCATGAGCCTTATGGTAAGAATTAGGACTATTAGAAATGGGTTAATTTAGTTGTAAGAGCTAATTAATAAGGCTGAGATAATAGGCCAAACAGTTTGTAATTAATGTTAAACTTCAGAGTCGTTGTTCGGGAACTGGTAGGGGGTGAGGGGGAGGCAAGAGAGAAACTTCCAGTTACAGCCAGCACTGATAATTAATGACGACTTTCAGAACCAGGGATTGGGGAACAAAGGGGAAAAAAAGAAAATTGATGAGTTTCATCTTTTAGAACTAATACTTCATTATGTAAATGTCTACATATGTACAAAAGTTAGTTTGACAATTAACTTGTCATTTTCCTTTTCGGTGCACCGTCTCTGTCCAAATCCTTCCTGTATGCCAAGGTCGTTCAATCTTCATAGTTGGCAAAGGTGCAAATCCCAAACCTGGGTGGCATTTTGGCCTGGTTTTCTTCTGTTTTGACACAGACTAGGAATATAAAAGTCATTGCCTGAACAGCAGTTGCTGAGGGGCTGGGTATTTGGGGTTCTAGAACAAACAGTTACAACGGTAAATTCCAAGTTTGGAGCAACAAATGCAACTACAAGCTTCTCCACATAGGCAGTTATGTCTATGGCTTAGGGACACACATCTTCTAAAGCACAAGAGATGATCAGTACGTAATCACAGGTCATGTGACATTGCCAATTTGTCTTTCACGACAGACTGTGAACTGCTCATGTGGTTTATTCATATTTTGCTCTGGGTCTTTATTTCATTGCTTTAACCCAAGCCTGAGCCCAGGCCACCATCACTTATCACTTAAATCGCTAAGGAAGTGTTTTTGTAGGTCTCCACGTTTGCCTTTTTCAAGCCATGTTCTACTTTATGGCTTCCACTGAGGCATCTCTAAGATGCACAGCTCCTGTGGGAAATTATGCTAGAACACCTATTAACAGCTCCTTGAGTATCTGGGCGATTGGTTCCAGGGCCTCCCATGGATAGAAAATCTGTGGATGATCAAGTCCCTTATGTTAAATGGAAGTCTTTCCATTAAATATATGTAATCCTCTCACAATCTGCAGATTCATTATAATACATAAGAAAAGGTAAGTGCCGCCGGGCGGTGGTGGCACATGCCTTTAATCCCAGCACTCGGGAGGCAGAGGCAGGCAGATCTCTGTGAGTTCGAGGCCAGCCTGGTCTACAAGAGCTAGTTCCAGGACAGGAACCAAAAGCTACGGAGAAACCCTGTCTCGAAAATTAAAAAAAAAACATATAGGCATCCTCCTGAATATTAACCTTCATCAGGCGATGTAAGGAGACAGAGACAGAGACCCACATTGGAGCACCGGACAGAAATCCCAAGGTCCAATTCAGGAGCAGAAGGAGAGAGAGCACGAGCAAGAAACTCAGGACCGCGAGGGGTGCACCCACACACTGAGACAATGGGGATGTTCTATCTGGAACTCACCAAGGCCAGCTGGCCTGGGTCTGAAAAAGCATAGGATAAAACCGGACTCTCTGAACATAGCGAACAATGAGGACTACTGAGAACTCAAGAACAATGGCACTGGGGTTTTTGATCCTACTGCACGTACTGGCTTTGTGGGAGCCTAGGCAGTTTGGATGCTCACCTTACTAGACCTGGATGGAGGTGGATGGTCCTTGGACTTCCCACAGGGCAGGGAACCCTGATTGCTCTTTGGGCTGATGAGGGAGGGCGACTTGATTGGGGGAGGGGGAGGGAAATGGGAGGCGGTGGCGAGGAGGAGGCAGAAATCTTTAATAAATTAATTAATTAAAAAAAGAAAAGGTAAGTGCCATATAAATGGTTGCTATAATGTATCATGTTTTTTTGACAATATTGAAAATTTGATGTTTTTCTTAAGTTTAAAATATTTCTCTAGGGCTGAAAGATGTCTCAGCCATTAAGTGGTAGATTCACAATAAAAATATAAAATAGTTTTCTATTTTAATTGTAATTGAAATATAACCACATCATTTTCCCCTTTCACTTTTCTCTTTCCAACCCCTTCTGTGCCCTTTCCAAGTCTCTTTCCTGTTACTCCATCTTAATTTCACGGTCTAGTTTCCAATTTTTCTTTGATTATTAATGTTATGTGTGTTCATAGTTATGTATGTGTATGTGTAAATATATAAATATAACATACTGAGTCTATGTAGTGTTGCTTGTTTGTACATGATTTCAGATTTGACTATAAATATATATACATACACACAATGCACAAACATAAATACCACCTGCTGAGTCCATTTTTTGTTTGTGTTTATATGGTTTCAGAACCACATAAAAGAGTCCTTAGATCAAAGTAAATAGTGACAAGGTTTCCAATTACATGTAATAATAGTATCATTATTTTACAAAAGATTTATTTTTATTATTTTTGCTTGTGTGTGTATATGTGTGGGGGTCTGAAGGCTCTGTATGTGTGTGTATGTGTGTATTCCCCAAAAGGACAGAAGAATGTGTTGGATTCCCTTGAACAGGGGTTATAGGAAGTTGTCAGCTACCAGATGTGAGTCCCGGGAACTGAATTCTAGTCCTCTGCAGAGCCCCATGTGCTCGTAACTGCGGATTCGTCTCTCCAGCTCAATTGACATGGACTCTCTTATTCCATACGTTCACTTCAGTCTCTGTCTTTAGAAATAAAGTGTGCTTTTGTAAAGTAGGTCACGGATTTTTTAATGCTAGTAAACCATTCTATATCTTTTAATTGGAGGATTTAATCAATATGCATTCAAGCTAATTATCACACCTATTTTCTCTTGTTTTCAAGTTTTGTTCTGCTTTTCTTTTTATTTCCTCCTCAGTCTCTTGCAGTCAACTTTGATGATTTAGTGACTTACTCTAACGGTGTGTGTGTTGCTTCTTTGCTTATTATGTTTTGCTTTTCCGTGATAAACTTTTGTTTTGTGGTTGTCATGAGGATTATAAAAGACTTTTTCATTATTGGAAGCTATTTGAAATGGTAGTAAGTTAATATGGTTACAAAGAAGGTCAGAAAAACAGGGTCGATGTCCTAATAGACACTTACCTTCCTCTTTCCCCACTTTGACTTTCAAGTGCTGTTTTCATATCTTTCACTATTCGCTGCCTCAACATTTAACGAAGCTCTTAGTCTTTTTAATTGTTCTTATCTCTACAGTACGTTCATGTATGGTTTACACATGTTTCTAATATTAACATATTATGACTGTGTACACACTCCGGCCACTCTGTTTTATCCCTTCCCACGTTTTCTTCTTCCTCATTAATATCTTTTTCTTTCAGCCTGAAGAACTTCCTTGAGCATTTCTTGTAGGGCAGATCTGGTGTGGATCTATTATGTAAGCTTTTGTTTGTTTGGGAATGTCCTCAGCTCATTTGCATTTTCAAGGACAGCTTTGCTGGATAGTATTCTTGGCTCCTGTTCTTTTTATCTCAGTCCTGGGAAAACCTCATCCCACTGTCTCTTGGTCTATACTGTTACACTGAAAAGGACAGAGATATGTGCCATTTGTTTCTTTTCTTGTGTAGTCTTGGGAATCATGTTTTTAATGTTTTATCATTTATTAAAAATATTTTATGGCAGAGTTGGTTATATAAAATATGACTGTTGACCATATCGACTTTTTTTTTGTACCTGGATATTTGTGTCCTTCTGTAGGCTTGAAAAATATTCTATTAATATTTTTTTCAGTATGCTTTTTACATCTTTGGCATTTTCGAATTGTTTTGGATACTCTCTCTCCAAATTGCATGAGTTACTTTTCTCATTGCTACAATAAAATACCCAACAGAAAGAACATAAGGGAAAAAAGGTTTAAAAAGGGGGCACTGTCTGCAGTGGGAAGCCATGGCAGTGTCTGCAGTGAGGAAGCAGTGAGAGATGAATGCTAATGTTCTTCTGCCTTCCCCGCTTTCTCTTTTTTATTCAATCCAGGACCCTAGTTTATGGGATGATGCCACCTACACTCAGAATAGATCTTCCCTCCTTAGTGAAACCTGTATGTAAATCCCTGTATCTCCTGTGCAATTTCAGTCCAGTTGAAAATGAAGATAAAGCACCATACTAATTATTTGTCCTCTAAAGATTTCCCCCAAAATTCTGTAAACGTTCTTCATTTCTCATCATTCCCTTTTCTTTTTTATCTTCAAACTGTACATTTTTAGTAGCCTGTCTTACAGCTTACTAATTTTCCTTGTTTTTGATCTATTCTGCTATTGATACCTTCTTTCTCATTTTAAATTTCATGGAGTGTATTCCTCAACTCAAAAATTCTGTTTCATTTTACTAATAACTTCCATATCTTTATGAAGTTTCTCTTTTAAGGTATTGCATAATTTCTTTGTTTTCTTCTAGTTTATTGAGTTTTTTTGAAAGCTGTTTGAAATTCTCTACCCAAGATCTCCTGTACTGTGTGGTCAGTTTCAACCTCTTTATTTTAACTAAGTAAGGTTGTGGTCCTCCATAATTTCTTGCTATTTAGCGTGTGTGATGTTATCTGTGCATTGAAAAACTTGTTACTATATTTTGGAGAGCAGTCCTTTGTCCGATGTGGGGTTGGTAAGGATCTTTTCCCATTTAGTAGGCTGCTTTTTGTCTTATTGACTGTTTCCTTTGCTTTACAGAAGCTTCTCAGTTTTTGAAAGTTCCATGTATTTATTGTTGCTCTCAGTGTCTATGCTACTGGGGTTATATTTAGGAAGTGGTCTCCTGTGCCTATGCATTGAAGACTACTTCCCACTTTCTCTGCTATCAGGTTCCATGGGGTTGGATTTATAATGAGGTCTTTGATCCATTTGGACTTGAGTTTTGTGCATTGGGATAGATATGGATCTATTTTCATTCTTCTACATGTTGATATCCAGGCATGTCAGCACCATTTGTTGAAGATGCCTTCTTTTTTCCATTGTATAATTTTAGCTTCTTCGTCAAAAATCAGGTGTTTATAGGTATGTGAATTAATATCCAGGTTTTCTATTCAATTCCAGTGGTCAGCCTCTCTGTTTTTATACCAGTACTAAGCTGTTTTCATTACTGTAGCTCTGTAATAGAGCTTGATATCAGGGATGGTGATGCCTATGGGAGTTCCTGTATTGCACAGGATTGGTTTGACAATCTATAGTCAGACTAATGAATATCTTAAATATCACCATAGAATCTTCATTCAGTAATTGATGGAAACAGAGGCAGAGACCCGCATCGGAGCACTGGACTGAGCTCCCAAAGTCCAGTTGAAGAGTGGGAAGAGTGAGAATATGAGCAAAGAGGTCAAGACCATGATGGGTACACGCATTGGAATGTACCCATCTACCCAATCTACCCGAGCTAATGGGAGCTCACCAACTCCAGCCTGACTGGGAAGGGACCAGCATAGGACCAAACTAGCCCCTCTGAATGTGGTTGACAGTTGTTTGGCTGGGGCAGACTGAGGGGCCACTGACAGTGGCACCAGGATTTATCCCTATTGCATGTACTGGCTTTTGGGGGACCTATTCCTTTTGGATGAATACTTTGATCAGCCTAGATATAGTGGGGAAGGCCTTGGACCTTCTCCAAAGCAATGTATCTTACCCTCTCTGAGGATTGAATATGGGTGGGGTGGTAGGCTATGTGGAGGGACTGGGAGGAGGTGGGGGGGAGTGGGAATTTGGATTGGTATAATGAAAAAAGATAGTTTGTTTTCTTTTTCAATAAATAAAAAAAGAAAAACTTGTTACTAAACTGGGTTTTATCTGTGCCTGTCTATTCGGGAAAGTCTACATTAGTGGCCTTTGAGTCTGTTTTCACTTCCATTATGAGGCCATCAAGGTACAGTTTGGCCAGGAGTCCTCTTTGTGCATGTTATCCCCATTTTTACCACTAGAGGGCAAGCCACACCCAGAATTTTTTCCAAACCCATAGTGGGTGTGTTGCTTAGAAAGTAATCAGTACACACAGGCATTGACTGTAAGCACCAGTAGGGCCAGATTTCTCTCATCTATAGTCACAGATCTATGGTCAGGCACCATGGTATTCTGCCAGGATCACTGTGCATGAACAGACCACCAACACAGGCAGGTGGTGTCACACTGTGCAACCACTCCTTCCCAAGACCAGCATACTATTGGAGTAGGGCCCAGGCCCAAGATGCTATAGGCTTCCTCTTCCTGAAATGGATTCATGGCTCAAGGTGATGATGGGTACAATAGAATTATAGGAGACATGCCTTTCTCTGTGTCACTGAAGCTGTTCTAGAGGCTCTACTCACAGTCAGCCTTGGGAATTGAGGCTATTAGGATTTTCCCATTGTTATACTTCACTAGTCCCTTGCTCTTGAGGAAAGTCTTAGGTGTGTCCTACCTTAGAAAATGAGGTATTGCACCACGTTTATCTGTCCAGAATGGGGCTCTTGTGATGAAGGAAACAAACTCTTTATCACCTAAGTCAATGATGAGCTAGATTGTGCTTTAGAGGGTCTGTGCACTGTCACAGGAGGCGTACCCAAGTCTCTGGTACATTTCGTGTTGATAAACATCCAAACCGCATCCACCGCAGTGGATTGGGTCTCTTGGCACGGACTTTCTAAAGTTTGGGATGTGTTACTCAAATCTGTGGGATTAGTGGTAGACACAGTCCCTCTGCCACCAAGGTTGGTGATATAAAAGGTCTCACCTGAGCCTTCCAGCCACTGGAACAGGTACTATCTTAATCTGGGGGTGAGTGTTTCCATACAGTATTACTTAGAGGAGTAGTAATAAGAAATATGTTTGTGCATATTTAATTCACACCCATAGCCCCGAGTATTTTCAGTTCTTGATTATTTGTATCTGAGGATGCAGAACCCATAGATGTGGATTTCTCATTTTTAACTTACTGTTTAATATATTTGTGCACTCATGTGCATAACATTACTGTTGTGTCTTTATAAAACATATAGATGCATAAATTAATAAATATCCATGTAAATTTAAAGTGCTTGGTACAAATCTTCGATTTTGCTACAGTGAGATACCAAAAGCTCCAGAGGAAACTGATATCTCGAATCAAGTTCAATCTCCTTAGCACAGTAATGTTGACTTGTGTGATGTACTTTTACCTTCCTTCCAAGGCCAACAGCAAAGCCTAGAGACCATACAGTGCGTGCAAGAGAACTAATTATAATCCAACAGGCAGAGCACGGCACAATTGGGCTTGGCAAGTGGTAATCCTGACATATCTACTGTGTCAGGTGTTAACCACAAGGAGCACAGACGTCTTGACAGGTGAGTGAAACATTATTACAGGAACCTAGAGACATATTCTAAAGATACAACCAGGCTTGAATTTGTTCAGCCTAATAGAAATTGGACTGGTTGCAGTAAGGACTCATTGCTAGACTGGAATAGAGGGCTGATGAGGATAAGGCAGTGGTCTAGTTCTTGGTGGAGTCTGGGGCTATAAGAGTATCAGCACCAGCTTTAGAGGAAGGGAGACGGTTATGGCAATTAGTGAGGAAGGGTCACTGGGGTACCTGGATCACTGGGATACCCGTGTCATGGAGTCGTTTGGAGAACTTAGACTGAATAAACTGCATGGCATTGGTTATCATCCTGTTAAGTATTGCGTGTTCTCTGTCATGCATGGAACTTATATTTTATTTCCATGGATAACATGAAAGTTAGAAGGGGGATTATTTGGGAAGAAGAAGACTAGCGAGGAGAGAGCTGGGAATGGTCAGTGGGAGTGATTCTGAGCAAAGTAGATGGTGTGCTTTAACAAGAGTTTCATTTGTGTTATGAATAGAAACAAGAAAGGAAAGGCTGTGGAGATAGGGAAGTGGATAAAGTTGTTTCCATCTTATGAAGACCTGATTTGAAACTGCAGAATCTTTGTAAAGCAACAACAAAAAGAATCAGGCGGGGTGACACAGACTTGTATGCTTTGGAAGCAAAGGCATGCAGACCCCTGACGCTCACTGTCCAGGTAGCCTAGCTTTTTTGGTGAGTTTCAGGCCAGAGAGAGAACCTGTCTCCAACAAACAAACAGAAGGGTGCTGGCACCTGAGGAATGACACTCAAAGTTGTCTTCTAGAAAACTCTACAGGCAGAGGTACCCATGCATTGATATACATCTCCACCCCACATGTGCAGATGCATATACACGAACACGCACAAATAGCATGCAATCACACAAAAGGTAAAACATTAACTGCTAAACATTATTGCTTACTAAATCATGTGAAATAAAGAACAAAGTTAATAGTGGGAAAAACCTAGGTTCTGAGGTCAGGGCTAAGCTGCTGGCGAGAGTCAACTGAGGTCGAGTTCCAGAGTGCTGGGTAGGATGAATACTACAACTCGAGGCAGATCGGAGTGTCCGCTTGAGGAGCAATGATGCCTTCATGTAGCTAATGTCATGGAGAAGGATGGCAGAGAGATTGAAGACACCAAAGGATTCGATTGCACATTATTCCATAATGGCCTTCATCCCCATATATTATTTTCCTTCCATTAGTATAACACAGAATTAGAAATATTTGATATATAAAGAGAAACTATGTATTGCGCATTATGGTTTTGAAAGCTTCACTCCAGAGTCAATTGGTTTTCTTACGTTAGG
This sequence comes from Microtus pennsylvanicus, assembly GCF_037038515.1. Taxonomy (NCBI): domain Eukaryota; kingdom Metazoa; phylum Chordata; class Mammalia; order Rodentia; family Cricetidae; genus Microtus; species Microtus pennsylvanicus. Next base: position 30,488,554 of record NC_134601.1, read on the forward strand.
ACCTCTGGCAATACATTGTGGCAGAGAGCAGAAGGCAGAGTAGTTAGTTGCCTCAGGGCTAAGAATAAACGAGAGGAATGGGGTGGAGAGGGAGAGGGGTGGGTCATTTATCTCTTCCCCCAGTGATGGGAAGGCCTCCCACCAGGCCCTGTGTCTTATAGATTTTACCACCTCTCAATAGTATCCAGCTGGGACCTAAGCCTTTAATCTACTGGCCTTTGGGAAACATTGCAGATGCAGTGCACAGCTCTTCTCAGAAGTGATAGCAGGGAACATCACACAAGTATGTCTCTGTAGCAGCCACTGTTCTAAGTTATGTGTATGAACTCCCCGGATCCTCAACCCTCTCATGATGACCCTGTTCTGCTCCCACTTTTAAGGTGAGGAAAATGAGACTCAGGTCTAAGAAGCTGGCAGGATTACATCTCAAGTGATTAGAGGAGCTAAGATCCACCCCAGAGACAGTCTAGTAGGAGTCTGTGTTCTTGAACGCAGTGCTGTGCTCCTTTTCCAAGGAACGTATTAGCCTTTGCTCTTATCAGAACTCGTCATACATGCAATCTTTCCACCAAGGTGGACCTTTCACTGTTTCCTAGTGCTTCACTTACTGAAGCTATTCCTATCATTCCTTTGTTTCAATTATAGAACTGCAGTGTCTTCCTTACTGCTTTCAGTTTAATTATACTGGTACTGTAGGGCCCAGCTAAGTTACCCTTCTTTTCCCTACACTTACTCTGTATACTAGCTGAGCTTATACCTGGGATCTGACTTAGCAAAAGGGCAGAGTTCTAGTTCCAACACTGTCCTTAGCTATCTGCAGGGGGGGGGGCAGAGTCCTGGGTTATCTGCACCTCTTCTGTCTACCTGAAGGGGGGGCATGTCTCAGTGTGCTTGTCTACATTGTGTACAACATGTGTGAGTGTGTGATATAAATAGTAAGATGAATAGTAGTGGATCCTGGGTAATTTGGAACAAAAAAAAGCCTTTCCCAAAGAGATTTACCTCTCAGTGAAGAATGTGTGTGTGAGTGCATGCATGCACATGCATGTGTTGAGGTTGTTCCCAAGTGTGCTTGAGGAAAATTGGATTTGGGCTTGGCTTCCTCCGTTGTTTTTGGAAGCAGTGTGCTTGTACTCCCTCAGGAGTGTTGACTCTGCAATGGTATCGCTTGTGTTGGTTCCCAATAATCTTTACAGAGTGTCTAATTTCAGACGTAGCAGAGAGAGAATGTTGAGGCAACTGCAAGCTAAGACAATTTCTAGCAAAAGAGTACTCCACGCAGCAAAGACCAGCTGTAACAAATGCAGCTCAGGAGAAAAGGGGCAGGAGGCAGGCCAGATGTAGCCAAGAAAGAGTGACTCAGGCAGAATTGTGCAACTTGAAGGGTTTTTCACAGTCAAGAAATTTTGTATGCAACAAAACCAAACTGCTCCTATAAACTTGATGTTGTGGCTCATGCCCTTATTACAGCACTTAGGCTGGATGATGATTTTGGGGGTCAGCCTGGACTGCAGAGTAAGCTCTGGGATAGACTGGATTACAAAGTGAGACTTTCTTGCAAAAAAAATAAGAACAAATGACAAAGAAACCAAATCAAAGCACAAATCCCAAACACTTTTCTGCTGTGGATATAGTTCAGTGATTCAGCATGAGCAAGGGCTTGGATTCAGTCTCTACCGTGAAGGCATAAATAATCTCTTAGTATGTTATCAGTTTGTGTCCCTAATTCTTTTTATGGGACTTTGTGTGGCATCCCAAGCATACTTGGTTTTCCAGATTTACATTCTCCATGAGATCAGGACCAGCAGATGTTGCTTAGATAGACCATCTGATTTGAGGGATTCCATGTCTTTCTCATAAATGCTGGGATTAAAGGCATGCCCCACCACCACCTAGAGAAATTTCAATTTTTAGTCGTTAGTTGCTAGATATATAATTATTTTATATATTAATATTGCATTTCTCAATGATTCATTAATTATAGCAGCTCTTATGTAAAACCTGTAGGATTGTTCTACATAGATAATCATGCAGTCCTCAAATAGAAACAGTTCTGCTTATTTCTTTCTGGTTAGAATATCTTTTATATCATCTTGCCTCATTATATGGAGCAAATCTTAAGTACGTTGTTGAACGGACATTAAAAATATTCCTTGATTCTAATTTTAAGTAAAAAGCATTTAGCTCTTCAACATTAATTATGGTATTAGATGGAGATTTCCTACATATATGTTCCTCATTATAGAATTGAAAATTTTTTCCTACTATAATGAATGTTAAAAAATTAGGGGTAGATAGATGTTATATTTTATCAAGTATCTTTTATGCCTCTATTGAGGTCTTCATGTTTAAAGATATTTTTTCAATACAACAAATTACATTAATTTTTATAATAGTAAATTAATCTTTTTAGTCCTTGTATGTACCCCATTTTATCATGATGTATCTATTTTTTATGTTGATTAATTCTATTTGTAAAAATTTTCTTTTTTATTGTTTTTACTTAGCTATATATTTTCTTCCACTCTCCTCTCTTCCTCTCCCTTCCCTCTCTATCCTCTCCTATGGTCCCCATGCTCCCAATTTACTCAGGAGATCTTGTCTTTTATCTACTTCCCATGTAGATTAGATCCATGTATGTTCTTTTAGGGTCCTCTTTGTTGTCTAGGTTCTCTGGAATTGTGAATTGTAGGCTGGCTTTTTTTGCTCTATGTTTAAAAGCCACTTATGAGTGAGTACATATTATATTTGTCTTTCTGTGTCTGGGTTACTTCACTTGACATGATGTTTTCTAGATCCATCCATTTGTCAGCAAATTTCAAGATGTCATTATTTTTTTCTGCTGTGTAGTACTCCATTGTGTAATTGTACCACACCTTCTTTATCCACGCTTTGGTTGAGGGGCATTTAGGTTGTTTTCAGGTTTGAGTTTGGCAAATAATGCTGCTATGAACATGGTTGATCAGATGTCCTTGTGGTATGATTGAGCATTCTTTGGGTATATACCCAAAAGTGATATTTCTGGGTCTTGCGGTAGGTTGTTTCCTAATTTTCTGAGAAACCATCATACTGATATCCAAAGGGGCTGTACAAGTTAGCACTCCCACCAGCAATTCAGGAGTGTTCTGTTTACCCCACATCCTCTCCAGCATACGTTGTCATCAGTGTTTTTATCTTAGTCATTCTTTTTTTTTTTTTTTTTTTGGTTTTTTGAGACAGGGTTTCTCTGTGGTTTTGGAGCCTGTCCTGGAACTAGCTCTTGTAGACCAGGCTGGTCTCGAACTCACAGAGATCTGCCTGCCTCTGCCTCCCGAGTGCTGGGATTAAAGGCGTGCGCCACCACCGCCCGGCCTATCTTAGCCATTCTTATAGGTATAAGATGGAATCTCAGAGTTGTTTTGATTTGCATTTCTCTTATGGTTAGGAATGTTGAGCATTTCCTTAAGTATCTTTCAGCCATTTTAGATTCCTCTGTTGAGAGTTCTTTGTTTAGGTCTGTACCCCATTTTTAAAATTGGATTATTTGTTAGTTTGATGACCAGTTTCTTGAGTTCTTTGTATATTTTGGAGATTAGACCTCTGTCTGATGTGGCGTTGATGAAGAACTTTTCCCATTCTGTAGGCTGCCATTTTGTCTTGTTGACCATGTCCTTTGCTTTACAGAAACTTTTTAGTTTCAAGAGGTCCCATTTATTAATTGTTTCTCTCAGTGTCTGTGATACTGGAGTTATATTTAGGAAGTGGTCTCCTGTGATAATACATTCAAGTGTGCTTTCTACTTTCTCTTCTATGAGGTTTGGTGTGGTTTGCTTTATGTTGAGGTCTTTGATCCATTTGGACTTGAGTTTTGACAGATACTTCTAGCTGCTTGGACAGATACCCAAAGTTTTTCTTTACTATTGGGACATCCATCTTCAGCCCACAGGACCATAGTATCCAGCAGACTTTTTCAAGAAGCAGGCAATTTCAAAGACTGTTCCACCTATATGGGCAGTTTGTCCGTCACATTTTTCTCTGTCCTACAGAATGTCTAGCAGACTCTTTCATGAAACAGGAACTCTGAAGGATCATCTCACCTTTAGGCAAGTTTAGCAGTCATTTCTCTGCGGGACCTGCATGTCCAATTTGTTAAGCATTTTAGGCAATAGCAGTTTCTTGTCTAATGGTCAACCAACTCCATAAGGGGCCTCTTCAATGCCCACCATCCTCTTGAAGTAGCTTGATGCTTCAAGGAGCAGATGTGTTTCACTGTCATGAAAAGTCTTAAGTTCTTAAACATATTAAATGCCATATTTTGAAGGTCTCTGAAAGATTTGAAAAATACCTATCTAACTGATATATATTTCTATACGTCTAGAAAAATGTAACTAACATAGCTACAAGCTTGACTATTATAGATGATTATCTATTAACCTATATTTCTTAATTATACATTACATTTTAAATGAACTGCACAGACACAATACTTTAATCAAGAGCAGATATATACATATAACAAAATTGACCTAAAACTTGTATCAATAAAGCAAGATCCATACCAATGCAAATTATCAATTTCTATTGCATATCCTCCTTTAAATAGAAAGAAACATTTACAAATAATATGGGCACAATTCTGTCCAAACTTCTTCCTGCTGTTTATTGGGCAAAGTAATTTTTTGAGGGTGTTCATAGCAACCTTCCAGGGGGTCTTGTTCCTTCAAACCATATTGGTCTGGAAGCAATCCACAGGTTCTCATCTTCTGTGGAAACAAAAGAAGAACATCTTTGCCAAAGCTACATATCTTTAGACTCAAATTTTAAAATCAAGATACCTTTATGTTGGTTTAACTTAGCAAGCCATACAAAAAATGTCTCTCTGTAGTTAGCTCCTTCATAGTCAAAAAATTCAAAGAAAACACAATAATATAAATAATCCAGACTCTCTGTGTATATTCCATTTTTACATGGCTTATTCTTTTTTACTTCTTTTAATCTATGACTGTCTGTACTCTGTCTCTTTAAAGATTTTACCTTTTTTAAAAAAAACCATTTACTTCTTTTTTATAACTGTCTATATTCTTTTTCTTCTCTCTCCTAAGCCTACATACATTTATCCAACACTGTGAGCCATTTAGAGGTCTTTTATAAATCTGGATTTGTCTTTATTGTAATTATTTTCTGACCAGAAGTGCTTCTTAAAATGCAAAATGCTTAAGAATCTAAGCTGCAACATTACTAGGGTAGAAATGGTACTTCCTGTTTGCCGTGCCCATTCCAACATGGCAGAGCTGCTCGCTGCTTCTTAGAGCCACACACAGTGCTCCACTTGCAGGTACACAGCCGGTTCACATCAAACAAGCTATCGCACGCCTCTCACAAACCCCATCCAAATGCTCTGTCTCCCAAAAGAGTCAGAATTTGTGCTAGCAGCATGACCCACGGCTGGGAAGCTGCCATTTTGAAACTGTGGCTGCTACTGCCACTGAATCAGTAAGACCTCTCTTAAAGGAGCTGCATCAAGCCGCCAGCTGAAAAATAAATGTGGCTAAACTTTGTTTTTTTTTTTGTGTGTGTGTCTAGAATTTCTTTTCAAACTCTCTTAGGTTTTAAGTGGATTTTAGTTGGCCACGTGGGCGCCAATTTGTAGTGGGAGGCTGCTTGTTGTTTCCCGACCACTCGGCTAGGTCAGTCAGTAGAGCATGAGACTCAATCTCAGGGTCGTGGGTTCAAGCCCCATGTTGGGTGCCAGATGAAGGATGCTTAAAAGAAATCCCACACTAGCTCAGAATTGAGAATAATAGAGGGTTATTTATTTAGTGGTAGATTCACAGATCACAGTCCTCTGCTGGAATGAGAAACAGCAACCGAATCCCGCAGCTGGAAAAGAGACCAGATGTGCACTTTACGTCAGCATAAATAGCATAAAAGGCCATACCCCAGTGGATGGGTAACTTAAAGGATATTGGTGGTAGGAATTCCTACAGCAGTCTTCATATACATGACTTTCTTTAGCTTGGGAAAGTTTTCTTCTGTGATTTTGTTAAATTTATTTTCTGTGTTTTCGAGTTGGACTTCTCCTATTCCTATTACTCTTACGTTTGGTCTTTTCATGGTGTCTTTTCCTGGATATTTTGGGTCAAGCTTTTGTTAGATTTAATATTTTCTTTGACTGATGAGTCTGCTTCCCCTATTGTATCTTCAGAGCTTGAGATTCTCTCTTCCATCTCTTATATTCTGCTGGTCATGCTTGCATTTGTGGTTCCTGATCATTTTCTCATAATTTCCATTTCTATAATTCCCTTGGTTTGTATTTTCTTTATTGTTTCTATTTAGGTTTTCATGTTTTGAATAGTTTCTTTTATCTGTTTGATTGCGTTTTCTGGGTTTTCTTTAAGGGATTTGTTGATTTCTTCCAATTTTTGTTTGTCTTTTATTCAATTTCTTTGAGGAAATTTTTCTTTTCTCCTTTAAGTGCCTCAAATATCCTCCTAAAGTTATTTTTTAGATCATTTTCTTATGCTTCATCTTTATTTGGTTGTTCAAGTCTTCCTATTGTAGGGCCACTAGTTTTTACTGGTGTCATGTTGCTCTTTGTGGTTTTGAGTGTGTTCTTACCTTGTGTACCCATCTTTTCCTCTGATTGGTGTAGTTGGGGCTGTGTCTCTGGTGATCAATATTCCAGGTACAAGTGGATTCAAGGCTTAGATGGTTGCTCTTCATGGTGCAGTCAGGAACACGGTTCCAGTCACCCCAGAGATCATTTGGTGTTCCTGGAGGTTGCTCAGCATTCCCAAGGGTTGCTGTGCAATACTAGGGGTCATTTAGGCCCACTCCCATGGAGGTTGCTGTCTTAGGCCTGCTCTGGCAGAGGTTGTTGGCTTTGGCCTGCTCCAGAGGATTCAAGCCTGGTCCCACAGAGGTCTCTGGCTGGAGCCTGCTCCCTCAGTGGCAGCTCCCTTTTACCTGCTCCTGTAGAGGTCACTGCCTTGGGCCTGCTCTGGCAGAGGTCACTGGCTCAAGCCTGCTCCTGTGGAGGTCATTGCTCATTGCTTCGGGCCTGCTCCTGTGGAGGTCACTTCCTTGGGCCTGCTCTGATTGAGGAAGCTGACTCAGGCCTGATGTGGCAGAGGTTGCTGGCTCAAGCCTGCTTCCATAGATGTCTCTGATTTGGGTCTGCTCCCTCGGAGGTCCCTTACTTGGGCCTGGTCCAGCAAAGGTCTCTGACTTGGGCTTGCTCCCTTAGAGGTCCCTGACTTGCATCTGATCTCACAGAGGTCTCTGGCTCTGGCCTGCTCCCTCAGTGGTGGCTCCCTTGTACCTGTTCCTGCGGAGGCTGTTGCCTCGGACCTCTATTTGCTAAAATTTTCTTTAGAGTTTGGAATTTATGTTCATGAGGAGCACTCATCATTGATTTGATTCTTTGGATATATTTGTAAGACTTTGGTATCAGAACAATGTTGATCCCTTAGAATGAGATGGGCAATATTCTACAAGACTGGATAAAATCAATGCTATTTCCTCTTTAAATGGTTGAATTCATAGTGTTGCATTTGGATTGGGTTTTGTTTATATGAAGATTTTTTTTAATGACAAAGCAACTTACCTATTTGTGAGGAGTAAGATCAGGGTACAGTATAGGTACAGTCACTTTTAGAGTCATACAATTCTCAGAGTGAGTGTGGTTTAAAGCTCTCTGGATGTTGATACTCTCAGCAAGTGGAGAAATGAATAGTTTAACCCTGAAAGGTGGCTTTCAGAGGTACCATAGTATCCAATATACTGCTCAAGACACTGGTTCACTTTACGGTAGGAAAGTGATAGGAATATTCATTTCCTGTGTTTTTAAAGGTTTGATGCATTAATTAAATTTTTAATGTGTGTATTTGTTCCCGTATGAGTTTATGAGCACCCCATTCATTCAGGAGATCAGGGAGTATCAGATTCTCTGGAATTGGAGTTACAGGCAGTTGTGAGGGGCATACTGTGAACTGAATGCGGGTCTTCTGCAAGAACAGTAAGCACTCTTAGTGCTGCGCCCAAATTCTGCTCAGTTTCTTATGCTTATATAATAACTTTTATATTTTATAGTATTGATTTAAGGATGAACCCCACTGCCAATTATAGTCAAGAGCCTATTCTTCAAAATAATCAAACCCAGATCACAATGATAATTATTACAATCAACATGTTATCTCCATCACAACTTCAAGGTGCCTCAATATATTTCAGGACCATTTTCAACAGAACTGGGTCTATGGTCCTGGTATTACCAGAGGAGTTATGTCTGGGTGAGAGGATGTCTTAAAAGGGGAAATAGAAGTCATTCAAAATAAGTAGAATTGTCTCTGTGCCATTTTCTAGGACTTGCTTCCCCGTGTGCTACTGGATATAGTATTTAGGCAATGGATTATTTTCCCCACCTCTCACATAGTAGATAGTGACTTTTATTTCTACTTCTTGGTCCAAAGAGAAACAGGGAAAAACAGATTGCCTATCACAGTGCCAAATTTGAAAGTGCTAAGGAACATTTTGAGGGGACACCCTTCAGCAGCTTGCATGCACTACTGTGTGGGAGTAAAAGGGGCATGCTCCACACAAAGACATAGTTTCAGTTTTAACGAAAGAGCCATGTCAAGGTAACTTTGTCTTTAGGTAGATTGTATCTCAGGCGTGATAGCACATACCTGTGACCCAAAGCACTCAGCGGAGTGAGGCTAAAGTATAAAGAATTCAAGATCAGCCTGTGTAACATAGTGGGACTTTATCTCAAAAACAAGATTCAGACATGATATAATAATGGAAAATTTGGAATCTAAGAAATGTTAGTTTTCCTTCTCAGTGCCCTATACTGAAAGCTGAAAGATTAATATCTTTATAATGTTAATACATTACATACATTATAGCTCTAAAATAAGGCATTCTTTCTCCTTACATTCCTGTCCCCGAAGCCTATACTACTGTTAAGTGCTATCCTATGTGCTTTGTGAAGGAAGGGGAAATATTTGGAATCTTTGACTCAAAATATGGACCTCAGCTTGATGGAGTTGTACCTTTGCCTGCACTTCCTGTCCTTCTGGACCCTTGAGGCCATCCGGATTCCAAGGACATGGTGATAGCATCCTCAGCTCCTGCACACTGACCTACCTGCTGCTCTTCGATACCATGGGGACTGCAGGTCTCACCTGATGGAAAATCCCCATAGCTCTGCCTTTCCTATACCAAAACGTCCTGCAGATTCCCCTGCTGGCTTCGAGTTTTCCTGGCATAACAACTCGGCAAAGGAGCTAAGGCTACTGGGGCTAGTGCCAGCTCCTCTAGCTTTGAATTTTCCACAAACTTGCTGTGTGACCCATGGCAGGTTATTGAACCTTTTTGAACTTACCTTTTACACTTAACACATAAAATAACCACTATGGTAACTGCCTTATGGGGCTGTTGTGAAAAGTGCTAATCATGACATGAACCATACTTACTGAGAACATTGACTCTTAACTGAAAACTTCCTCTACCACATGTAAAGCCCAGTGGAATTTGTCTTATCTCTTCTCCCTTGCTTTTGATGACCAGGTCCATTAAATTTGACTGTCTACGCATACACACATCCCTTTATATATTATTCAGAGAACTGGCTAGAAGCAGTTGAGTCTAGCATAGCCTCTGCTTGGTTGTGGTGAAGCTCTGCTTCACAGTCAGTTAACTTTCCTTCTCAGTTTGGGAAAGAAGAGCCTGATTCATCTGAAAACTGCAGTGACTTGTTTGGAAGGAATAACAAAGGATATTCTCAATTATTTTCCACCACAAGCGTGTGTGTTTCTTTAATTTGGCAGAGGGAAGGGTGAACCCATACAGTCTCTTGAATTCTGGACAAACTATCCCGGGTACTAGCTTAGTTGGGATGACAAAGGCACCCCACTTGTGCTGAAAGTAGTTATGGTACAAACCTAATGAAACAAGCTTGCTTACAAACAAGGCCAAAAGTTCATTAAATATGAAACCAAATGGCCCAGAAACCTGCTGAGAGTCCAGGTTTTTAGATTCTTCTAGAGTGTTCCAGGACTCCAGGAAAGTGGCATGGCAGAAACTCAGGGCCCTGAGAGTCTTATCTAATCTGTTCCCTGGAAGTTCTTTTACCCAGGTAGAGATGGCCCAGCATAGAGACCCACACCGATAGGATGAGTCAAGGATTTCAAATACCTTCTGTTTCAATCTTGGAGCTATTGGCTGAAACTGTCACTGGTAATTATTTCTTAGGGAGCTTTAAGGGTACATGCTCATCCTAGCCTCAAAGGGTTTTCTTTGAATAAATCTAACATACCAATAAGGATTGTTTAGTGACTAACTCATTAGTTCCCATTTCCTCACCTACCTCAGAGAGTGGGACTCCCTGACAGCCTGACTTAAATGGGACCCGAGGTGGCTAAGGGTGGCTGGGAGAGAAGGGACAGAATGGAGAATGATGGGGGAATCAGACAGAGACAGTTTTGACAATGTGGGCCTAGAAAATGGAAACTCATTTTAGCATCCGATGAGCAGAAGATAATTAGGGAACTTAAATCTGCTAGAGGGGGAAAAAGAAAAAAAAATTCCACAACATCTTTCAAAGCCAAATTGAAAAAATTCTTGGATTTTTCACAGTTTTAGATGAGCTGTAGCATGGCTAGGCTTTCATTGGGAATGAGCCCAGAAAGAAAAGTCTATCAGTGAACAGAGCTGCCTGAGGAGCATGGAGGGACTATGAGAAGCGATTGTGTCACTCAGTCAAGCTCTAGACTGAACAAAAAAGATGCTCTCTCCCACCCAGTTGCAGTGCCTCTATAGTCTTACTCAGCAACTACCTAGTCTGCCTGACACCTTTGTCATTCTCTCCAGTGTATAGTATATTCTGCTTATCTGTGAACAGGTGTAGAACCTTATCTACTTTTAGAGAATATGTTCATGGATCCATATTCTGTCCCAATTGGAAGAGAAGTCCTTGGAGGACGGGGCCCATTGCTCATTCATGTTCTTAGCTCCATGGCATCTGCCACGGAATCTGCTCATCGCAAACATTGAAAAGCTTGTCTGAGTGAACTTCCAACTTCACTTTGGGCAGTGGAAATGCAAATAAGATTTTCTTTTCTAAGTTTTCCTTATTAAATTATATGCATGGCACATGATCATGTTGGTATTATAAAATTTTAAATGATGCAAATAGTGTTGACCAGAGCCCTCATCTCGGTTTTCTTTAGGGAAACATTTTCAGTTTACAATTTCATAGTTATCTTTCCAGACAGTTTTCTCTGAATGTATAATAAAGATTTGTAGATTTGTGTGTGTGTTCCCACATATGGGAATCATGGCTACTATTCTGCAACTTGTTTGGTGGATTTAACAGCATATGCACATTTGAGATCTCACAAAGTTAATGTTGCTAATTTGTCTCATTCTTTTTTTTTTGTTTTTGTTTTTCGAGACAGGGTTTCTCTGTAGCTTTGGAGCCTGTCCTGGAACTTGCTCTGTAGACCAGGCTGGTCTCGAACTCACAGAGATCCGCCTGCCTCTGCCTCCCGAGTGCTGGGATTAAAGGCGTGCGCCACCATCGCCCGGCTTCATTCTTTTTTTTAAATTTATTTATTTATTAAAGATTTCTGCCTCCTCCTCGCCACCGCCTCCCATTTCCCTCCCCCTCCCCCAATCAAGTCCCCCTCCCTCATCAGCCCAAAGAGCAATCAGGGTTCCCTGACCTGTGGGAAGTCCAAGGACCACCCACCTCCATCCAGGTCTAGTAAGGTGAACATCCAAACTGCCTAGGCTCCCACAAAGCCAGTACGTGCAGTAGGATCAAAAACCCTTTGCCATTGTTCTTGAGTTCTCAGTAGTCCTCATTGTCCGCTATGTTCAGCAAGTCCGGTTTTATCCCATGCTTTTTCAGACCCAGGCCAGCTGGCCTTAGTGGGTTCCTGATAGAACATCCCCATTGTCTCAGTGTGTGGGTGCACCCCTCGTGGTCTTGAGTTCCTTGCTCGTGCTCTCTCTCCTTCTGCTCCTGATTTGGACCTTGAGATTTCAGTCCGGTGCTCCAATGTGGGTCTCTGTCTCTGTCTCCTTTCATCGCCTGATGAAGGTTAATATTCAAGAGGATGCCTATATGTTTGTCTTTGGATTCACCTTCTTATTTAGCTTCTTAAACTGATGCATTGTGCTGTATAGCTTGGGCAGACTGAACCTCTATTAATGAATAGTTTACTTCTAATTTTAGTTGGATTGTTATGAGCCACAGAGTAATGAAAAATCCTTAACATACTCCTTGAGGACACATGTGAGTGTTTCTCTGAAGCCAATATTAAGTGGAATTGCTAGGTCATAGGCTTTGAACTAAAAAGATTGGTGATCATTTCCCCCATGAATCATGCAGGCCTTTGTACCACATTTAGAAGCAGGTCACAGTGTCTCTTCCTAACACACGTTGCTTCTATCATCAATGATTACTTTAAAAAATTCTTGCCAATGATGAGACAATAAAACATATATACAAGTCATTTCCTGGCTTTTATGGCTGTGAACTGTAGATTTCTAAACAGACATTTTACTGCTACTGCCGCAGCTTTTCCAGCGAACTTCAGAGCATCTTTGGGGTGATAAAGCAACATAGCAACCAGGCTAGTAGCAGGTAAGATAGGAATGCTAGCCAAGACATCTTGTGATCTTTTTCTGGGGGACTGGATTGCTCTGTTTTGTGCTTCAGAAAGGCAACTGGTAAACAGGTGTTTGTCATGACAGACGGTAAGTGAATGAATTAGTTTTAGGGACAAATCCCTCTATATTTAGTGGGGGAATCGACCAGTGTAAGTGTCAGTGAAATGGTCTGTAGCACGGATTCTAATTGGTCTTAACAAATATAACCTGGGGTCAGATATTAGGGGATGAAAGCTGAGGGATCAGAGAAGCCGTGCAGTCAGCCACTGGAGAGATCTTTTACTTCTACCAATGCTCAGACCGAAGGGGCAGTTCTGTCCTCAGACTGTCGCCTCAGACTGCAGGGGCAATCTTCAGACTGTGATTTTCTCCATCAAGCCTCAGGCTGCAAAGAGTTCCTGTCTCCTCCCGCTTCATATACCTCTCTCCACCCAGCCATATCACTCCTGCCTCCATCTCCCTAGTGCTGGGTTAAAGTCGTGTGCCACCACTGCCCCGCTCCCAAGTGCTGGGATTAAAGGTATGTGCCACCACTCCCTGGTCTCTAGTGGTTTAGCTCTGCAGTCTGATCTTCAGACAAGCTTTATTTGTTAAAACACAAGCAAAATATCACTACCATGTTCCAGACCAATGAACATAAAATGATACTTTAAAAATAAATGTCATGCCAACGCTTAGTGTAGCCCAGTGGTTGAGCACAACTGTAGCATGCATGTAACTCCCAGCACTGAAAATAAACAAAGCAAAGCAGTTACAACCACCACGACAGTGATGAGGAACACCAACAAAGCCAAGATGACAACTTCATGGAAAAGTGCTCAGCCCTGAAATTATGTACCTACAAAAAAGACGCACTCAGCAGGCTATGTATATACACATATATATGTCTCTCTCTCTCTCTGTGTGCATTTATATGTATGTAATAAGAATAATTAAAGAAAAGAAAGCCTTGAATTTTGGGGAAGGGGCATGGGAGGGGTTAGAGTGAAGAAAGGAAGTCAAAATTATGTAGTTATATATTTTAATTAAAAACAAAAATAATTATTAAATTTTGAAGCAATCTTGGATATGTGGATATGTACTGAGTTTTAGATGACAGCAATGATTTGTTTATGTTATTTCGTATGGTGTCGTTGTAGATGTGTAATAAAAATGTCTACGTGATTTATAGGTGCAAAGCATGGAGGGGCTTACTGATATATATGGATTTGTTTTAAAGTACTTTAGAAATAAAGGAAAAAGGGTAAGTGAAGCAAATGTGATATTTTGTTACACATATTATGGAATAGCTCTGCATGGGGTTCATTATAGTATTCTACCTACATTTCTGTGCGTTTGAAAATGTTCCTGATGCATGTTTATAAAGAAAGCAATAAAACACTTGCCTATAATTCCAGCACCTTGGGAGACTGAGGCAGAGTCAGAAGCAACATAAATTTCAGGCCAGAAATATTCTGTCTGAACATCAAGGAAACAAAAGAAAGAGAGAAAGAAAAGAAGAAAGGAAAGAAGGAAGGAAGGAATAAAGAAAGAAAATCAGAAAAAAAAACAATAAAATAAATCACTGAAAGGCTTCACTCTGGGACTAGAGAGGTGGCTTAGCATTTAAGAATGGTTTTTGCTCTACCAGAGGTCCAAGTTCAGTTCTCAGAACCCATGCTTGGTGGTAACAATTATCATAACACCAACTTCAGGAGGACCCAGTACTTACAGCTTAAATGGACACCCCCCAACACACACACATTAGTTTTTTATTACCTCTATCTCACCTCTCTCTCTCTCTCTCTCTCTCTCTCTCTCTCTCTCTCTCTCTCTCTCTCTCTCTCTCTCTCTCTCTCTCTCTCACACACACACACACACACACACACACACATACACACATACTCACATACATGTATACTTAAAATAAGTTTAGAAAGATTTATTCAGAAAACACATACACACTCAGGCCAATTTACCAAAGGATATTGTAGATTTATCTCCTGGTATAAATTTTAATATATGTTTGTACAAATAATATTTAATTTATGCCAGATAACATTTGAAGGTGGCATTAGCATCCCACAACAGCCCAGGTATATGAATATTTCTATGTCAACCTAAACTAGAACATATATATATATATTGCCTTTTGAGGCAGGGTCTGGTATTCTATATGTAAGCCAGGATGGCCTGAAAATTTCTGTAATTCTTCTGTTTCTGTTTCCTCAATATTGGGATTCCAATCATGTGACACCATGTACATCCAAAAATCTGAATTCTCATAACACATGATATTAAGGCTATGTTTTTGTGAATAAAATTCACTACTTCTTTAAGAACTCTGCTTTGTACTTAGGCTATACAATATATGACAGGTACATATGTAATGTTCATGTACAGTAAAGAATAGAAAACAAAGTAAATATAGTGATCACTTCAGTTCCGACTTAAGGAAATTGAGCACTTCAGATAGTTCTGTTAGTCTGCAACTGTCTCCTCTTCTAACCTTCAAACAGCAACTGCTAGCCTAAAGTTCAGACGAATTATTCCCTTGCTTTAATTTATTTTAATCATATATTCACTCTCAGTGTTAAATTATGTTATACTTTTGAAATACATACCGGTTAAAGTGTATCATACCTTGGAATTTTGAATAATTATGTGTTTTGGGGATTCATTTACATTGTTGTGGCTATAGTTTGTTGTAAGTAGTTAATGATATCCAACTTTATCTAAAACAGAGCCAGCCCATTTTCTGAACTTGCTAAGTATCCTGGGCAGTTAGTTATTCTGTTTTATTGCATGTGGCTATGCTCATGGATGTTTATGCATGTGCTTGTCTGTATACATGCATGTAGAAGCCACAAGACAATCTCAGGGGTCATTCTTCAGGTGCCTCCTGCCTCCTGTGGGACAGGGCCTTTCATTGGCCTGTCACTTTCCAGGTAGATTAGGCTGGCTGGCCAGTGAGCCTCAGGTGGCCAACTGTTTCTTATCACACCAGTCCTGGGATTATAAGCATGCACTATCACATTCAGTTAAAACTTTTTATATGGATTTTGGAGATTGAACTCAGGTTTTTGTGCTTGGACTTTACCAATCAAACTGCCTCAATGGTGCCCCAGTTTTGTTTTGATCAAAGAAAAATTGCTGGTGCTATAGACATTTTAATGCATTTTCCCTATTGCATATAGAAGAGTTTGTCTAGATATATAGCGAGGAGAGGAATTAGTAACATGGTTCTGTGGTGGTTTGTATGTTGATAACAGCCCCCCAAATCTCCAGCATTTGAAAACTTGGTCCCAGTTGGTGGGCCTGCCTGAATAGGTTTAGCAGGTGTAACCTTGTCGGAGGAATTATGTCACTGGGAGCTGGATTTAAGAGTTTGAAGACTCGTACCAGTTGCAGCGTGTTTTCTCTGCTTCCTGCCTGTGATTCAAGATGTGTCCTCCCAGCTGCTGCTTCAGGTGCCGTGCCTGCCACTTCTCAGTCATGTCTGGCTTTTATCCCTCCAAATCAAATCTTTCTTCGAGAAATTTTCTTGGCTAAGGTGTTTTATCACAGCAACAGAAAAGTAACTGATGCAGTTAGCACACACATACACGCACACACACACACACACACAACACACACACACACACACACACACATACACGTTTAGCTAGAATTCTGGAAAACTTGTTTTTGCCTGTATCCTCGGGTGATTCCACCAATCTGGACCACTTTACATTGCATATTGTCCTTTAAATATGTTGAACAAATGCACGAATCTGATTCGAAAAGTCATGTAGAGGCAGTTTGTGGTTACAAATTCTCAGGGGGATTGCTTTTTAGTTCACTGTCCGGGAACCTCAGATAGTTGTCTAAAGTTATTTTGGTATTACCTACTAAAGTGCTTATTGATTAGAAACGTACCTCTTGGTTGACAGAGAATATCACTGAGTGGAAAAAAGGTGTAAAATAGTGTAATGAAATGATGATGTAAGCTGAGTATAATAAAATGAAGTCGAGTGCAGTATAGTGCATGAGAGTATTATACAAAATGATACACACAGCATTTTATCTATACAGAAGCATTACCATAAGAGATTTATAATATTTATTTTCTATAATTTTTTTCATTTGTTCAAAAATGAATATGTGCTACTTATACAACTACAAAAGATATTTCCATTTTGTAGGAAGACAATCTTGCTCCCATAATAGTAGGCTCTGTCCTCCGTCATTGTTCATCCAGGAATCTGTGTCCCCTAGCACATATCCATCATTTATCGACATGAAAGACTTTAATCAGGGAGAGGAAATTAGTAGTGGGACCTTATCTGGCCTCCTGTATAACTCTTTGAGCACCAACTTACATTGAAGTAGGTTTTGGATTAGGAATTTTGAACCAATGGCTTTCCCATTATGGGAGTGACCAGTGCTGCTTTGATCCTGTTACCACAGTAACCTGGAATAATATATTAGGGACAGCAGGAAGAAGCATTCTTTTCCATGTCCTGTTATAAAAGTAATGTTCTTAAGAACCTCACAATGGGTCATGACAAAATCCAATAAGGTGATTGGACTGAATTCTGGAGAACTTCTAGGCCTTTCTCAGAACTTTCTTTCAAATATGGACTGCGCACAGAGACCAGAGTCCTGGGTTTCCTATGCTGTAATCCTAAGTAAGTCTTGGCAGTACTCTGTATCTTGCAGCCTCCCAAGTATGTGTTTCATTTCCTCAAAATCCTATGCTCAGGAGGTGGCGACAAAGATGATGTGATTTAGAGATTGCTTCAAGTGTTTTCTGGATGTTATCTTGTATCCTAGCATTGCTGGGTGATTTCTGTCATTTCTATGTAGGTCTGTAAACCACAGCCTTCACTCATATGAGTGACTCTGATAGTTGATAGTTTGAGCACATCAATAATGGACATTGTTCTGTGCAAATAAACAGCATTACCATCTACCAGTGGTGGTCAACCTTTTGACAAATCAGCATGATGCTGTCGTTTACAAATGTCTCGGTCTGTAGTCATACCTATTCTAGCATGCATGCGGCCTTCAGGACACAGGTAGGACAGACGTGTTTTGACAAAGCGGTGAAATTGCACATCTATCTCCCTTGGGGCATGTTTTTGTGTTGGAACATGTTTTCCCCTCACTCTGAATCCTTTCAAATAGAAGTTAATCCTTCTTCTTAACTTTGTAGACAAGACAAGAAGAAACTCCACGTAGTCTTTGGGCCATTTTCTTGATTTCAGCTTTCCTTTTTCTTGCTTCCTTGTTTTGTTTTCCTTCCACCAGTTCTTCACCCTTGGCTTTAAAGGAGTCCCAAGAATAAAGTAGTACAAATGAAGTATATACTTTCTCTAAAATGCGTCTCTATGTTGTTGAAGGGTACAGAAACAAGAGGTCTCCTCCGACCTGAACCTGCTCTTCTCTTTCCATACTTTCCTTCGCTGAAAGAGTAGCTTACCTTTCCTGGCACTGTTGCCTTGCTTCTGCCTTCACCACTCCATTGGAACGTCTCTTTTAAAACTCACCAATGGCTTCCCTCCTTCATGTTCAATCTTAGGGCATATTTTTAAACCTTTAGATTAATCAAGAAAAATTTTCATGGTAAATTGTCATTCTCATTCCAAATACAAAGGGCACAATCTTGTTTCTGAAGAATACCCAACATGAGAGGAAGCTTGCAGGGCATTTGAGGTAGTGAAGATAGGAGGCTATGTAGGCTGTGTTTCTGTGTGACAGATTCATTGTATGAATTCTATGTAGGAATTCATTCTTCCACCGGTTATATGACATAGGCTTTTGTATATGCACTATATGGCAAGGTGGCAACCTCCAACTCCCTGGCATTTGATGAATTTTTCCCCCTATAATGTCCAAAATATGGGCGAACACTTCAATTCGTTATTTTTTATCAGCACCAGAGCCTCTGTAGGTTCAGAAATCCATTTCTACAGTTGTCTGCCACTCTTTGGGAGTGATGTATAAATTGGAAAATCTTTACCCTAAGATACAGCTATTGTATCTTTATTGTATCATTTAAAAATACTGCTAGGTTAAAGTGGTAAGGATGATCTGGGTTTAATTTATCTGAAGACTTGGTTCTGGCAGAGGGAATTTAAGTTAATGTTAAGAATAGAGCTTCTTGAAAAGAGGTCAAGGGGTAACAGCTTTAAAAAATTCTGTTTCATAATCCTGTCCATTTAGAAGGAGGAGGAGTGCAGTTTGTCTGAAGGAGGTAAGGGGGAGCCATGGCCTCCGGTCCTTACTTTGAACTTCTGAGCTTATTAGCAAAGGGAATCAATATTCAGAAAGATTTTTTTTTTAAACTACAAGTTGCAAGAACTTGGACTCTTCATTCAATGTGATTATTTCCTACCCTCTAGCTGTCCATACGAGAGTCTCTTAAACACGCTGTTGAGGTCTGATCAAAACATTAGCCAAGCTGTATGATGTTTGGACATTGCTAGGCAACATGGGAGTCATTAATCATGGCGTAACTGACAGATGCTAAGTACAAGCATCTGTATGTTAAGATTTTTCTTTTTCCTCTCAACACCCAACAGGGCCCGAGGCTTGTTTTTAAAAAGGAATAAAGCATATTTAGGGATGTGAGATGCATAAAGATTTGACCCAAATCTTTCTTGTTCAAAAACAAGAAAATAAAATGCAAAATGGGAATCTTTTTTAAACATTTATTTTATTTTTTTTGGAAATATCATACATCAATACTGTTTTACAACACTTCCACCACACATTCTGCCCTGCTAGCTCTACCCATGTTCCCTCCCCTCCCAAGTCTGTCTTAATTTCATAGTCTCTTCTTCAATTTTTATTTTACATACATATGAATATATACATATATAAATATAATATGTTGAGTCCATTTATTTTTTTGTTTGTTTGTGTGTGTGTTTAGGGTTGAGCACTTGGGACTGAAAAACCTATCAGAGAAGACTGATTTTTACCTCTCAGCAGTCATTAATTGTTTGTAGTTGTTTATCTATAGCTGGGATCTTGTGATATTTCTTTCATCCTTACTGACATGTTGTCCTGTGTTGCTATTGTGCAGGTCTTACTTAGGCAATCTTATTAAGAGTTCATAGGTGCAACTCCTTATATAGGAGACAGTGTCTTGTAGCAGATGTCCTGGTCCTCTGACTCTTAGAATCTTTCTGCTTCCTCTTCCATGATGCTACCTGAGCCTTAGGTGTAGGGATCATGTTGTAGAGTTGGTGCTGGGCACACCATGCTTAGTTTTTCCTTGCATTTTTTTCCAATTATGATTTTTCTGTAATTGTCTGCCTGCCTGTCTGTGTCTGTCTGTATATCTATCTATTTATCTCTTCGTGTGTGTGTGTGTGTGTGTGTGTGTGTGTGTGTGTGTAAGAGACAGAGACAGAGAGGGGGAGAAGGAGGGAAGGAGGGAGGGAGAGAGAATATGTTTTGGAAATTCTATTGCTTTAGGAACATAGCTATAATAGATTCTCTTCTTTCGTTCATGACTTCACTGGCTATAGGTAGTTGTCTAGGTTAATAATACCAGCCATGAATTCCTTCCTAATGAGTGATACTTAAGTCCAATTAGAGAACTTTTGGTTACCCTTGAGATATAAGCACTACTATTGCAGCCTTGGGTGTATCTTGCCACTCTGATCATTGTGTATAGACTTTATGGATAGGTAGAACTTTTAATTGCTTTCTCATTTGGTAGCTTGTATAGCACTTTTGGATGCTATAAAAGCTAGTCCTCAGGGAGAAGGCTTCCAGTGACTTCCTTCTGGATTCCTCCAAGTACTATGACTAATGCTTGTGGTGTCTTTAGCAATCGAATCTTACCTTCAGGTTCTAGGAGGCAACCAAGAACAAGAAAAATAGACTATATTAGTTGGGGAGTCTGACCGATGACTCCAGAGACATTTCCCATGCTTGATACTGGGGATTTTGATAGTTTCTTGGTGAAAGCATTATCACCACAAGTGGTATAGCTTCATTTGAATTAATTATATGTATATATTCATATGCTTATATTATTATAAATATATTATATTATCATATATTTATTGTAAATAAACATAAAATGTTTCCCATGGTCTTTTCAATTATTTTATTCTTTCCCCCAAATATTGCCCTCTCCCTCCCTCTTAAGGTAAAACTCTCTCTTCCATTTTTTCCAATTTTGCCATTCATAGCGCCTGTGTCCTATTGTGTCTACTAAGAAACTGTGCTAAGCTCTGTTCTTTTTGTGTCTAGAATTTCCTTTTAAGTTTTCTCAGGTTTTATGTGGATATAGTTGACCACATTGGCATGTCATTTTGTTGTAGGAGGCTGCTTGTTTGTTCCTAGCTGCTCAGCCCCAAAATAACCACACAGAAACTGTCTTAATTAAATCACTGCTTGGCCAATCACTATAGCATATTCCTAGAAAGCTCTTACATATTAAATCAACCCATTTCTATTATTTTATATTTTACCACGAGGCTCATGGCCTACTGGCAAGGTTCCAGTTGGCAGCTCATGTCTTTCTCCTCTGGCAGCTACATGGCTTCTCCTGACTCTGCCTTCTTTCTTCTAGCATTCAGTTTAGTTTTCCCCACCTAGCTCTACTCTATTAAGCCACTGGCTGAAATATCTTCTTTATTCATTAACCAATAAAAGCAGCACATATATAGAAGGACTTCCCACACCAGTGAACTTATCTTGAGAATATCAAGTTATAAATTTGCATTGCTAAGGTAAGAATTAATTTATAGAATCATTTACTAGAAAACATTTATTTAATACTTCCATATTAGAAAGTACTAAATCCTTGGAAATTTTCTCAGTAACCAAAAAGGAAGTTCCTATGTTATTATCCCAGTCTAAAAGATCAGCATGGTAGTCACTTAAATGTACAGGAAACACATTTACTAGTGTGTAATCTATGTTATTAAGTTATCTGGGAAATTGCTATTAACTTATAAATCAGTGTCACTGTTGATTCAGGAGGTAAAAGAGTAGCAATGAACCATCACAGATTTTTCTCACAGATATCCTGGCACCCAGAGAAAATGAGAATAACTGCAGCCTTTGAATTGGAATATATGCATATAACATGATTTCTATGAGATGGATAAATCTCCCTTCAGAGTTGGGATATTTTAACCACAAACCCATATGTGGGTTTATTAGAAATCTATTGTATACCTTGATTTGCAAAAAAGCAAACAACAACAACAACAAAAAACCCAAAACACCAAAGTGGTTTGAGATGTGGTTAAGATGCTCACCATGAAGCAAGGACAAAATCTTTTGTGGAACTCAAGTTCAAAAATGAAACCAATACAGGAATAGACTATTTATAGAAGACATTGTCAAAATTGTTGAGTGCTATGGAGTTATTATTTTATATGTATGTGCATAGCTGTAAAAAATAAAGGTATTCACAGGTAATAATAGATGTATGCTAGTATGGTTTTCATTGAATTAATTAAAACGAATAGGTTGCTGAAGACGTAGTAATTACCTATCATATAGAAGGCTCTGAGTTCAAATCCAAGCACTACAAATATAATTTTAAAAAACAAACATGTGCTTATAGATAATAATAAAATAATAGTTACGTATTGGGACTTAATAAACATTTGATAATTTTTTTACATATATTTCTTTATTGAAGCTCCACAACAACTTTGAGTGGATACTATTCCCTATTTTACATGGATGACTGTATTTTGCAAAGGACTTTCTTGAAGAATTATCCAGGTTTGAAATAATTACCATCAGCAGTGGTCTGAATATGTGTTCAGAATCATCACCTTGGAATAGGGCTGCTGTGGTTGACACTCTACTGAAATTTATCTTTATAGGAAATTTAGCCCAAGTCCGTCTTATTCCGCCATATCTGAATTGCAGACCACCTTATTTAGGGTTTCTATTGCTATGAAGAGACACTATGACCGTGATAGTATTAATAACGAGAGCATTTTATTGGGGCTGACTTACAGCTTCAGAGGTTCAGTTCATTGTTGTCATGGTAGGAAGCATAGTGGTGTACAGGCAGACATGTTACTGGAGGAGGATCTGAGAGTTCTACAACTGGATCTACAAGCAGCAAAAAGTGATTGAAACACTGGCCTGACTTGAGCCTCTGAAACCCCAGAGCCCTATTCCAGCAAGGCTTTACCTCTTATTAATTTATTAGATTTTTTAAAAAAATACCAATCCCAGTTCTTACTCCCTCCCCTCCTCCTATTTCCTCCACACACCCTCTCACCACATTCCCATCTAATCCTCAGAGAGGGTAATTCACATTGCCTTGTGGAAGGTCCAAGGCCCTCCCTACTATATCTAAAGGCCTTACCTATTAATAGTGCTACTCCCTATGAGCCTATGGGGGCCATTTTCATTCAAACTGCAACACAGACATAGTGAAAATGAATCCTTTCTCAGTTGCTAAAATAAATGATTAAACCAGTTTATGACTTCTTGGGAGTGAAAGAACCAATATGCTCCGCCTTTCTGGGGCTCATTGGTTAGGTAACAAAGACATGGAAGCAGCTTGGCCTTACATCTGGACAGGAGACTGTTTTGTGGATGTCTTTCTGTCACTTTATTGTGTTAATCTCTCTTGGCTGGCAGGCCAGTCTGATTTGAAGCCTCCAGCAAGCTAGAAGCCTAAGCTTTGAGTCTGAATGAATCCCAAGATGTCCCTGCTTACTTCTCAGGCTTTATGGGTCAGGTATATGGGAGCGGTAAGAAGGTTTTGAGTAACTAACAGTGCTTTCAGGGGGTCGTTCAAGGCTTGGGGGTAGGGTGCAGGACTTGATGCAGTCCAGCAGAAAGCACCTCCTCCGTGAGCTTCCTCCTTTGCTCTGCACCTTCGCTCAGCACCTTACCTACTCAAAACTCAAGAACTTTCAGAACCGGTTCATGAGAGGGGAGAAATTAAATTGCAATTCGAACAATTAGTGTTTGTTAACAGCCTCTGCTGTTAACAGCCTCATCTTTGGGCATTAAGAGGATAAGAGATAAAATGGTGAGCCCTGAGCTTTAAATCTTTTTATGCAATCAGTATGCTTTTTTAAAAAGGAAGCCATTATTTTTAGGTTTGTCATGTTTGCCTCACCATGATAAAGTGAACCATCTAACTCAAACCGAGGCTAGAGAACAAGCCCAGTGCAGCTGTCAGAGAGGCTTGGGGGAAAAAAAAGGAAAGAAATCGTTTTCATGTGCCTTTCCTTCTGTCTGTAATGCTCTCCCCCACCCCCTACCTCTTGAGATTGCAACTCAATTGACAGACCTTCAAAGACATCTGCTCCAGTCTTTCAAGGTCACAGTCCTCTATTATCTGTTTTCAGAGAAGCAAGGACCTTAGCATTACCTGTCGCAGTGGTGACATTTCTTTTGTTAGATTCAAGTCTGTCTCCCACATTAGACTGGAAGTCTCACAAGGGCAGGACTTTCTACCTTACCTGTAAGAATCATCATGCCAATATGACTCCTGACACATGTAAGGTACTCAATAATGACTTCTTGAATAAATGGTATATCAGATGAGATCCAGCATATGACACAATACCTTGTATCATTTCTTTTGCCAAGAAAGGCTATATGACTCTTGAATACTGCTGCAGAGGATTGATACTTAATTCTAGACCCCTCCTCTGCAATTTACTTTCTATTTAACCCTAATAAGACCATTTAAGGTCTCTGCCTCAGTTTCCTTATAGATGAAAAAAAGAAAATAAACTATTGTATTTTTTTAATGGGAGTCCTGTTTTGAGGGCTAAATCAGCCAATACATGTAAAGCCCATGTGTGCCATGGCTATTACATTCAATTTATGTGAGCTATTGCTTTATTAACTCCTTTGTTTTATATCAGATTGAGCAATTGCATGCATTTACTTTTTATACATAATTATACCTTCTGATACCAAAGGCAGACATACAGCCCTGTTTTGATTCATACTCCAAGGGGCCACTTTTCCCCTTCCCTTCCATGTTATCTATTGTACTCTATTCCTCAATTTGATGTCTCTGGGGCAAACAATAAAGAAATCCTTTGAGTTTTCTCAGTTCCTGCCTTGCAAATGTCACTAATGTTTCTAGAGCAGGAATAAACTCGGGCACAAAGCAATAATCCAGCAGACGCCCGCCCCAGCCTGCTTAGGTAGCAAAGTGGTAAAATGATGTGTGTCTTGTGCATTTCGCTTCCAAGTGACAAGAAAATGAGTGGCCCATCAGCCGCTAATTACTCGGCAAATCACCAACAAGGGGCTCTGGGTTGCGCAAGGTTGCCTCAGAGGCAGTGAGGTGGTGGCAAGGTTCAGTATATTGGCTATTACATTAGTTAATGAAGAAGAACTGGATGAAGTGAGGGATTCTCATTTATTTGGTTCAGAGACTGCAAGTGAGGTTATGAGGCTTTGAAATAAATAAGTGATGCTTAGGAGGGTATTGTGCCTTCTAATCTAGCCACCTATTGACAACTGTGGTGGCTATCCTATCCAGGAATGTTGAATATTCTTATCCTTTTGACTCTTGGTGCACTGTGGGTGAAAAAGGCTATCTTTTGTTCACATTTTATCTAGTTGAAGAAAGGCAGGTTTTCTGTATCCTCTGGATGAAGCATCTTTGATTTTTTTGAGGAGGGGCTCTGTGGTTCTAAGCTCTGTTTCTGGAGTGACCCAGTTTGTGTTTGAGTTCTGGTACTATCACTCATGAGCTCTGGTATCTTTACCATTCTGCTCAGTCTCTGTGTTTCAGGTTTGTCGATGGAAAAATGATGCTAACCTTAAAGGGTGATGTGAAGATAAAATGGAGCATTACATGCAAAACGTTGGCATACTGTGTCATATTTAGTATTATCAACAAATTGCTAGTATTTATGGTAGTGTTTTCTTCCCTTATATTCTCTTTCATAATTATTAACTATACACTCTTTTCTGTGCTAACATATATACATTGACTTATTAAATGCTCCCAGTCACACTATACTGTGGAATGCGCAACCCTAAATGGGACATCTGTTCTATCCCCTTCTCTTAAGGCTCAGGATCTGTGAGCTAGGTTTTAGTATTCATATTTCTGTTGTACAGGTGAGAAAATTGATACTCAGAGAGATGAAGTTTCTTGTTCCAGGTCACAAAACCAGTGAACATTAGAGTTTCTCATCTTTGGCACTGCATAGAGAAGGAAGTCAAGGCCAAACCGAACAGAAACTTGTTAAGACACTAGGCATTGTGCTTGCTGTGTCCTCAGGGCAGTCTGAGAACAGCAGTCTGAGTATACTGCATAATCAGTCACTGTTTGTGGGCAAAGAACGTGATGTGCCACTGGGCTCCTCTAATCCCCAACCATGAGAGCTGATCACATCAGTACATAGCTACTGTTTCCTTCTGATTCTAGAGTAACAAAGCAATGTCTTATAGAAGACAATATAGTCCAACGTATATACGTATGTGTCCTGTGTGTGTGTGTGTGAGAGAGAGAGAGGGGGGGGGGGAGGGAGGGAGGGAGAGAGAGAGAGAGAGAGAGAGAGAGAGAGAGAGAGAGAGAGAGAGAAAGAAAGAAAGAAAACGTCTTTAAACTAGGCCCTCTGAATGTGGCTTGGACAGTCTGTGGGGCCACTGGCCGTGGAACCAGTATTTATCCCTAGTGCATGATCTGGCTCATTGGAGCTCATTCCCTAAGGAGGGATATCTTGCTCAGCCTAGATACAGGGGGCAGGGCCTTGGTCCTGCCTCAAGTGATGTAACAGACTTTGTTGACTCCCAATGAGAGGTCTCACCCTCTCTGAGGAGTGGAGGGGGGTGGGAGGGAGAGGGAGGACAGGAAGGAGAAAGAACTGGGATTGGTATGTAAAATGAATTTGTTTTAAAAATAAAAAAATATTTTATTAATTCACTGAGATTTTTCATAAAATGTATTTTGATCTATTTAACCCTTCCCCAACTCCTTTAAGATACATACCTTTCCCTACCCACCGACTTTTAAAAATGCAATTTATTTATTTTACATCTCAACTGCAGTTTTCCCTCCCTCCTGTCCTCATATCCCCCCCCCCCATCCACTCCCCTGTTTCTGTTCAGAAAGGGGCAGGCCTTCCATGACTACCCACCAACGTTTTACCTTAAAAAAAGACCCAAAACATTGAGGTCAAATTTCTCTGCTAATACATTCTTGAAAGTGTGGCCATAAATATAGCGTGGTTGACTACCAAGGAATGCATCCTTAAAGAAAACTGACTTTCCCTCTCCAGCAGCTATCACATATCAATAGCACACCTAGGGGTGGAACTTGGCACCCACTCCCCACTGCATGTCCATGCTGGGATTCGTTAGGTTAGAGCTGGTGCATGAATCTCTGTGAGTTCACATGTGCAACTGCTTTTGCTTTATGCATGCATGACCCCTGTTTGTTGCAATCTCTCCACCCCTCCTCCACGATTATTTATGACCCTTGGGAGGAGGGGGTGTAATGATAGTCATTCCATTCATGTCTGAGAATTTTGTAGCCTCTTATTTTCTGCATCTTGACCAATTGTAGGTCTCTGTGTCGGTCACCATCTATTGTCAAAAGATGGTTCTCTGATGAGGGTTGAGAAATCTACAGGTACCAATTTAATATATTTAACCGTTATATTTTTATGTATCAGTTAAAACAGTGGGGCTTCTGGGTTCAGACATCTCTGGTTCAAATATGACCATATTTGGGTGACATTAAATATCCATTCAGATCTCTAGGTAAATATGTTTTTTTTTCCCATACATGTGTATATGTGAGTCTGTGTTTGTGTATATGAGTGCATGTTTGTGCCGGGGCATGTATATGAATGTGCACTGAAAAGGCTGGAAGGCGGGGGCAGAACAGAGGCCTGACAGAGACCATACCTTAGTTTCAGTTCACTAGAATGGATAGAGCTGAGCAAGTAGGTCTCAGGAAAATCGCAACTTTTGGGTGACCATCAGCAAGCCAACCAGTCTAGGCCGATGCTGTGGAACAGTTTCTTCTGAGTTTCAAACCTTCCCTCTTAGAGGAGACATCTTAAGACATAAGGATCAAAGGAAAAGAGAAACAACAGGATCTTTGAGGATAACACAGCATGTTCTTGGAGGAGGTTAAGTACTCCATCTTGCAGCGAGGCTCCCTTAAAATAGGAAGTAAACAACTCAAAACAGTTTCAGCAACTTCCAGGATTTCCTGAAACTGACAAACTCAGTAGGCCCCTCCCTCCTCAAGAGTATAGAGGACCCCTCAGACTAGCCAAGCAGCCTTATGGAAGTAGGGGGCGGCCAAGAAGCTGAGAAGTACCAGAGACCAGATAAACCTCCTAGAAGAGGCAAAGACAAGTGGAGCTGTCTTGAAGATGTTAGACCAACTCAGCCACCTGGAAAGGACCATAGCCAATCAGCTGAGTGTCTGGAGGCTGTGCAGTGTGCTCTGTGTTTCCATCTTAGAGGAGGGCTTTGGTGATAAGAACTGTTAGATTCATTTCTGCTTCTGTAAGTAACTCCAATAAACTTCATTGTTTCGTCTAGTTGGACTTCAGTGATAATATTCACACTTTTGTCTGCTGTGGGCTCCGTTTCTGTGGTGAGTAGACATTAGTGTTGTGTCTTCCCAGGAAGTCTTTCACACAGCAGCTGTATGGGCTGGCAAGCCTCAGCAATCCACCTGTCTCTGCCTACATAGTTCTGGGATTACAAGAATACACCACAATGCCTCGCTTCTAAGCATGGGTTCTCAGGGAATCTAAGTAAGGCCCTTATGCTTGCTTGCAAAGCATATGATCTGTCTTTTTCGCTGTGGCCAGTAAGCTTTTGAGCCACATGTGGTCTGTGGTCTCAAGGAATTCTATGAGGAACAGAGCTTTTTCATAACAGGAATAAAAATGATGTTTGTCAGTGTCACATCCATTCTTTTATGAATGTATTGGGAAGTGTTCCCCCGACTCCAGGATGAGTGACAGTGTTCACAACTCAATGGCTAATAGAATATATGCTTATATCTTCTCAGGTTTGAAAAGTTTTGTTTTAAATTTTAATATGTTAAATATTGAGACACACATGTAGCACCCAAACAAAAGCTCCTTAGGAACCTTCATGATTTTATAAGTATAAAATGGTCTTGATATTTTCTTAAAAGTTTGAATTGAAATGCTTAGGTTTTGCTTTGTTCTGTTTAGGAACAGTAGCAGTATCAATCTTATCAAATTATAAGGGTTAACCAAAATGGTGCACGTAGTATCGGGAATATAGTATGCTCAGTAAATATTAATAATCTAGGATCCTTATTAATCTATTTCTTCCTAAAGATCTATGGCTAATTTCCCTGTTAATTGTGGAGTAGGAATATGTATTTATATCAACTACAGAAAACACAGTATCAGTTAATTTCTGTCAATTTGTCACACACTAGAGTCATTTGAGGAAGAGGGAACTTCGTCTAAGGAATTGCCTTCATCAGATTGGCTCGAGGGCATGTCTGTGGACCATTTTCTTGATTTATGATTTGTGTGGGAGGTTCCAGTCCATTGTGGGCAGTATCACCACTTGGTAGGTGGTCCTTTGTTGTATAAGAAAGCAGGGTGAGCAAGCCATTGAGAACAAGTCAGTAAGCAGCACTCCTCTGTGGATTTTGCTTCAGTTACTGCTCAGTTGTATAGACCAAATATACCCTTTCCTTTCCCAAGCTGGTTTTGTTGGTATTTTGTCATAGCAACAGAAGGCAACCAAGGAAATCAACGATTGGTATGGCTATCAGAGTGCTGAGTACAGTGTCAAAATACATAAAAATTTAATCTATTTGACAAAGTAGTACTCATATGTGGAACAACATCAAACCAGGTAAGACACAGTGTGACTATTAAGTTAAATTCAGCACATTTGTAAAACTACACCATCCGAGAAACTTCTGTAATTACGTGTTATAAGAGTTTGAAAAAGGAGAGGAACCAGAGATAGAGATTAAATGGCATTTTTCTGGAGAATACCTCTCCCATAAATGTGCTTATCATACATAGTATAGTATATGCCTTCTCTGGAAGAAGGCATAAGTCCTTCATATCTTCATTGGAAATGAAATGTCTTTTAGTATGCAAAAATAAAACTTGAATTCATTGTTGTTAAACATTGCCATTGATCAGTGATTGATAGTCAGCTGACCTATTTCAAATCCCAATCCTTTAGTAGCTGTGGGTCCAGGAGGGTCATATCCATTCATTTTGTGGAGTCCCAAGACCCTGATTTGGAAAATGAGGTTACTATTGATGACCATTCCTGCCTTAATTCGGCTCTCAATGCTAAGTAGGGCAAATGAGATCATGTAGGTGATGGTGCTTTGCACACTGTAAAGTGCGAGCTGAATGTGCAATGGAGTCACCACATGGTCCCTTGCCTCTTTTGCCTATTACACGTCTACTCTCATGATGTTCTGAGATTGGTGGCATCTGCTCCAGAGAGGAAGCAGGCTTGGAATAGCCTGGATATTTACGGAGGAGATTGGCAGAATCTGAGTTGTGAAACTCAGTGGTCTGCTTCAGATCTTTCTGCTGAGTTCCTCCTCACTCTCCTGAGCACTAAATTTATTCCCCCCATTAAAAAAACCAGCTTTGCAATTCTCTATTATGTTTCTCTTTACTTTTAGTTGGAAAGAAGTTAAGAATCGTCTCATGGAAGGGCTGTTCGTTTCCTCAGAATGGCCCCATGGGACTCATAGCTCACCTCTCCATTCTTAGGCACACAGCAAGAGCATAGCATGGCCAGAATTAACTCACTTTTTTTTCTTTTATTCTTCTCCCATACATTACATACCAGCTGCAGTTTCCCCTACCTCTACTCTTTCTAGTCCTTACTCCCTTCCCTCTTGCTCAGATCAATTTCTTCTCCATTTTCTTTTTTTAAAAAAGGAGGAAAGCTTTCTAGGGATATCAACTGAACATGCATAACAAGTTACAGTAAGACTAGGCACAAAAATTATATTTTACAAGCAAAATGTAATAAGAAAATGCAAGGCAGGTAATATTTGTTTTTATTAATTTTATTTTGGTGGTACCATTGTATTTCTAAATAAGAAAAAGAATGTTAAAATATGCTGTAATTCATGTGTCATAATTATTTTGTGATATAACATTTTAAATTTGTACACATTTTTCATAATGCTTGCATCATTATATAATGCACAAAATTTCAAAACCATCTAAAATACCAGTGTAATGAGCAATTTCCTTTTGTTGTTTACAAGTTAAAAAATGCAGAGTTTTGGACAGTTTGTATTAAATAAAATATTAAAATTAACTTTACCTGTTTCTTTGAACTTTCTTTTTTGTGTTTTCCATATGGCTGTCCCTATATATTCTGAGATCTTGTGCACTCAGAAGTACGGATCTGACTGATGTGTTCACAATATCAGAACACTAGGGAAGTTGAAACTGGACCAATAT
This sequence comes from Microtus pennsylvanicus, assembly GCF_037038515.1. Lineage (NCBI taxonomy): Eukaryota > Metazoa > Chordata > Mammalia > Rodentia > Cricetidae > Microtus > Microtus pennsylvanicus. The sequence goes on from NC_134601.1 coordinate 30,519,615, forward strand.
TGGCATAGTTTCTCTCTCTGTCTTTCCTTGGTTGCCATGTTTCTGTCAGACACTGCACCCTGAGGTGAAATCTAGACCCTACAATGAACAGAGAACTTGGAGTTTATTCCTGTCGTATTGGCTTTGTGAATGGTATTTCTGGAGACTCCCGTGCAAACAGGTGCTCTGGATACTTTGTTTTCTATAGATTTGAAAGGTAACCTAAGTGTGTGTGCTCTATTGCTTCTTTATGGCTGTGATAAGTAGTTTTTGTGAATTTGATTTGATACTTATAGTACACTAGTGGTTAATGAAAGTGTGGGTTTGGTCCTGACTTCTAAAGACTTGCACTTGTACTGAACTCTAATGTGACCTGATGGCATCTCAACAGGCAAGTCTAAGACTTTATTGTCTCATTGTGCTTTGGAACCTCCGCCTACTCACTACACGGTTGCATGCAGTTCATTTCACCTCTCTGAGATTTGGTGTATGCATCTGTCAAAACATGTTCCCGGGTTCCTAACAGGGTACAGGGATCAGCCTTACAGGGCCGATAGGAATGTTGAAGGAGTTAAGTTAGGCAGGCACCAGGTTTAAACCTGGCCTATTATGAACACTCAGTAAAACTAAGGAGTTATTACTGTCATGATTATGCTAGGAGCTAGTTATACTGAAAACCACAGCCATGACCTCTGAGAGCTTGTGCTCAGAAAGAATAAACTATGGAAGAACAAGTGACCAGCTGTGGGTGGAAAAGGCCAGGGAGGTTACATTCAGTCCAGCAGCCATTACTCAGCTCTGGTGGCCTCACCGAGTTCTCTGTCTCTTTTACTTGCTCTTACCCAAATTCTTGACCTTACCACAGAACTAAACATTATTTAACTGTGTAGAAACCATAGTTTTTTTTTTGTTCCATTTTCCCCTAAGTGAGGTGAGGGGGTAGAAAAAGGGAGAAGAAATAAACACCATCTGGGATGAGAATTCGAAGAAAGACATGTTTCCTTTTTCCCACCACAAAAATGAGCGGGGTAATGGGGATAAGGAGAGAAAAAAAATCATTTTCACTTCACCTTGGGCTGTCTTGAGAAGTAGCAAGGGTGATTTTCTCCAGACATTACTTCTAACCATTTTATCACAGGCCCTAGCCAGTAAATTATTTCCCAGAGGAGGGGCAGACACCAGAAGCAGTCTCTCCCTAATCATGCCAGGCCAGGGGGAACCCGCTCTTGGGGATAAGTCCCTGTGAAACTCCCAGAACAAGATAATAGGTGAATCCTTTGAAAATACTAGCTCCTCATTTGTAGCCACTTCTCTAGGTCATTTGAATATGAGAAGGAAGGTTAACGGTACAAAAGACCCATATTCAGCCTTCCACCAAGTACAGGGTGCTTGGGCAAATACTAAATCTTCCTTCATCAGTCTTTGAACTTTTCTGTTTAGAACAATAAAAAAAGGATAGAGAGAGACTACAGGGTGGTGAAAGCTTCTCTACAGATAAGAAAAATACTGTAATAAGTACAGATTCTAGAGTTGAAAAAATTAAAGTTGAACTAAAATTAAAAATAATTCAATTACTTTTCTTAATAATTTTATGAAGTGACTTCATGTGTACTATTATTATCCCGAGTTTTGTATGAAGAAACAAAGGCATAAAAAGGCCAGGTGATGTGCTCAAAATAAGTAACAGATCCTGAATTTGAACCCAGACACGCTGGCTCTAGTGCACTTCCTCATAACCATATAACACACTGCTTTGGTATTTCAGGTTTGGTTCATAGACAAAAGTTTTTTTTTTCTCTCTTGACATTGCATCCAAATGTCATTGTAGCATATAAATCTCTTCCTTACACATGTGGGTAATTGTGTTTATTTTTCCATTAAGATATGGTGCCTGTCCTATTATGAAGCCTATTTTGCTAAATAACAGCAGTCAAAAGAGAACTTCCAGTTACAGCCTAGAATTTTACCTTCATCTTTTGTCTAAACTTCAGTTCACCTATTTATCTGTGCAAGTTGGTACGTTAATCACCCAGAGGGTATCTTTCTAAGAACTTTTCCTCTTCAAGGGTGAAGGCACAGAGGTGTCCCTGTCCTAAAGGATTCCAGGAAGAACAAAACTTCAAAGGGCTGAACACCTCCCTGATGAGGACAACTATACCTGAGTGAGGCCCACCCTGGTGCAGAAGCAATCGCACCTTGTAAACTACATTGTCCTTGAAGTAAAACTTTTTGAGAACACCTTGGGGAATCAGCATTGAGACAGTTATGGGTGCACTGCATCTTGACCAGGTCTGTCTCATTTATATATACTTTTTGTGCTTAGCCCCAATTACTCCCCTATTTACATCTAAATGTCTTATCAGTATGGATTTGTTAGTACTTTGAATAAATCTTTTCTCTCTTCTTTTCCCATCACTCATCACTCTGATATGTTTATCAGGAAGACTGGCCCAATTCATCCTGTTAGAGCAGCCAGGGCTATAGAAGCTTTTGTCCTAAAATCTCTGGTTAAGCATTGGACAAGTTTTATACTCTTAAAAAATTATTGTTTCTACTTGATTTATTAAGCTGTGAGTGCTGTTATTCTGGGAACTTGGGAGTTACAAATCCAACACACACAGAGGAGATACACACTCATGTCAGGGACTATGTTGCCATCCTGGCTTTAGAGAAACAGCAAGCTGTTACCTATAATCTGACCTATAAATTTCACACCCGCGTTCTCCAGACCATATACAGAATCTGAAGATACTACAAAAGTATAGGGATCTTGGAATTTTTGACCTCCTAGATATCAATGCTTTTTAAATATTTCCTGGTGATCCTGTCTATGGAATAAAAAGCCTTGGGGAGAAGAGATAAGTTATCATGCTGGCATTCAGTCAATGGCTACTGGTGAATAAATTGCTAAAATATGCCACCGAAGAACTTTAAGAATAAATGACAAATCTAGGGCCAGATCCAGTGTTTTTTTTTTAATAGGAATTCCACAGGTTACAGTTTTCTAGGCACAGCTCATACTGGTAATCTCTAGCAAATCCTGTTTATCTACAGCAGGTATTGTGGTACCCATGGGATATAAGAAATACCCTGCTTTCACTAAATGGAAGCAGCAACAACAGCAGCAGTATAACCCTGAATTAACTGAGCATTTAATTGGAGGTGACCTGATGGAGTAAGTAATACATTGTTCCTAGGCACATTTCGTTGCTCTTAACATGAACGTATTTACATGGTTAAACACAGTCTCATTCCGGCAGAGTACTAGAGAAGCTTTTTAATATTGATGTGACAATAGTTGATCTCTTACCACTGTCAAGTACTGCTAAAGACTTATCAGCTTGCTGTTTCAGCACCATATGTTGTAGCCAAGTTGCACTCCATGTGTCCTTCCTGTGCCTTCGGGAAAGAACATTTGCTGTCTATCAGAATAGAAAATGGTACGGGCGTCAGAAGGCCTCCCAGCTTATAGATTTCTCCTCAATGACTGGATATGTATGCTATGAGTATGAAGCAATAAGTTAAACTTCCAAATCTGCCTGTGCATGATACCTTCCACTTTTAATTGTTCTCCTCCCCAGGTGTGGAGCAAGAGCGAGGAGAATTAATTAACAGGGCTTCTGCATCAATTCACCTTGTATTGTGTACAACTTCTGTACACAGACAATTGTGTGAAGTCTGAAATCCCACCCACAATTAAAAATGCTAACAATATATAGCATTTGGTTTTTCTTAATGAGCCATGTGCCGATTTTGCTAGTGTTCAGCAGCAACAAAGTTTAGCATATGCATACCATAAATCTTCCAAGAACTTAACGAGTGGGCCTCTAAATTGTTACTTGTGGAAGATTTTCATTAGGACTTTGTTTATGAGCATGAATGAGCTACTTTAGGGTAAGATAGTTTAAGTATTGGAAAATTTGGAAAATTCAAACTACATCTAGGGCTCACAATATAGGTCAAGGAGCTTGAAACATTAATGCAAGGAGTTCATAGTCATATATATGTGCAGGAAGCTGGCTTACAAGCTCCTCCCATTGAACTAGGCTTCCTATGGCCCTTAGAATCTCTGGGGACTTCACAGTTCCAAAAGATGGAGTGTAATAAGCCAAGAGGATAGGATTTATATTTTGGTTGAATCTTTGGATTGACACCCACAAAAATTTTTCTTCCACACATGTTCTATGAAATCAGCCAGCTCATAAACTGTTAATTAACATGAGAAGAAATCTAAATACAACACAAATTTTGAAAAGAATTTGGATATGCTGACCAGGTTAGAATCTTATTTTCCTGACAGCAGCATGCCATTTTCTCTGAGATGAAGAATCACCTATTTGTTTATGTCCCTGCTTGCCTCTCGGTTTGTGTGGGCGTGTTCGAGAGAACATGCTTTCAAATCTAAAAAGACCTTGACACGGGCATTTAAATCT